>NC_045745.1:24214757-24235618 GCF_008692095.1 Etheostoma spectabile | reverse complement strand
GGGGGGGGAATGACACACAAGCATCACATAATATCGACACCTTCACACAACTAAAGACATTAATTACTTTATGTAATTGCAATAAACCGTATAATGACAATAGACACACAAGATGATTCTCTGATTAGTGGCGATTAGAAGCGTGTGAACAAAAAGGTTAGGATGATTCCTGGTGACCGCCTACTGACCTCTGCCGGAGCTAAGGCTTTCTGAAAGTACAACAAGCAACCGCACTTTTGGACAGTCGCAAGTCAACGTCCTTGCATTTGTCTTGTCCTCTGTCCCTTAACGGATGTACTGCCGCCACTAATAATTGGTTGGTCCCACTGTCAGGGAGGATCTAGTGTAGTGCTTTGAGGATGAGCCAATACTGCGTTTTGACAGAAGCAAACACGGACACAAACACACACTTCCCTGCTTGGGAGTGGCTTAGGATGCATCATGTGCGAGAGAAAGGGAGACAGCACCAGGCGTGCAGACAACAGCAGTTGCGAAGAGGCATGAGTTAAATACTGTCTTTTATCTTGATCTATTGTTAACATTTTCAGCCTCTTACTTCCGATCTCTGACACGGCATAAAATAGTTTTCCACTTCAGTCATAAATTGTCTCAAAGCAGTTTTGATTTGTTCGGTTAAATAAATACACATATCTAATCATGTAATTTGAATAGACAGTTACAGGCCTGTGATTGATGGAGGAGTGAGGAGGACTAGCAGAGCAGATATAAGACTATAACTAGGCCACAGTTGAATCTGGTACATGTTTAGTAGGCGTGGTTGGCTACATAGAGGGATTGTCCAGCGGCGGCACCACTTCCAGAAGACTCGTACTTGCCGAGCGCAGCCAGACTGTTTGCCTAAAGGAGAGACAAAACTTTGTTACATTTTACTCTGCGAAGGATGGGTCTGATGTCTGTTCGTGGTTTCATCTGACCTGAGCACGTTTCAAGAACTCCTCAGTGGCAGCCTTCTCGTTGCTCGGCTCTCCCCTCCACGCGCTCAGGGCGGAGGCCTGCAGGGCGCGGCCGTAGGAGAAGGTCAGGGCCCAGGGCTTGGCGAGCGGACAGTTGTTAATGGCGTTGAGGTTCACGCTGGCTTCTTCTTCGGACTGGCCACCTGACAAGAATGTCACTCCTGAGAAAAAAAAAAACAGAGGCAAGCAAATACACAAGTTATTTATAATCATATCATCTTTAACATTTAACCGACAAATCTCTATGAATGGTAATTATCTGGCTTTCTTAGTATTGCTTCATTTTAAGAAAAAAAAAAGAATTATTTAGATTTATATATATTATATTAAGAATTTATTTTAAACTTAGTGCAACTAACTAAATAGTATAATGTCTATAGTATAATCTGCTAAAATTACAGTCTGAAAATTTAGTCTTTATTTTGCCTAAAAGCTGTATGAAATTATTTCTAGGAAACTATACCAAATATATTAGTAATAATGGACCTTCTAAATTAAGTATTTATAAATTACATTATTATACTATAGCAGCATGTGTATTTTTAGAATTATGAATTAGTAATGTAGTGGTTTCCAGGTAATCTTTTCTCTCTGTCAAACTATATTTACACAGACTTGACTTAGTGTGAGCCATGCAGTATACGCACACTCCACTTACATATCATACAGATCCCAGCCATTTCCCTTTTCTTTCTTTTATCTATCTGCGTTCTGACCTGTGACTGCTGGAGGCACGGTGCGGCGCAGGGCGGTGACAGTAGCCATTGCGATTTCCTCGTTGCTGTACTTGGCGGGGCAGGAGTGTCCTGCTGTGACCATGTTGGGTTTCAGCAGTGTCCCTTCCAGGTACACGTGGTGGTCTGACAGAGCCTTGTACACTGCAGCTAGGACCTAACAGCAGGAGAAAGACAAATGTATGTCAAAGTACAGTGAGAGCATTGTAGTGAAATATATATATATATATATATATATATATATATATATATATATATATATATATATATATATATATATATATATATATATATATATATATATTTTTTTTTTAAAGGACCTAAATTCACCTTCTCAGTGACGTACTGGCAACGCTTCAGGTCATGGTCTCCATCAGGAAGGATCTCAGGTTCCACAATGGGAACAATACCGTTCTAGGAGACATTACAAAGTATAACATTAAGGCACATTTACACATTCTTATTGATACATTATGAGTTTGTTGTAATGCCCAGTAGTGTCCTCAACTCCCTAAATTTAACACAAATTATTTTTAAAAAACGGATGGAAAAATGTATCTTTTTAAAACCTAACCAAATAATATTCTCAGTAATCTCACACCAACCTGCTGGCAGATGCTGGCATATCGTGCCAGAACATTAGCATTCTCAAAGATAGCCAGCTCAGACGGCGTGGTGTCGCTGATCTTCAGTACGCTGCGCCACTTGGCGAAGTCTGCACCGTCCTTCTTGTACTGCGCACAGCGCTCAGACAGCCCGTCCAGACCTACACCCCAACACATACACAGAACCATCCATCAGAAACACAGCAGGGGTTTCTTAATGTTTTTAAAGGCTTTGAGAGTGAGTTTTCCTAATGCCACCTACCCTGAGTGGTGGTCTCTCCATTTGTTCCTGCAAGGGGCACAACACCTTTGTCCACCTAGAAAGAAGGAAGCAGAAATGGTTTAAAATAATGTTGTGGATGTGATATTACACTAAAATGTAAACTGATATTCTCAAGTGCACCAGTTTTTTTGCTTATTTAATGTGGCGTACTTGGTTTTCTTTATCATGTAGAGCATCCGATACAAAATCGCACGGAATTTCCCTCTTTAAAAGGAACACAGCTTTCCTGAATGTACATCTTCTACTGCTGTGATTCAGTTTGTCCTTGTAACCTGGTCTGCTGTTATTGGTGGGTGGGTCTGTGTGTGTCTAAATACTGAAAACAAGTCAGTGTTTTCATATACAGTGTGGGAGTCTTTCTAGTTTTACCGGCCAAACAACTGAACTGAAATACAATGCTGCAGTATAATATCAACACCGTGGCTGTGGGGGACACAGAGACAAAGCAAACCACCACAAAAACTCCAGTTATGTTTTCGGAGACTGAGATTAAACCCACTACTTTCCGTCTAAGTACGTCTAACTTTAGAGGTTTAAATATATTTACTACAAAATTGAGCTTTATGCACCTTGATGCCAACAACAATGTCACGGTCTTTGATGAGCTTGGCGAAGGAAGTGCCATCGTCTGTGTTTTGGTACAGGGTTTCATGGAAGAAGATGACCCCCCCGATACAGCTGTCCATGCGCTGGTCGGCTGTGAAGAGCAGCTGGCGATAGCGACGCCTGTTCTCCTCTGTGTTCTCAACCCCGATGGGATTCAAACGTTTCCCCATGCTGCCTGTAACACACACACACACACACACACACACACACACACACACACACACACACACACCACCCCACACCACACACACCCACACACACACACACACACACACACCACACACACACACACACACACACACACACACACACACACACACACACACACACACACACACACACACACACACACACCACACACACACACCACAAGATTTTGTGATTCCCTCATCTATCTATCTATCTATCTATCTATAAACATACACACACACAAAACACAAGCACATACCAGTAGATTCATCAGCTGCAAGGATGCCTTTTCCTGGAGCTACTATTCTCTGAGCAATTTCCTGCAACTCTTTCTTCTGCTCAGCAGTCAGTGCGGGGTACTGGTGAGTCATGGTGGCTGAAAGAGAGAGAAAGCCATGAAGGTCACATTGCTTCACGGTGTGTCGACCTTGACGACCGGCCAGTACTGGCCTCATTTTTTTGTCCCTGCATTGGGTTCCACATGGCTACCTCGCGGCAGCACTAAGCTCTTCTCAGTCAGGGAAGGAGGATGGGTGAAGGTGACAAAACTCCTATAAGATCCATGGACACAGTGTGTATGTGTAAGATGTGATAAAACAAATGACTATGAACAAAAGATACGAGCCAGATATAAATAGATAGACATTGACATTCATACCATCTTGGGTTGAATATGAGTGCGTTGACTTAAAGAAGAAAATACTCTTTGATATGTTGTCTGGCCATATTGGTGGCAGCAGCAGCGCTGTGACGATGTGCACACTTCAAACCAGACTTTTTTTGTTCCCTATTCCCTTCTTCACTCTGTCGTAAATAAGCAGTTACATAACCCCTCCCCACCCCACATGAAGCACAGAAGACAGAGAGGGAGCGATTATGTAACAGGGCTCCTATATTTACTCTGCTGCCAACCCTCATTATAGCTTCAGGTCTGGATGGAGCACGACTCATTTCTCTCTCCTCAGCAACACTCAGGCATCTCCTGTTTTCCCTTAACGTCATTATGTCTCTCTTTGTGCATTGTACGTATACATGCCTTTTATTTCTTTGCCTTGATAAACACATGACTGGTTTCCACGTTTGTTTCCTTCAAACCTCCTGCTCTGCTCACGGAGGCATGCTATTAGACGCATACAAGATGAACACGCATAGGATTTATAAATTCCCATATCACAGAAACGTATCACTCCCACTAATGCAGGCTGTGCCAGGGAACAAGCTGTGACTTCTCTTTCTGGTTGACTGCACCGGCTGCCAAGCCTCTACCAGTAAATGAGGTCACTAGTTATAGACATCTAGACACCTGAAGTACTCCAGCCTGTGCCATAATATTGGATCAGCTATTAATTAATCTTTTTGATGGGTGGAAGCTACTCTTTTAGTGACAAATTAAAAATAAATACTACTGGTAGGAGGGTTTAGTGTAGCTCAACAATAAACTGACTACTGGATTCCCAACTGAGGCTGATTTGCTGTGATAGGACACTGTCTGACATTCCCTACAGTATATCCTCGGAGTTAATCCTCAGCTTAAAGCTTTGAGATAACAACCTTTAGAGCGCACACACAGGCCTCTCACTGAAAGCAATGAGCAGTTAACACAACACAACTGTCAAGCATGGCTCACTGCTAATAGTTAAATTATACAAGCGGGTGAAATGAAAGAGGCCAGGCCAGCAGGGGACAATACGTCCCTTGAGGGGCACGGTCAGACCAGGAGTATAAAGTGCATGCAGATCTTTCCGGTGAATAAAAGAGGATATTTACACTTGATAAAGGCGAACCCAAGAGCAAAGGCATGAAGTGTGGAACCTCAGCATGTTTATGTGTGCAGAGCCCTGCTCCACTGTCAGCCAGACAATCTCGTGCTCAGCAAATACCTGCTATCTTTTGTGAAGCACCTGCGTGCTTCAACAACAGCGGGGTTGGGTTTCTGCTGAGGAAATATTGGCGATGTGAAATCTACATTTTACGCATTGTTTGGTCAAACACAACGCATGAATGTAAGTTCCGATTGCCCGCTTGCTCGAGGGCACTTCAGCAGCAAAAACACAGTCTTCTTTAATAAGCAAAAATGCTATTTGATAATGATATTTTTGGAGTGGTCACTAAAAAAAGCTATTTTGGAATATTTTCCATTAAATGAGTCCGTCTTAACAGGATGAAATTTGAGAAATTAGATGAGAGTGAAAGACAGCTGAGATTGATATTATTTAGCTGACTTGACGGTCTCTCCATCATGTCCCTTTGTGATCTTGTTCCATCCTGTTGCACAGTGGTCAGCCTCAACCACACCAACACCATTTCTGCACTGCGACATCAAGGTGCGACAGCCAACTCCCTACTGTGGCGTAATCCATAACCACTCAACAGTGTGATCCCTGCATGTTTAATAATACTACTCCTCAATGAATGTCAGATGCAGCCAGATCATACAGCACAGCCATCATACTGCAAACCAGACAGTCATGCAGTCCATGCTACAGTAAATCAATCATTTTCTGTTGAACTGATGCTGCATAGGTTCACTTTCCAACCCAGGATGCAGTTAGAGATCCCAAATACATACATATCAAACTCAATCCAAAATCTAAAGAAGATCTATAGAAATAATGATGCACAGGTCTTTTTGAACCATTGCTGCAAGTATCAAACTACATTATATTTGAAGCTTGTATGCTATATTGCCATATTATGTATAAGGGCTGTAGACAGGGACTGGCACTGTGTCACATTTAACGTTTATGGATAGTTAATATTATACTGATAGGCAATGTGGGTGAGGAGAGGATAAGAGCATTTGAAGAGAATATAGGATGCATTTCTTGTTGCTAGGTGCTGTTGCCTTGTCTGTATCATTATCACCATCTGGTGGTTTACCATCATTGTTTTTCTTCTCTACACTGCAAGCTGCATGAGCTTTAAGGAGGTGAAATGGCTGCTGCGGAGCAGCTCTAGTCAGCACTAGTAAGAAGCCTGCTTGGAGTGCTGTACTTTGTTACCAGACGGGCCGCTGGCTTCGGCACGGATGCACGTTCCTGTGATTGTTTCTATCCTCAGGCCTTGATCCAGCCGAGCTAGCAGGAGCATTGTTTCCCATGCAGCTCAACACAAGAATGTACTGTATGGCAGATGTCAAGGCTGTGTGCATTGCAGTTCAGAAAAAGGTTGATACTCATGAAAATGTGAAGATTAGACTAGATCTTTTTTTTTTTAGATGAGATTACCTTGTCAAACATTGGTAAATGGGACTTTATTTTAATCTTCAATTAGCATGACAATTTGAACAAAGAAGGGAAACAGATGATTAAGGTTAAAGGAACAATAGAGATTCTTATTTTTTACATCTGGTTACAATACAATCTGTTCAACTAAATCATAACATATGTCATGTACACTACATTCTAGTGTTATGCTTATGACATGTACATCCATTCTGATTCTGTACAAATAACCTGCATCACCGTGTTATTTCTATACTTTAGAGCAAAAACGATTAGTCAATTAATCAAATAGCAGCTCACCTAAAAAAATGATGAGCAACTAACAACTATTATGTTAATCGATAAACATTTAAATTGACTGCTTCCAGCCTGTCGAATGGGTTTCTTGGCCTTATTTGATGGTAAACCTATATAGGCATTTTTCAAGAATTAGAAGATTCATTGATATTAAAAAAAAAATCTTTAGTTGCATCTCTAATAAGATTATCTTATTCATTCAAGACTATCTTCATTATTGATTATTATGCAGATTTTCCTATAAATAAACCAAATATATTCCGTTTACTATCATGCAAGACTAAGAAACACAACACATATTTACGTTTGAGTGAAAAGTGAACATAACTGAATGACAATATGGGATCAAGCTTATACAATTAAGTATGACTGTCCGATAGTATTAATATTTTAAGATAGATTAGCTTTTACATTTGATTGTGTATAGGCCTGTAGCCTGTTTAGTATGGCCTAGCCTCCTCAGCCCGCCCCGCCTCCCATCACATCAGAGGTCTACGTGCCCAGGGGCAGAGACACACTGACAGGCACTGACACACCTGCCTTCCAGGATAATGACCACAATGTAGCCTACACACACATTAAACGTATCAAATAAAAGAATGTGTTGGCTCAACAGATGGCAGACGCAACAGGCTCTTCTCTGTCCAGTCTTCTCCTTGAAGGTCATTAATTGTGCGCACTTCCTGTTGCATATTTCGACCGCAGGCTGAAATAGCAACTTTAAATACAAATTCCTAAAAGGAGGGGGAACATAGACGGCGCACGAGCCACATTTAATGGCGAACTACCTAGGAAGATTAAGTTAGCTTTATGTTATTGAGCAGCATCATATCCCAGTCCTCGTTATTATAATTTATTTCTGATCAATGACACATGAAAATCGTCTGAAGCTGTCTTATTGATAGAATCAGGGCTCATTCTTACCGGCCGTTGGGTGTCTGGATGCAGAGAGAGAGAAGATAAGCCGAGATCAGAGGATGCGATGTGGTCTTCTGTTTCACTGCTGCAGCGCAACGTGACCCTTTACAAAACCCTCGAGCCGGGGGTGGGGCTCTCATCACGGCGTCATTTGATGCAACGACGCTGAATGTCTTACGCGCATGCGCTGGATAGCATCATAGTTTAGTGAGATTGCAGCATGATTCTGCATCTTTGTAGAAAATAGGAAAAGATATAAAAGGTGTTTAATCTAAAGCTTTTTCCAGTTTGACGCTAATGGAGAAAAATTAAACAGCCTCAAAATCATTTGCTAATGACAGGATTTCTGTAGATAGAGCTACAACAGGTTTGCCATATTTTTATCTGAAATACATATGAGGTCCAAACCAGACAATCCATAAAACAAAAGACCCAGATACTTGCGTGAATAGATGTGTAGTCTATCTCTTCCAATTCTCTGACCTTCAGAAACTGAATCTGTTTTTCATAGCTTCTGAGCATAAATTCAAGTTAATTAGGACAAAAAAATGACCCTGTACTCTTGCTGGAGGGAATGGCGTATGGGAATCAACCACATATTTTGGTATTGGCGGTGTATTCATCCCTTTACTGCCTTTATGGAGTAAGTGGCCCATCTAACGTAAAGGATACTGGTTTTAATACTGCTGTTTCGCTCTCTGTACGCTTGATATACCTAAAGGTTTGTGCGGTGATGTCTTCATGACTGCAAGTTTATTTCTTTCTTTTGTTTTCAATACGAAGGGAGGTGCAATGGCACAATACTGTGCTGTAAAAAAAAGGCATCACATTTTATATGCTGATTCTCTGTGAAGGGACTAGAAACTAAAGCTGTCAAATACATGTAGTGAAGTAAAACGTACAATTCCTCCCTCTGAAATTTAGTAAAGTAGAAGTAAACATTATCAATTGTACTTACACACTTACGTAATTGTCCACAGTACAAAATGTCATAGGCATGCTATCTTTCTGCAGAAACAAAAGAAAAAGTGAAGCGAGGTCTCTCTTTCTTTCACCCATCTCACACAAAGAACATCCAAATCAGCTGGTCTCTGTACTGTAAGAGTTTAATATTTCATCTGTGCTACATGGTAATTACAAAAATACATTGTAACATAACATACTGTATAACATCAAATAGCATCCAAAATAGTCATATAAAGTTTATAAAGAGAAATTTGTAAGTTTTTGGTGACAAAAAAGCATGCTCAGGATCACACATGTGAGGCATTCTGGGTACACATCACGGCATACTTTACGAAATCATAATATAATCTGATGATCGGGTAAGCGCATGAAAGTGATTACTGGCTAGGGTTATGGCAGCCTTTGACAATAGAAAAATCCCTGTGTCTATCAAAATGTTAACAAGAGGTAAACAATACTGTTGTTCAGTCAACCGTTCCAGTCCCAGCTCAGATCTGTACAGCTGGTTGCCATCTTGGAGTCAAAATCAAGGCTGACTTGGGAAAAACCAGCAAGTGCTCCCCTGAGCGGCAGTTTATAAATGAATCAAACTAAAGCCGACGTTGAAGGCATACACATCTTTATCCAATGTTATGCTTGCGTGACTTTAAATAGTACAGGAGGAGAGACACTTATGCTGCTATACAATTTAGGCAGTAAAGGACAAGTTATGGAAAGGTTATATCGCAGCATTAATGAAGGTACAGAATAGGTTTTATCACAGCATGATCACTCAAAAAATGAGGCAAAGAGTTTCTTTCATCCCCTCTCACCAAAACAGTTTCATAATCATGCAACATGAAAATAAAGGCAGAAGTTCAGAAATAGACTCATTTTGTTGAGGAGTTTTGAACGGAGTTCTACTTAACTACATGTAACTTGTTGTAAAAAAAAAAAAGAAGAAAAAAAAGAAAGAAATTGGTACATTGTAATCTTTGCCATGTGGGGTGAATTTGATAAGAGTGTATTAACTGGACAGCCATGACCAGTCACTTGTAACTGAAAGTAGACGAACAATAGCGCAATCTTTCTTGCACAAATTTTGAGCAAATATTGTGAAAAAGGTGCTCAATGGAGAAAGGCAAACAAGTAAAAAAAGAAGAAAAAAATAGTGTTCAGTAAATCTTAATAAAACTAACATAAAACTTGCCAATACAAGTGGGGAAGTGGTTCTCTAAAATGTTACTTAAATGAAGCATTCCTTTCTTAACTATAGGTCAAATTAAATCATAACCAGATATTAGGGCTTTTACTAAATAAGACATTTTAGAAGGCGCAGTACACCTGTGTGTAAGTGTGAATGAGTGTGCAGACATACATAAATGTAAGCCTTTACTTTTAGTGTGTTAGTAACCTTACTGTAAACTCAAAGTCCATCACACAAACACTTCTCTGTGTGGGATTTTTTCCTGAGCAGGCTGCAGTGGGAACGATGGGCCGGGGAATGGTGCAGCTGTGTGGGTTTGTGTGTTGGCATCCAGCTGCATGTCCGGCGTGGTGGGAGGGCTGAGGAACGAGTCGTAGTCAAAGCCTTTGAGAGGTTGCAGAGATAAAGTGAGGCCTCGTCTAGCTTTGGCAGCTCGGTCTGGTCTCTCTCTCAGCTCCAGAATCACCTGGACAGTGACGAGAAAACAATCACTTTGGTTTTCCTGCATTATTGAACATTTCTTCAACAATCAGACTCATGTTTCCAGGGGTTTTTCTGGCTCAGAATGGGCCATTAAGAGAGGATTTAAATTGTTATTTTTATTCTCGGGTCTTACCATTTTGGGGCTGGTGATTTCCCTTTGGGGCTGTCTAAAACCTTTTTGATGGGCGCCAACAATTTGTCTACGCAGGAAAAACCCTGGTTTCAACAACCAAACTGACTACATCCCGACATTCATCAGTTACCTCCACAGGCTGGCGCTGCATAAGGGCGAGGTCAAAAGTTGTTCCACGAAAGAAGGTTTGGCGTTTAAAGCGATCGAGGGTCCTCAGGCGGCGGGAGGGAGTCTTGCACAAAAGCTGGACAGAGAAACATGTGTAGGTCATAATTTGCTATCAAACTCAAAAAAAGTCAGTAGATACTGGTTCATGTGGTCAAGTCTGAAGTGTGGATCTAAATTACACGTCTTTATGTAATTACCTCTGTTATTAGCAAGGCCAGTGGGGAGCTGAGGCTCAGAGGCGTTTCATAGGGAAAACTTCTCACTTTCCTCAGCATACTGCAGTGATCTGGTTCTGGAGGCATGGGGAACTGAGGAGTGTTTGAGGTGTACAAGGAGAAATAATTCAGTGTGTTTCAATTTTCAGAATTCCAGATTTTAGATTTTAACACTGAAAAACATATGTCTGCTAAGGACTAGATTTAAGAAACCATATAATTCTTTGAGTCCTTTAAATGTAGATCATCAAATGTAAAATATCCTCAAGAAGAAAGCATCAAATGTATTCAACAACAGCAATAAGCACAAGATAAATATCTTCACATGTTCTGAGAGTGTTTTCCCATTGGATAGTTCTGGAACAATATCGCATTTCACAATATCATATTTTGATTCTGAATTATCTGTCAGCCTTTCAGCTCTGTATAACTCAAAAACATGCTGTATTTGCTGGACTTACAGCTGCAAAGAAAATGACTGCAACCTGTTGGAAACCACCTCATGACTTCTATCTGTACATGGACCATTTCCTTTTTGGATGTCACGTAAATGGAACTGTCAACAGCATGCATCCATGGAGCGCCCGGAAAGACCCCGGACACCTGGCGCAACACACTGACTCCTTGAGGTCCTGCGCATGTGTTTGGTCCTTTGTCTTGTGTCTGTCTGTATGTGTGTGTCTGTTTCTGCATGTGTTGTTTTGTCTTCCTCCCTCCCAGCTTTCCTCTCTGTTTTGGCTCTAGGACACGTTCCAATGTCTCAGTGTATTGTTTGTAATTTTTCACAATGTATTCTTTACAATGTTATTTAACAACAAATTCTCAGCTACGTCAGTGAATGATTGAGAGTAATATCTGCTCATCATGCAAGACATGCCGAGCCTACCGGCAACAAGATCTCACCTTGCCAGTAACCAATGTGAAAAGCAGAATTCCCAGCGACCACCAATCAGCTGCATGGTTGTAGGGTCCGCCACTCAGCACCTCTGGGGCTGCAGGGCAGACAGAGCATGCTCACAATACTGGATGTACTATATCTTTGTTCATTTACATCCATACATTCACTTTCCAGTATAACAGATTACAACAATGCACAAAACAGTAATCCTCAGCATCTGCAGATCACTGTTCTGCAGATGTGGTGGAATATTTCTCACCCATGTATTGGATAGTTCCACAAATGGTAAAAGCTCTTCCTCCTCTTTCTAGGCGACGGGACAATCCAAAGTCAGCTAAGCGAAGGTGTCCTAGAGCAGACCATTTTCTTTACATCATTATGTGCAAATGACATGAGATGACTCTTACTGATGCAGTTCCAACTGGTGTAAAACAGCAAAATACTCCAATACTAATCTTATGTCCTTAGCAAATGCCATTGGATACAAAGGATGTTCCCTCTCAGTATAAACAGATGCACTGTTTGCATTAATGTGCATTGAATGACAGATCTGCAAAGTCAAGATTCTGGAAGGTTCTCCTACACCCCAGACCTATGCTGCTCTCTGTTGGTTTTTACTCACCGTTGTCTGTCAGCAGGATATTCTCCATCTACAAAAAAAAAAAACAGTACCAAAAAGACTGAATTAGACATCCATCCATATTCACCGGTGTACTAAGTCAGCTATACTGATAATACTGTAGCAGATTTAAGAAAAGTCATAAAAAGTCATATGTAGCCTGCAAAACAGCAAACTAATACAACCAAAACTGCAAAAAGCTGCTCATTAAAAAACAGATTTTTACGGCATTGACACATTTCAATAGAATTCTACTTCAATGAAACATAAATGAATAAAAGGAAAACTTTAAATCTAATAAGCTAATCACAAGAATGCATCAACGGACTGATTAACAAACAGTAATTAACAATGTGTGTTGACAGATAAGGAAACATTTTATGCCAAGGAGTAGATGTACTCTGAACTGGTAGAAAACATCTTTAAAGTATAAACATTCAGTAGGTAAAGGTGTTTAGTGGGAACCATACAATTTGATGTTCGTACATGTTTAGTAATAAAACAAAAGTAGATATTTTTTTTAAACAATGATGATGCACCAAGATCGCTGAGTTAGTTGTTTAGAAATGAATCGTGGATGTAGTTAC
This sequence comes from Etheostoma spectabile, assembly GCF_008692095.1. Classification (NCBI taxonomy): domain Eukaryota; kingdom Metazoa; phylum Chordata; class Actinopteri; order Perciformes; family Percidae; genus Etheostoma; species Etheostoma spectabile. The sequence goes on along the minus strand of NC_045745.1, from coordinate 24,222,533 downwards.
TTGGAGAAAGCCTGAGAGACAAGGAAAAAAGGCCTGTAGCATTTCTTTTCTTTCTGCTGCTATGTGGTGCACAGTGGAATTGAACTTTCGCATTTTGCTGGTATGTAGCTGTGTATACATTAAGTTATGATTGATGTTTTGCATTATCCATGTTACTGGATGATGTCTTGTAATCTCATTCTGGATGGCCAAATGTTTAGCATGACGGGAATAAAAAACCTTTTTAATACTTGCTAAGAAAGGACTGATGTTACCCACAAACTTTATTAAAACGGAATACTTTTGTTTGCATTTTGTAGCATTAATCAGAATATATGGTCTGTCATTTTGGTCCAAAACGTGTGAATTACCTCCTTCTCTTACCTTCACATCTCTGTGGATGATCCCAAAGTCGTGCAGAAAGCCTGCGAAAAACCAACAAAGAAGAACTAAACTACAAAACTCAACTAAACTAGAATATTTAATATCCTACTGACACACTGAAAGCCCAATGGCACTGCTCTGTTGCTGTGGGAGATCCTTTGAGAGATCATCTAATTTTAGTTAGAGTCCCCTTTTTATAATTACTTACAATTAAATACTGTTAGCTAGGGAAACTTTCCTGTAGTCACCTCTGATTTAATTAGGATATTTGAGGAGAAATAGGAGGTGTTTGTTATGTCAGTATCGTAGCATACTCACCGAGCGCACATCCCAACTCTGCTGCAAACACTCGCACTGTGTCCTCCGAGAACTGACCAATCATCTGCCAGTAAGTGTACAGGTCTCCTGTACTGCAGTAGTCACACACTGTGGGGGGTAAAGACAGCATTAAAACATGCCTTTGTCATGAAATGTGAGATGTGAGGGCTAGTGAAAGTCAGCGGGATGTGGAGCACACACTAGTAAAAGAAATAAGGAAACAGGAGTGTAAAATGGAAGTGTGTGTAAAACTATTTCTACTTTCTCTACAAACCAAACAAAGGTGATGTACTGTAGTCTGTTTTAAAAAATAAAGGTAAAAAGTGGGTTGCTGTGAAAAGTAAACCGGTGTGTGTCTGGAATAATGGATCCCTCTTTCTTGGAAACAGCAATGTAGCATCAAGGAGCCACCCCTCTGTTATAGTATACATGTTGACCTAATATGGTCTTGATTTGCTCCAAATAGGTTCCATATCTACATTTATAGCGCAATGATTCCGTGATGATTCACTGTTCAAGCAATCCCAGCCATCCTCTATTTTGAATGTGAAAACTGTGTCTTGCTGCAGCGGCATTTAACATCTGGTCCCTGGGCTAACAACTTTGCTCTCTTTTCACAAGGTGTGAGGTAGCTAACAAACTTGGTCCCACTTTCTGAGTTAGTGGCTGAATTGTAGAAAAAGGGTAAAAGCTCTGGAGGATAGGAAAAAGAGGTAAAGCAGATACAGGACACACAGGCAGTGGTATATTGGGGTTGTAGGGGATAAAGTAGCAAGGCAATAGGAATTAATCTTAATAGGAATCTCAATCTTCTGGGAATCATGTTCTAGGTGTTAGGTCAGGGATTGTGGGTAGATTCTGGACAAGACTATCAGTGTTGAGGTGAGAAAAGGCGGAGTGAGGTTTTTTTTTGGGTAGTGGATCTGGGTTGGATTTGGGTCATTTGGTCTCTGGCTAACTCACTAATGTAGAGGTGGTGCTGAGTCTGCCAGCAGTCTTGGAGGTCGTGGACAAATGGGTGGCGAACCTGACGCTGCGGGCAAATGTCCAAGATCAACCTGATAAATAAAAATACCTAAAAAGTGTATCACCTCCTCAGACCAATTACAATGTGTCCCACCAACATATCAGTTGGGTCACAGCAAAAGCTTTAGTCTTACCTCCATTTAATATGTCCTGTATTATGAATATCATCAGCATGATACAATTAATAAATTAGCAATGTATAATACCTTGGGTGCTGCATTTACTATTTCCAAAACCAAGTCCTTTCAAAGGCACATATTAATGTCTAAAAACTTTCAAGATGGTATTTTTTTACTAAAAATCTACAAACTCACAATTATTTTCAAGGCCCTGTTTTTTTATACCCACCTGGACAATAACTTCTTCTTTTGACTGCTCCAACACCCCGAGTCTTAGAATCTCTGATTTAGGTATAACCTGCTGGACGATAAAAATACTGACAGGAAACAAAACTACACAGGACTGGAATGATATCCAGCCTCAATGAATACAGTTAAAATGACATGCCCTGATTTGATTGTAAATTTGACAATTAAATCTTCCATGGACATCATGGTCTTAACAAATGTTTGCCTCCATAAAAACATTTTGTATTTCTTTTACTTTCATTTTTACAGTCCTGCAGTCATTTTGCATACCAAGTAAAAACAGTATTAAGTCAAAACCAACCTCATACTGTCTTTCAACTTTGGCCTATTTGCACATATCATATCATTTTCATGAATTAATAAACTGTCTGTTCATTTGTGGTTTTGATCAATCAAAGAAACCCATTTGAAATGTGAGATTCAGGCACAGGACTCACTTTGACAGCATATGTTTTCTGGTCAGTCTTGTCCTTCACTTTCAGAATGGGTCCAAATGACCCTTTGGCGATGTAACTCAACACCTGGTGGAATGAAAAACAGTGACAGAGGCAGAGAGAGGTACAGGCACAAAGACGGAGACATTATCCAATCATATCAAGCCTTAAACATTATTGGTGTCTATGTTGAAATTGAGGTCTACCTGAAAGTGTTTGTACCCAGGCACAGTTCTGTGGGGGAATTCGGGCAAGAACAAGGTGATGAACCCTGGCAGGCTCCACTCTGCTCTCAGCTTGCCTGGGCCGACTCCCGCCAACCTCAGGACATGCTCCGGGATGTCGGGGGGTTTGCCTTGGAGCATTCGACGCTGGCCCAGATGCAGGGCAGATGGTGCCAGGCGACAGAGGCCTGGTGGGATAGACAGGCCGAAGCTGGAGAGGAAGCCACGCCATCCAGATGAGAAGTCTTCCTCCTCCTGCCCTTCAGCGGGCCTCTGTAGGGGAGACATGGAGAGCGGGACGCGAGAAGAAGCATTATGGTGCGGGTTATTATTATAGCCTACTTTATTATTATTAGTAGATGTTGTTGCAGGTGTAACACAACTTTAGCCAAATCCACAGTGTTTGGGGCTGTTTTACGCAATCAACACTTATCAAGGCAGGCAAAGCAACTTTCTTCTTTTACTTGACCCTTTTAGACTTCATATCCTAGCCCAGAAACTCCAAAAACAACATTGCTGGTCTAAACTATGCATGACAAAGGCCTTTTAAATATAATATATTCTGAATGTATATCAGTTACTAATTTCCTCCACTTCTCAGAATTGCCTGTGGCTGCAAGAGCTACTATAAATCAACTGTGGGAGGAGAATTGCAATCTCTAACTCCTACAAAACATTTACTACTGCATACTGGATTGTTGACTGCATTTGCTAAATTAGCAGTCTAACTTTCCTTTGTGACTTTGTACAAACCCCCTGAAAATCAGCAATGGAGTGCAGTGGCCAACAAATTTGTTTCCCTTAACAATTCCTGCGCTCATTTGTGATTTAACACGAGAGAAAAAAAAACAGATTCAATCTGCAGTCACCCGGTCGGCCCCCTTCCCCCCACCTCCCCCCGGGCTGCACAACAGCTCTGATGCTCTGTGGTGCAAGATGTGTGTAATCAACCATGCAGGATGTTATCAACGTGATCGAGCTAAATGAAGGACACGTACAGTCAGTCAGCAGATCACTGCGACATCCACCTGACATCTGACAAGAGACGGGGCAATGTTAAGGTTTAATTTGGACATTGTGCGTTATAAAATTATAAGGCGTTCATTTGCCAAAATGGTGTTAGATGCCACTACCGGAAGTGGGAAGATTTCGCCTTCAAAGTAAAAGCGTAAATATTACAGGTACTTTAAGACCGCAGAATGTAGTTTAACAGGGATAAAGTACGAGTTTATCAATAACACAAATTGGTTACACTTTATTTCAATGTAGCTAGTGCTAACACATAACCATACATACGGGATTGCCAGTCGTTGCTGCCTGGGGATTTCGGGGAACCAAATCATCGCCATGGAAACAGGGACCCCCTTACGTGCGTCACACCTTAGCAACCAATTTCAATCGACTCACCTTCCTGTTTTTACTGCCGTCGGCCCCCATCAGTGTGACAGGACATCGGCACTGTAAACTCGGTGCGACGTATGCTTCTCATCCAGGCACCTCACATTTAACTGCGCGCCTTCACGGTAGCCCATCAACAGTATTGTGCAACACACACAGATTAATATAAGGGTTGACGACGCTAACAACACTCTGTACCAACAATCTGCAGTTAAGCAGGCTATCCGGCGAAAAAGTGATAGATATGGCGACATAAAACCAAGTTAATCCCTAGTATGGGGAACGTCAGCGTAAATCCGCCCCACATCTGCGCATCCAATGAGACGCAACCTGGAGTTCAACCCCCCCCCCCCCCCGCGATCAGAGCCGCAGACCTGAATTCTGCATGGACGTGACTGTTTCTATTGTCGTTTGCTCATTGGCAAAGCGAGACAAACGAATGCATTCTTTATCGATAGGTCTTTAATCGACATTCAGTTCTTCACTTCAATTGACCTTAAAAAAAAAAAAAAAAAAAAAAAAAAAAAAAAAAACACCAGGCCATGCAGACTTTTTGCTGACTCAACATGTTAAGAGCAAACCCACAGGGCAACATTAAAAGGTAAATGTCTGCATGTTGATAGCTCAGGCAGAGAGCCCAGAACGGTGCTGATTTATGAGCTCCAAGGGAAAAAGTCTTGTACAGATCTGGGACATAATGGCACCTAGATCCATCCCAACTTGACTTCCTTTCCGTCATGATTGAATGACAAGAAAACTCAAATCAAGACTAGATTAACAAAAAAAAAAAAAATTCTAAACCAAGACATGACTGCCCAAGTGCCTTTTATTTGGGACCAAGAACAAATAAAGCAGACAGTGCATACATTTTACTTTCACATATTTGTTAACCATGTGTGTGGTTTCTACAAAACAAACCAAACTGTTGAGCTTTAAATAAACAAGTAGAAAAGGGGTCTTTGATCCAAGTGGGAGCATTCAGGGTTTTACAGGAGCATCAGCATCACATTCAGTCATCCTCGTCGAAGTCCTTCTTGCCCTGTGGAGGTTTGGGTCCCCCTGCTGGTTTAGCCATGATGATCTGAAAGGAGAATGAACAGAAGTCAGTCCTTTCTGGCCGGAAATCACCAAGATCCACGCAGTAGCCTGTAGGCTCGGAGGCAGGAAGGTTCACGTTAGACCGATTATTCAAATAAAACATACCCATTAGACAGCAGTAAGCAAAAACTAATACATATTTTAATTCAACCTATGTACACAAATAATGACTTTGGGCTACATTTTTAAAGTAAAGGAGCTCATTTAAATCCATCGTTAGATAGATAGACAGCAGACAGACACTGAGAAAATGTGCTACAATGGAAAAAATGCAATACATGCTTTCAAGGCCAAAAGGGCTGAGATCTAGACACTCCAGCTTTATTTCCGATGAAGTAGAATGCCTTCACAGTAATTTGGAGAAAAATGCCCTCCAGACAACAACGCCACTTGTCCCTCTGGAGCCCTATATCTCATTTACAGGTTCCCTTTATATTGAATTATGTTACATGCAACATCTTCAAATTCTGCACCTGCCTGAGGACATTAACTGAAATAAAAAGGTCATGAAGGCATGCAGCATGCTAACAAACCATACTGTATCCGTTTTGTGCAAGTTTAGTCTTAAAGTGATTTAGTCCGCTGTCAGTGACACACTTGGTATTATTAAAAAACCAGAGAAGTGGCTAAATGCTGTTGCTATACCACTTGTCTCTGCATTGAGCTCTGTAGTACAACTGGTGTTAGTAGTGACAGGCAAAAAACCCCCAAACATTTCACAATGTCATGTTCCCGTGAGCGAGTGAGTACATCCGTGTGAGTCAAAAACACACACATTCCAGGACCTACTGACGGAGGGGGTGTGTGCGCCCTCTAATGGTGGGTTTCAAAATTATCAGGCGCTTCTTCCCAATCGTCCTTGTCCCAATGGCCTCTCTGCTTGGGAGCTTTGGGTCCCCCTGAAGGCTTAGCCATGATGATCTAGACCGCACATATATATACACACACACACTAACGTCAACTAAACCAGAATTCTTTGTGAAGGAACAAATAAATAAATCTCTGGAATGTAAAGACGTGACGTGTCACTAACTTGAGTGAGTTGCACCTGAATCTGCTCCACACCACAGATCAAGATAGGGTTTTGTTTAACTGTTCAAATCTGTATACTAAAAAGGTTTATTCAAATCCTCAGGATATATTTAATTTTTCAGTTTGACAATATAAAATAGAATAAAAAGGATGAGTGACATTCTATATTGTTAAACAAATCTATGAAAACAAAAAAAAAAACAATGAATTGATCTTGCTAAAAGGGCATTGTCTGTGTAGTCAAAGCCTAATCTAAATAATTCCTGTGCCATAGAATAATGTTAAATACAAATAATTTAATATGTATATTATTAGTTCATATTAAAAAAACATGAATATAGTACTAGAACTGGGAGACATGAACCTTATAATGAATGTGAGAACTGTGGTTTAATTTCAACCAATAAGAAATACACCAGCCTGCTGTCATAATACTGACTAATATTAATGTGGTAATGTAGTAATCTGTGGCGGAAAATATTCCACCAACAAATGTACGATTCACTTTGGCCTGAGGCATGTTTGCTAAAAATTACAATGCTCAGCTGTTTAAAGAAATCATTTTTACCTCGTTAACATTTTTTTTTTTAAAGACTTGGGTCTTCATTAGGAATTAATGGGCATGGGTTGAGTTCCCCAGAGAGTGTAAGGAAGTTGGAAATAGAGGATGAAAACCTGACTTGACGGGACCCGACGTTACCTGCTGGCCCGGGGCTGGCCGAGATCGGAAAGATATTTAGAAATGATGTTTGGGTCAGCGTGATCACATCAGAACATTGAATGTTTAATTAAAACACCTGCCTTTGTCCTTAAAAGACCATTAGATGTGCATGATGCACATAAAAATATTTCTTTGTGTAACTGTGTTGCGAGTATTTGTACAAACCTGGTCGACTCTCAGTACTGTGATGGCAGCGTTGGTAGCCAGTTTGATGCCCCAGTATTTGACCAGGTAAGGCTCCAGAATGCCAGCTTCAAGCATGTCCTTCACAGCGGGGCCTTCTCCCTAAAGACAACATCACATCATCAGAACCAAACAGACACAGGTAGTTCAATACATCACAAAATAAATTGCTCTGCATTCAGGAAAACAGAGGTAGTATGAAGTTTTGTACTTTGTGTTTTTGAACTATAGGAGCCACGAGTTAAAAAAAACAGGCTACATTGTTGAATGTTCAATGACATCATGGACTCTTAACCTTACTTTATTTTAAATGCCTCAGTTACAGCATTGGAGTTTTTCTTTGCAATATGACAAAATGTCCATTGACAATTAAAATCACTTTGACATTATTTCTTTTTTTTAACATTTGCTCAGAACTATTTATGTACAAATACACACCTCAATGTCGAAGCCCATGTTTTTGTGTCCCTCATGATGCGCAGAGTACAGTTTAGAGAGGAGCTCACTCCCCTTAACACCGGAGTTCTCAGCCAGCGCTCGTGGAAAAGCCTCAAAGGCTTCAGCGAACTTCTTAATGGCATACTGGTCCAGACCCGGGCAGGACTACAGAG
>NC_045745.1:24213053-24214745 GCF_008692095.1 Etheostoma spectabile | reverse complement strand
GGGGGGGGGGGGGGGGGGGGGGAAATCAGCTCATGTTTATGCAATTCCATCAGCTGATGATGCAGTACAGAAAAAACCCTAACCAAGAGGAGAGGCATTAGTTTGAACCTGGTGATCTTCTGGTTATTTACTCAAGTGTGCATACCTCTCCATATGAGGTGATCTGTTTGGCCAGCTCGATCTCAGTGGCTCCTGCTCCAGGTATCAGTCGCTTGTCCTAGAGACGGTGAGTAACACACAAACTGTAGCTGTTGTGCAGGTCAAGCAGTGAATAAAATAAGTTAATAACCACTTTTACTGTTGAGATCCAATCATACTTATTGTAAAACAATGTGTGCATTGACAAATGGCAAACAACTTTAAATAATTACTACTTGAGAGAAATATGATGGGACACTCTTCAAATGTGAAAGGTTTCTTTTCTGCAAACAAAATTACTGTAATTTTTCCCTTGACATCCTTTCATTTATATTTCCTTTAACTAAAGTTTAAAACATACTACAGTGGTTTATGTTGTAGACTTACCCTGACCAGAACCTTGAAGGTGTTGACTCCATCATCTATAGCCCTCTCAATGTCATCCATCAGGTTGTCAGTGGAGCCTCGGATCACCACCGTTGAGATGAGACCGTCTTCTTTCTCTGTTCAAAACAATCAAGACCAAACTGTATGTTGAGCCTAAAACTCATATGCAGCAAAGATCAGGTATAAAATTAAAACATGCGAGGCCGGAGCAAAGAATGATTTACCGTGTTTGAAGACCACCACATGAGTGTCCCCCACCTCTGTCAGGTACACGTTGTCACAGTGACCCATCTCGTCTGGAGTCGGAGGCGTCTAAAGAAGCAGAAAAGCATCATTATACATAATATAACTGTGCATTTTATTATGGTTCATATAACTGATCTGAAAGAAACATAACGACACTCACCATCCTGGGCAGTGCTACAGCTCCAACAGTCTTGCATAACCTCCTGAGGTCCCACTTGGAGTTAAGCCTGATGGGGGAAGGAGGATTTAAGTGCACCATGATAAAAAGGTATACTTACATAAAGACATAATACCACTACATTAAGACAGGCATCTGTCAATTCCCTCTTTGTGGTTGTGGTGGAAGACATGAAAGGTTTCACTTTGAAGGAGAACACTGTTGTATCTCCGAGCACTTGAGAATTCATACTTATTTGGATTGTCAGGGGTCATCTGGGTCATCTTACCTGACCACCATGAGGTTGTACTTGTTGGCATAGTGCAGCGCCATGTCAGCCACTTTCCCCCCAGTTACCACCACGTTGGCACCAGCCTCTTTGATGGCCTTCACCTGAGCCTCCATCATATCTTCCTCTCCCTTACTGAAGTCCATGAGTTCCTTTGCGTTATTTATCAGCACTGTGCCCTATGAGACAGATAGGACTATTGTTAGCACCCAAGGTCAGAACCTTTATATCAACTTTATAAACCCCTGACAACAAGCCCCAACCTAGCAACTTGTCATAGCAGGACTAGTAACCTACATTCATGATGGCTTTGTTCAATTTAAGTGTCCCAGTAAGTTATGACCCAGCGACAGTTAGCCAGCATGCACAACACCAGTACCCTGAAACTGCTAAATGGCATTCAGACATTTATATTATTTATGCTTAAATTTTTTGTCATGAGACATGCTTAAAAAAAAAAATCCAGATCCTAAAG
>NC_045745.1:24197932-24213043 GCF_008692095.1 Etheostoma spectabile | reverse complement strand
TAGGCCAAATGTATCATAATGTGAAACGGAGTCAAAACTAAGTCAACCGCCATATGTTAAAACAAAAAATGTAAGCTCAATTCCTTTTAGTTGTTGTAGGTAAGATGTCTCTAAAGCATCAAAGAGAGCCTAAAGTATTCATTACCTTGGTCTCTGTCATCATGCAGTCAAAGGGGCAGGAGTAGACAGCAATCTTGGCGTCTTTAACTGATGTGACATCTCCCTCGGCTTCCTTCTTAAAAACCATGCCATGTAACATGGTGGATGATGTCACTCCACAACCCTGAAAACACCATATACATTAAACTAGAAGCAAACAACACACACAAGACAAAATATTTTCAATGGATAATGCGGCTTACCATAATCTTGCATACTCTGACATTATCAACAGTGAAATTGCCGGACTCTGGGAAGATGGACACTGTAGAACAAACCAATAAAGAAACAAAACTTAGAGACTTACTCAATTAATCCTACCATTAAGATAATTTGGTGGTTTGGTTTAGGTAGTCTAAATAGCTGACTAACCACAGGCCTGTGCAATGAGGTTAGCGAGGAAGTCTTCGTTGCCATACTGTTTACTCATGACTGCTGTACGGATGAGAGATGCTGCCTCTTTAACATCATGGAGGTTCTCGGCTGACGAACATACGCAGTCTGACAATATCTCTAGAGTCTTTTTACAAGCTTTCTCGTAGCCTTCAATCACCTGTCAAAAAGAGGAAAGAGGACACTGAGCAAATGCAGGGATTCATTTCTCATAAAAAGCATTACGGCATAAGCCTGATATTGATTTATTGCCAATATTAAGCTGATTTGCATTAAGTGTTGTTTTTCCTACAGTATGACATTACTCAAAATACCACCAAGAAAATAGAGTTTTATCTAAAAACAGCTTCAGAAGACAAGCAACAACAAACTGGTACAGAGTACCTTGTGGGCAGAAATGAAAGTCAATACAAGTATTTTTATCAAAAGACCTTGCTGTCAAATCAAAAAAAAAAAAAAAAATCTACACAGCACAACATGCATGATGATGACCGACGACTACACTTGTTTACCTCTGACACCGACAGGCCCATCCTGAGCAGCTCTTCAGCCAGCTCCAGCAGAGCTCCAGCAAACACCAGGACAAAGTTTGTTCCGTCTCCGACCTCCTGCTCTTGCATGTGGGATGCCATCACAATCATTTTGGCGGCTGGATGCTGCACCTATAAAAACAAATGGCATTTGCAGAAACAGTTATTAAACAATTTCTAACTTATAAATAATTTCTGTATGCAATATGTTGCACAAGTATTTAGTTTCATTTAGTGTTGTTGGAATTCTGGGTGATTCTATGGGGACAGCCTATTCCTTTTTTTCAGTTATCTATGGGGGAAAATTGTGGGAAATAATTGTTTCTTTCATGTATGTTAACCAAAATAAAATTACTTTTCCTCACCTCGAGCTCTCTGAGAATTGTTGCAGCGTCATTGGTGACAAACAACTTTTCCAGGTGATTGATGACCATTTTGTTCATGCCTGAAAGGCAACAATGTCAGTTTAGCCATCACAGATTTTTTTTGTCTCGCCAATAAAGGCTTTAATAGGTCAAAGCTGGAACAAAGACTTCATACAAATATATTACTATTGGAGTAGCTCCAGTTTACCGTTTGGTCCATATGCAGTGCGTGTGGTCTGAGAAAGCTCCTTACAGGCTCTGATGTTACGAAAGACGGCCTCCTCAAGCCCTGAATAGTGCTGCATCAGAGAACATAATAACTCAACTACTGTGACTTTCCAAAGAGAGATGCATTTCATTAGTGTACATGTCAGACACAGTTATTGGTATGCATAACTAAAGTTAACAGAAAAACAAATCGTATCAAAATAGTTTAAATGTAATTGATCGATCGGAATAATCCTGGGAATATGAGGTTTAATCAATACGATACGATATGGGCATCTTGGACAGCACCATCAAGAGATGCAAGATGAGTTAAAGCTAACCCAAAACAGGAAGCATCAGCATCCATGGCAAAACCGTGGTGACAATCAAAGCCTTAGCTGTGACAGTTTACCGGGTCTGACTGCTAGTCTGACAGTCACCTACCACTGCAAGCTAATATACTGCGGCATATACACTTAAGTGCAAGAAAAGACACTGCGACATCCCAACAGTCCCGGGTGCAGACGACCCGAGCGGCCTGCCTTGCTTCTAGAATTCTCCCTCATGACTGTGAACCAGCGTGCTAACTCACGCTAGCTAGCATGCTAGTTCACAACCATTCACTCAAAGCTACCAAACTACTCCAACAAACTGATTTAACCTCACCTTGGCGCCATCCTTCAACATTTGGGCAAAGCCAGGAGCTTTGGGTACGTGCAGAGCCATTTTCAGATGTTTAGACGCCCCGGTATCTTTGAGAAAGTCGCCGCGGCGTGTGTTCAGCTCTGGGTACAAAGCCGGAGAGACAGAGGAGGAGCGACTTCAACGATGCGTGGGACTGAAGACGGGTAACAACAAGGGTCAAACCGAGCGATTCTCGTTTCAACTGCTGTGACCATGGCAGACCACTTGGGGGAGCTGTTGTCTTAGAAATGTTAGATTAAAACAATAATTCGCTTTTATACTTTATAGGCCTACTTCTTAACCTTTATTTACTTGTAAAAACAAAACAAAACCATCTACCATGTAAAAACACTAACCGTGTTAAAAAAATACTTTGTGAATTAACCTTGGGTGTCATGAAATAAAATGTATTATTAATCAATAAAAAAATACTAAAAGTAGAAGTTCACTAGAATTATTTTCACAATACATTTGTAAAGTATCAAAAGTAACATTAGTGCAACTATCACTTTTATGTTATTGAGGCTTTAAATGTAAAATGACCTTTAATTTGAAAATTAGTCACTGTGAAGCTATTTTTATATACCTGTTGGGTGGTTTAATCTAAAACAGTCCATCAAATATAGCTAATAATAATAGCTATAAATATAGTGGTATGATATATATAAATATGTATATATAAAAAGATGTTTAAAATTTATATTCCACCAAGGGATGTGCTGTAAATGTATCCATTGAAATTCAAATAAAAAAAGTACTAAGAACAGTAATATAACAACCACTGGACAAAAATAGCCTTATCCCACTCTATCACATTCTAAATCCACAATTGACTATTTATAGAATTCTGTAAAATATTTCCATGCCATAAAAAAATAAACGTCTTCTAATGTCTCACTGCAAAGCACTCGTTTCCAAATTCTATCAAATTGTGAGTTTATTTTTAAAAAAAGATATTCAAAGCTTGTGACTTCCACTACTGGTTCCGATGTGCAGAGGATCCGGTTCTAGCAGTATGAATATGTACATGCATAATAAATATCACTGACAAGAATAGATTCCACATTATTTAATTTGAGACACTACAGACAAGTATTGTGTTGCTATAACGAAAAGGCTATTGAAGCTTACAGGTTTTTATTTTGAGGATGTTCGTTTGAAAATCAATAACTCTAAAAACCTGCTCGATATAGCTCTAGAACATCCTCCTCGTTGACATCAGGTAAGTCATTACATTTTTCCTCATCGCATAATCAAATGATTTATGTGTACAGTATTGATGCATGAATCATCCACAGGCCATTATAAATGCTAAGCTGGAGGGAAAATAATAATAATCACACTTTAATACTGCCTAAGCTTCTGTACATATCTACTGTATTAAAAAAGTCCCCCTAATAGAAAAGGCACTTTACAAGTTGTACATAATCAAGTGTAATTTAAAAAAAAAACAACAACAGTAAAACAAATATTAGTTACATTATTGCATACATATAAAGTAGAGGAAAAATGCATCTCCCCTTTGGCAGTAACTTTAGTGTTAGTTGCGCAGATACAATTTTGGTCTTGTGCAGCATTTCTTTTAAAGTAAATATTAGAAACATGAAAAAGGTTTCTATGCTGAAAGTGATTATACAAACTAAAATATTAGTATCTTGATAATGTAACTAAGACATTTGGTTGTAGCAGCATGACAAGTACATACACCACAACACAGAAATCCCTTTGGTAGCTACAACGAGGATGTATTACCAATAACCAGCTAAACCGAGATGTAAACACACAAAAATTACTTAAATGTTACCAACTACACAAAACATACAGGAATAAAAAAAGAAGGCAAGGTGCCATGTAACAGTCTCCCAGTATCATGACAACACTACATGTAAATGTAACAGTGATACATGTTAAACATGGCTACAAAAGGTCCCGTGTTTTCCATACAGACAGCACATAGCTAGTTCAGTTGGGTTTGCGAACAGTGTTCACAGCTGTGTGGGCCCAACTTCCCAGTGTGTTGGAGAGATTTGTGGCTCGACGCGTGATGTTTGAGTGGCTCAGTTTACCGCTGGGGTCCAACTTTCTCATCACTGCTCCTCCAGAACGTTCCCTCGTTCTTGTCCTGCAGGGGGAGAAACAAAAAAACTATTGCAGGAAGAATACACAGAGGGAGACATTAATGAAAGTGTCCGCAGGCAACTTGGTTTTAAGACTGCATTCATGTCAATGAGAAATAGAAAGAGGAGATAAGTAAATAAATTATGCATTAGTTTTATTTTTCTAAGTCTATCTTAAAGTTCTAATATTACCGCCATTTTCAGGTTCATGTTGCATCGAGATGAGTGTAGGGAGTCGCAGGCGAGCATTATAAGATGTGTTACAAAGTGACGCACGCTTGTCACGGAAGTAAAGCCTGGACTACAATAGAGCTGTATGGAGCTGTTTGTGAACATCGTTTTCTCTGGAAGATGGTAAGTATGGAGGCTTTTCACTTTGTAAACCTAGTACATGCACAAAAAAATATGACACAAAAGGAAAAAGCCAAAAAACATTATATGAGCACAAAAAAAAAAAAAGTTATTTTCCAATTGTTTGTGCTCTTTTTTGTTTTGGTTACCGTCAGAAAATTCTGATACTCTTTTCTCTTCTGTTAATATTAAACTGTTTAAACGGTGAAAAAGACAAAATACTGTTTCTGCTCTCACAAGATAGACATAGGAACCGCTGACTGAAGAAAAACTTTGTTGAATCGGTTTATTCTTAGTTACAATTAATGTGAAAGGACTTTGAGCTAGATTTGTTCATGAAAAGGGGCTATTTTGTTATTATTTACAAAATGAGACAATTAAAACAGTTGTTGTTGTAGTACCTATCAGAAGACATGGTTTCTCAACGGTACATCTAGAAACAAGACTCTTCTAAAGCAGCGCTTCAGTATTTATGTTTATGTTAAGTCCATTTAAAACCTTGAATTTGGAAAACAAATGAATTCAGATAGAGCTGATAATGTGACAGAACAAGACAATATGTAAAGCAAAGAGTAGTAAAGGAGGAAGGAAGTGTGAGTCTGATAGTGAAGAAGAGCATCCTTTTCCTGGACAATAGAGAGAAGACAAAAAAAGCATTTCATTGCAGCAGGTCACAGACTAACAATTTCATACGGTACATACAAGGGTTCATGCATCGAAACACAGACATCAGGCCAGCTCTGGCATGCACTTTCATGTCACAAAATTGGTAACACATGGAGCATTTGCTTCCACAAAATGTTTGGATATTTAAATTTACCTTCTTCCCTACTCCACAATTAGGGAATAGTTGAACTGCCTGTGTGAAAAAACAAATGTGTGTTTTATCACCAAAGGAAAAGCCTTTCATACAGTGATAAAAGCCTGCATGTAATAAACACTGATAACAGACGATGTCACTGTCCATATGCCTTTTGGTTTTTGACAGTATATTTTGTCCTTTATGGGCGGGTCCGATTCAACATTTTGAATGTCAACACAGGAAGTGATGTAAATATACTCCAACCTCTCTCAAGCACACTTTTGTCATTTCATCTGGCTCCAATTCGCACACCCATACTCTCTCCCCCTGCTGTCGCCCCCTCACTCCCTCCTCATTCAAATACCAGAAACACAGAAACAGTTTCAAATCTAGCCGGGAAGAATGTGTCTGGGGGGAGGGGAAGGAAGTCTGGTGACCCACAAGCTGTTGGGATTCTTTGGGTGGGAGGGTAAAGAGGGTGATCATGCATCTGTCTCTCTATGCAAAATATGAAGGAATAACAGAAAACCGACCAAAGGCTTCCTCAACTACGAAAAACACTCTCATTCACCTATTGAACACATGCGTTCATTCACACATATACAGAAAACGGATTTTACGCGACCTTCGACCCACAACCAGAAAATAACTAACAAAAAAATTGAAAATGTAAACAAAACTTTTAACTATTAGAAAATCAAAATGTTAAAACCCAAAAATGAAGATCCTTTACCCATTGTCTCTGCCAATAATATCGTCAAAGGCCTTGGACAGATGTTTGAGCCTCCTGATTCCACTGGACACCGACTCCAAATCTCGGTCAAACTTTCTGTTACAGCAAAGAAACACTCAGAGCAGATTCAACCACAGAAATCAAGGAAGCAAACCAAGACTAATACAATGTGGAAAACATTGACTGAAAAACAGGAGACTCACAGCCTCTGGTTCTGTGTGTTGGGGGAGGCAAAGGGACTTCGTAATGCAGCCATGCGGACAAGCTGCCGCCTGCCTCCTCCTGTTTTCACCCCTCGGACGCCAGCGTCAGGAGTCCTTCTCCTGGAGCCTGGGGTACGTCCAGGAGTAACTGCTGATCTGGGGGTGCGTCTGGGAGTCGCAGCCCGGCTAGGCGTACGTCTTGGGGTGCGAGAAGTTGATGCTCCAGATTCTTCCCCATCACATGTCTGACCCGGGGTTGCTACCAAACACTCTTCACGCGCAAACTCTCTGGTCCTCTGCAGCCTCTGGGTAGGGGAGAAAAGGAAACAAGGGAAGAGAGAGATGGTGAGGAGGGAACAAAACAGCCTACAACTTGCTTGATTATCATATGTATGTCAAAACAGAAATAACAAGAGATGTACAAATGTTTGGGACTTAATCCATCTACCTGATATACCCCAGTAATGGAGTTCCGAGCATTGCGGGTAAGTTTGCGGACCGCGTTGGGCTTTGGCTGCTCCTTCTGGGTCTCCCATGTTGGATTTTCTGGGAGAGAGTTGGTCTGGACCGAACGTAGCGGGAGCCGCTTGCGCAAAGACATTCGCAGAGAGTTAAGTGAAGATGAAGAGCGAAGCTTGCGGAAACGATCGGGGGCTTCTGGGGAGCTCTCTGCACCGTCCGACTCATCCAGGACTGTATGTGCCCGCCACACTCCCACCACAGCTTTACCTACGCCATCCATCATTGAAGACGCCATGCTGACTGAGCTTACCTGCAAAAGGGGAGGGGAGTTATAACCGAACAGCAGAGTGTGGAAAAAATATTTGTAATTACGTCTGCACAATGTATCGTTTTATTTATTTTAATCGGCATCGCGATATCAACTGGCGCGACAAACATTGCACAAGGCTGCGACATATTGTGACACACAGACTTTTGTGTTAGTTGAAAGAAAACCAGTAGAAAAGAGCACTTTATAATAACTGTCACTGTTTTACTGGTGCCTTTTATATTCTATTCAATGTTCAATTTGCTCAATAAAAAAGGGAGAAAATTATTTCCTTTCATACTATTTGTTGTATTTTAGCAGAATACGGAAAGCAGCAGAACAATTGAGTACACTTCAATTTCTGTTTGTCTTGGGTAATATTGTAATTGCGTTTAATTTAAAAAACGTATAGCTTATTTTCCTTATATTGTGCAGCCCTATTTTAATAGCAGATTTTAAAAATAACTGTGCTTTACACTGGTGTGGGATTAAATGAAAATGTGCAGCCTGGACAAAAACTCCAGGTCCCCAGCAAATTCATGTTGTTACATCATATAACAGTCTGAAACAACTTTGATAATCATCTTATTATTTTTCAAGCAAAATGACTCTGGTTCCACCTTCTCAAATGTCAGAATTTGTTGATCTCCTTTTAGGCTAAATGCTATTTGTATGTGAATTAAATGAGATTTGGAGTGTTGGTATATGATATTTTAAAACATCACACTCAGCTCTTGGAAAATGTTATAGGGTATTTTCTGAATCAGTAGATTCATTGTTGATAAGAATTGTTAGTTGCAGGCATAGATAAGGGAAAATCCCGCTACAGGAAATAATTCAAATAAATTATGATATATAAATACTAAAGTTCACTCATGATAAAATTCGAAATAAAACAAAGTATTATTCACATTAGGTATAACGTTACAAGAAGTAAATAAGAGCCATTTCCAGACATTAAGACCGAGATAAACAAGTTCAACTCTTCACAATCTTGAGCTAATGCGTTAGCTACCTAGCTAAGTGCAACGTTAACTGGCATTTAGAGAAATCACTGCACAATTATTTGGCAACGTTACTGACCAAAAATGTTGATTTACAAAGCACGGAAAATGACCCGCAACCACGCGTAAAGTAAAGTAGCAGCTAATCGAGTTATTGAAAGTTTGATCTGGATGTTTTAGCTTTGCACCTTTCTGATTATCTTTTTACACCAGAGGAGCAAATAACAGCGATTTAACACGTGTGCGTCATATACGAACAATAATTAAGTTACAAGATTAACATTTGTAACAACTTATACGTTTTAAAGAACCAGTGGCAAATGATTATTATTCACAAACAACAAAAACAGGGCTTTGTTGGCGAAAGCCTCGTTACCTTATCAGCAGTAACATTAATGTTACTAGCTAACTTATGCTAGCCCACCTCAGTTTACACTAAATACGTTACTACGTTAAATAACTTATGTTGAACACCAGTTACTCAACCGTCTAGCTACAGTGACACTAGCTTACCTTAAAGTACCAGTTGTGAGAATTGACTAGTTACTTCAGCTGCCTCTTGCTGTTGTTTCTTTCTTCCACTGTTTGAATTTGGCGGTGGACCGCAGACCGCACGCAGACACACATCACCACGCCCTTCACGCAAAGCCCCCCGGATGACGTAACACGTTACGTCTGGGCGTATTGGTCATCATGAGTTGCAAAAATGTGCTTCAAAGATTAAAAAAAATTGATGCTTTGAAAATATTAACGGACACCTTGATTGTTAAAAACACATTTTTGTCTTAAATTTTCTTATTTTGAAGGCCACGTTTTGCATAAAAAATGTAAAGGGTCACACAGAAAACCAATTTTGAAAAAATACTGAAATTACACTCCCTTAGGACAAACAAATCAGAGACCATAATCATCCAACATTTCAATACCTGTTTTGAAATTCTATCCCTGTAAAAATGAGATTTATTTCTGTAATATCCCTGAAAATTATCATTACTATTTTCATCATCACCACCTTGTCACATTTTGTGAAATATATCCTTTCATTCCTCCAATGTAATCCTATACTAACAATGTTCAGTTTTTTTTTACTTGGGGTAAGATGTTGATTTTTTACCATACCAGGTGTTTGATACATAGGCTACATAAGGAATACAGAAAATGGCACGTTCACGCAGATTATTATTATTAACACATCTTATAATAACGCAGTTCAATATAACAGAGCCTACATGTCATGTTATCTGTATGTTATTGCATTTTATAATGGTATGTGGAATTGGAATTCAGATTAAAAATCTTAAAGGAATTACTTGGTAAAGGTTAAATTAAATAAATACCTACTGACATAGACGGAACAAGGACAACAGGTCACAAAACACTGATTTGCTACTTTCCACACAGCGTGAGGTTTGTCTTTTTCTCATGTGTCATTAGTTGCACGTTAACACAAAACTCAGATTAGGATCAGGATGGACTGGGCAGGGTTTAAAGCAGAGTGACCAGCAGATGTCACTACAGACCTGCATGTCAAACAGTTTTAAGCAGTGTTTTCAGATCCACCTACTGTATTTTGTTTGTCTGTGGTGATTTAATAAAGGCATCAATACGCCCGTGCTTTGACTTTTCCTTAACCTTTAATCTATTTTGTATTGTAAAACAATTTGTGATGGACCTGTGTTTTACAAAAACTATTTTAGACATGTCAATTAGCAAGCAAACCAGAGCTTTTTGCAACATTTACATTCTAATTTTGGCATGTAATTAGCACATAAAAACCTCTGAGAATTTCCCAAAAGGAACAATTAGACCGTACAGTATTATTACTAATTACTAACCTCTGGACATAATAGTTGCAAACTGCCAAGTCTGACACTCTGACACTTGAAACAACCAAATAAGTCAATTCTTGACTACAGATTCAAAGTTGCTGCCATAGTCTCAGATTACCTGATCTATCTCCACATTAGATAACCACTTAACTGTGCACACCTGTGCATTCTTGTCAAACATATTACCATCCTCATTTGGCACGGGGCTGTTTTATGTGAACCTGTTAAAAGTTTCTCCGTTGGTAATAGTGCAACAACCTAGACCTTGACCCTTATTTACTGCAAGTCTGTGTCCATTATTCTCAATAAGAGTAAATGTATAACGTGATTTTAACAAGTCTTGGTTGTATTGTTGAGTCAGGAGTTAAAGTTCAGTGCAAATGTGGAAACCAAAGACCAAGGTCACAAAAACAAAAGCACTTTTATTGCAAAGATAACAAGAAACAGACTGTGGTGCATCACACTGTGAAAAGTAAAAAGTTTAAGGATGGTCTTAAATTCACATTGCAAAAATATGAATCACTCGGCCATAATCAACAGAGAATACAATGAATTTCATGCTACATTTTGTTGTTTGATTTTATAGCACAGTTTGGGAAAAATGCTTATTTGCTTAATACCAAGAGAAGAACCTCATGTTGGTCAATAGCTTCATATTTATCATATAAGATAAATGTGAAGCTACTGCCAGCAGCTGGTAAGCTAACCATCTGCTAGATGTATGTCACCCAATTCTCAACGGACCGATAGAAGAGTTGTATTGGTCTTCAAACTCTCAGCATGAAAGCAATTAAGCCCATATTTGAATGTCAAATATGATAAAAGGGTAATCACGGTCACCAATCACAAAAAAACATGCCATGATGTCTTCATGGCTTCTCTCATTTGTTGAAGAAGAGAAGATTGGTTATTCTGAGCACAACCTACTTGCAGCACTGTCAAAAGAGAAATGCAGCATTAGGAGGTTCAGTTTGTAATGAGACAGGGTCAGTCTTTGTTCTGAATGTAAGTGTGTTCTGCATGTTACCTTTGTAATTTTGTCCCACCGTGAAGCAATGGCAAGAAGTGCAGTAAGGCACACCACCACTAGGCCTGCTATCATGGGCATTAGTGGTACCTTCAAGGTCTTTTCTACAGATGAGGGGGAAGACAATGATCAACCCACTTTTTCTTACTTTACATCACTGACTGATTCATTATTTCATGTGTTGATTGCACTGATTGTGTGAACTGACCTGTTACTGCAACAATGAATTGCTTGCTGTGTCCTCCATAGATGGGGGACTCTGCTGTGCACTGATACGTGCCTTCATGCAAGCTTTTCTTCATTTTCTTGGCGGTTAGCCGGCTTGTTAAGCCGTCATTGGTCACCGAGAAGCCACCTGCTAATAGATCCACTGTGCTCCCATTTAGTTTCCAAGACACAGAAAACACAGGTGGATTGGCCCAGATATCACACTGCAGGACTAGCACTGCCTCTTCTTCTACTGCAACTTCCTCTGACCCAGAGAGCTGTGGGGGATCTGAAGAGGAACATTTTCAATTGTATTTTGCAGCCAGCAGTTTTAACAACGCTAATAGTATGCTTTTATAGATGACAATGTCAGTTTGTTGGTTGGCCCACCTCTTTGGTCCTGACTGAAATACTGTAATTAAATATTTACTATTACAGAAGGATTGCCATGCTTTTTTTGTACCGACCTTCATGGGTCCCTGAAGATGTATTCTAATAACAGTCCCTCTAAACCTAGATGAAGAACGTGGTAAACAGTGTTAAGCAAAAGCATGTTAGCTGATGTTAGCATTTAGCTCAAAGCACCACTGTGCCTAAGGCTGCCTGTAGACTCTTAATCTTGTTTTTTTCTTCTTCCTCAGTTTGTTACTGCAGCTGTTGCTTAACAAGCCACACAAGCAGGTCTGTGAGGCTGTGCTTAGGCTCTGCTAACATCAGCACGCTCACAATGACAATGCTCAGATGCTGATCTTTAGTGAGTGAGGTTTCACACGTTCATTGTCTTAGTTAATCACGTTAGCATGCATGCTAGAATGAAACACACAGTGTAGAGCTGAGACAGATGGGGATGCCATTTCACAAATCTTGAGTTGATAGTGACACTGGAAGAAAAGTCAGTGGATCACACAAATCAGTGGGCTCATCCTCTGGGAAGCATGAATATCTGCACAAAATTTCACAGCAGTTCATTTAATAGTTGTTGGGATACTTCCATGTGGACCAGAGTGGTGGACTGACAGACTGACATTGCCATCCCTAGCATGGCTTAAAATACAGTTGACCCAAATGCTTTATTTAAGTTATCAATTACAAGTAGCATACTTATCAACATAATTACAACATTCATTTAAAGGTACTCACATGTGACATTCAGGGTGACTGAGGCGGTAACTGTGGCGTTTTTGCTCAGGTGGCAGGTGAAAGTGGCACCATTGTCTTCATAGATGATGGGTGTAACACACACGCTGCTGTGACCTTTTTTATTTTCTTCTGTCAGACTGATGGCAGCACCATTCCTCTTCCATACCAACTCTTCATCAGCCTGACTCTCATGGTCGCCGTCAGACTGACATACCAGAGACACAGTCTTCTCCAGCTCTGTCTGTATAACACCCTCACTGTTGACTCCTGGGACAGACTGGATCTTGACACCTTAAGAAAAAAAAGGGGGGAGAAGGTTGAGACTTTAAGAGACAGCTGAGTGAAGCGGTAACAGCTTAGACTGCACACAACAAAATCTTTTATCGGAATAATAATAATAAAAGAGGCCAATTCAATTCTTGGTGACCAGACTTGCAAACAGGCTTACCTAATGTCTCGGTTGCACAGTACAGGAGGAAATGGAAAAGAAGGGGTCTGATCAACTTCATTTTACCCGTCCTCGGATGAACCTGCAAGTGAGGAAAAGATCATTGAAAAGAGCATTAATAAAAGATTTATTAAAAATTCTCATTTAATCAAAATTTACCAAAAGTCCAGCAATTTTCAACAACAAAAATATAAAGAAGCTCCAGACATGCAGCAGTGATAGACTCTGTCATTTGTTTGCATTAATTAAATCTACAGTATATAATGTTTTTACATTGCTTTGTGTTTCCTTTCATAATGCCTTCCATGGTTTACATAAAGTAGTATGAATTGTTGTTTTTTAGTCTCAGTTGTTTTTCTCCTTGTTAGACTACCAACATCTGTGACAAAAACAACAATACTTAACACATTTATCGTTTGTTTTTACCCACATTTTAAAGTATAGTATATTAGAGAATTAGAGAATTGTTTTCAAGCGTTGGTTTAAGAGTACAAAGTCTGAAAATGCTTTTCAAGGCAATTATTTTTCATGAAATCCTGCCATTTCATAGATTTTTGTTTTGCTTTCATATATTACACACAAGCACATTTGGTACAGTTCGACTCATCAATTGCATTTGTCATATCCAATTTAAAATATCTGTCATACAATAAGATTAAGCAGGAAAATCAATGTTACCAGAATATTGTATCCAAGAAAGGGAAACCAATTTTATTACATAGATTATGTTCTCCCCAGTGTTTTACAAGACTTCGAAGACTGAATTTTGCAACAATTGCCTGTTAGATCTGCCGTAAAATCATCCTTTTGGATAAAAACATTGCAGTCCATTATAGTTCGCTTGTTCACACTTATTAAAGTTAAAAGCAAAAATATGTGATTGTGGTTTGTTTAAAAGAAATATTAAGAGTTACTATTTTTTTTTTAGAAGCAAGTCATACCAGCAACACAGTACCAATGTTCTCTGGGTTTACCCTTAAATTAAACATAAAATATGTGAATAAAATGCATGATAGCGCTTAAAGTTACCCCTTACCAGACAATGGTTATTTCTTCTTATTTCTTGTCCGTGTTTTCTTTGTTCTCCCTGTAAACATGAGGATGTGGAGGATTGTTCTAGCCTCTAGCTAACATATGCTTCATGTCCACACTCTTATAACTTTCTTCACTGTTTCTCAACGACTTTTTCATCATTCTCCTTTCCTGTTTGTGCCAACACCCTTTCAATCCTCCCACCCCTGATTTTTTTTTATTGTTTCATACTTCTAATGTGCAAACGCAAGGAAAGTCTTTTATTGGCTATAGTCATTACAATGGCACTAAAACGTCTTGAGTGTGTAAGCATTCAAATGCACATCTTGTGCTTTCTTCAAATTTTAGTTTTTAATAATTAAAGGTTGTTAAGCCCACAAGACAGTAATAATGCATTTGACAGTATAGTCCTACACATTTGTTGATGAAGCAAGTCACTGTTGTTGGGCTAAAATCCTGCCCTTCTAGATTCTTTCAGGAAGAAGGGTTCAAGTCCGTAGGTTGGATAAAAGAACGTTTATTACAATGGAATATGTTCCAGAGACAAGGTTAGGGAAAATTATGCATCCATAGCTCTCCCTAAATTTGTCTCACTCTTTTCCCTTTCTGGTTGATCTTATGTGCACAGGGGGGGTTCAGTTGCTACCACGTGACATGTTTGTGCGTTGTGTTTTGTCTTCAGAAGGTTAGTGCCTAGCAGAGCTCGGCCTGCAAAACAGATAACAGGTCTGAGACTTCTACGGGAGAGGATTTTCACCCAAACACAAGACGTGTCCCTAACCACCCTTGGCCCTGCTTTTCCTGCTTTTCAGGCCAGATGATTGACAGTAAGCAGAGACTAAATGTATTAATAAAAAAATAAGTCATCAACAGCATTTTTGGCATAAATGGAGAGCAAAGCTGCTAACTACCCAGCGGATAAGTGCTTTTACATTTGCACTTAAAACAACAGTCTCTCTTCTGACAACTTCTTTACTGGACACACTGTGACATATATGTTACCAGCAGAGATGGCAAAAGTACTCACTTCCCGTACTCAAGTAAAAGTACAGATACATGTGTTAAAAAATACTCTGGTAAAAGAAGAAGTACTGATTTAACTTCTTTACTC
>NC_045745.1:24197768-24197922 GCF_008692095.1 Etheostoma spectabile | reverse complement strand
AACAAAGTAGAGGCTTGGAAATTTACTTAAAGTATAAAAGTAAAAGTAGCCTTGACAAAGCTCCCTGGACCAGACACATGTTACCAGAGTGCACGCTGTGAAACCACAGTGGACATGGAGAAAAGGATCTTTATATGCCATTGGCTACATTTTA
>NC_045745.1:24197445-24197758 GCF_008692095.1 Etheostoma spectabile | reverse complement strand
TGCCAATAGGCCTAAAACATATAGCTTACTTATTGTGACAGAGACTGGGACTCCAGGCTAATAAGATTCTGACCAAGTAGCAAGATATGAACTCAAGTGTGATTTTGTGAGAAATCTGTGTATATTCCCATCCAATTAGATTCAATTTGGTATTGATGATGCAGAAATAATAACTAACTCCAGTGAAATTATTTTAAACTTGGTGAGGACTAGATTAGGACTGGATTGAGAGCTGATTCTGGTTTCCAACTAGGACCCAGGTGTGTCTGTTAAAACACAGATGAAGACAACTTCTCTCTGTTGATGCTTTATT
>NC_045745.1:24196980-24197435 GCF_008692095.1 Etheostoma spectabile | reverse complement strand
ATCAGTATAAACATGGGCGTGGGTAGCTCTGCTATGGCTGTTTGTGGAGTAATAAATTAAATAAATAACATTGTAAAGGCTACCGTACACAATGCATAGGAATCATATATGCTAGTAAATAATAACAATAAACTTAATTATTATAAATTATCTCACTGAGCGAGGGCGTTCAGCAATCGCCATTATATCGAATCAACAACCAGGTGTAACCTGGCTCACAGGTGTAACCTAGGTAACAGGTGTAACCTGGCTCACAGGTGAAGAACACAAACAAGCTAACTTTTAAATGAGCAAGAACTATAGACCAATGCAACAACAGACTTAAATGAACTGACAGCATAAGTTATACGACTTACAGTTCTCAAAGAGCAGACGAATTTAACTGGTTATCCTCCAGAATGTCCCTTTTTCTTTTCTCTCACTTTTTTCTCCGTGTGGCGTGCGCGCCCGCTCGC
>NC_045745.1:24188262-24196970 GCF_008692095.1 Etheostoma spectabile | reverse complement strand
GCGTGTCCGCGCTATTCTCCGACATGCACCACTCACAATCACACCTGATAGACCAAATTTAGTACAAAAGTAAAGTAACAAGCCAATTTTGTAAAATGTAAGGAGTAGAAACTACCGATATTCGTGTTAAAATGTAAGGAGTAAAAGTAAAAAGTCGCCAACAAAATAAATAGTAAAGTAAAGTAAAAATATCTGAAAAATCTACTTGAGTAGGCCTACAGTAACAAAATGTTTGTACTTCGTTACTTCCCATCTCTGGTCACCAGTGGTAGAAAGTAACAACACATTTACTCAATAAGTACTTAGGTACACCTCAAAATATTTCAATTTAATGCTACTTTATACTTTTACTCCGTTTTAGGGTGATATAGTACTTTTTGCTCCACTACACATACCCGTAGTTCCTTTGCACAGAAGAAAATGTCAATGTGGATCCAATTTGAGATTCATCTATACTACTGGGTAGAATAGTAGTGTAGAAGTAACTATGAGTCTCAAATAAATGTGCAAATATGATGAAGTTGAAGTATAAAGTATCACATAAAGTGAAGTAAAAATTGTACTTAATACTTAGTTAATGTAACCCTAATGTAACCCTAACACTAACAGCACATTTGATGGTTGTAATTAGCCTTATCATGAGTAACAATGCACAACAATTAAATGCTGCTTTTACGTTGCAATACAATTATGCACTAGTAATAGTACATATCAATGTAGTCCATCACTGACAGGGACTATAAGTCAGTAATACTGTGAGTACATTCTGCTGATATTAATGTTGTACTTTAACTCAAACACCACGTTAATTTTTGTACAAAGAAGTGTAAAAGATCTGAATATACAAATACCCCCCCCACTGGTACTGTGCTTGAAGAAGTGGTAACAGTAGTTTCTTCTAACTACAAAAAAAAAAAGGACTCTTTCGTTCAGATTTAATAAATTTAATGCAAAGAATATAATTCTGTTCTGTTCTAAAAAGCCAAAATGCAGTAGGCTACATAGGAGGTAAAAATTGAGTTAAGTTACATTTTATCATTTAATTAACTTACTTTGTCACGGAAATGTATTGGTGAAATATAACTAGAAACAGTAAAATGTACTAGAAAACAGAAGTTAAAACAAAGTAGCGGTGACTGCACTCTGCTTGAACTTTTTTCACTTGTTAATTTAAGTTTATATGGCATATTATTTTTTATTTAACCTTTTTTTTTAACCTGGAATAAGACTCAGTGAGATTAAAAATCTCTTTTTGAAAGTGACCTGGCCAAGACAAGCAGCAGGAGCACAACTAACAGGGTTTCAAACCACTTCAAATATGTTATGGGCAGGCAGGGACGAGGACCCAAAAGCAGAGTACCGGAGGCAGGCAGGACTAGGCAAACACAGGTTTATTAACAATAGTCCACAGGGAAAAACACAGGGTGAAGAGGAACGGGCACCGTCTTGGAATAATCAAACTCCAAAAGCAAAATAATCCACCATCAGGATGGAGGGAGGAGGCCAAGCAAAACAGGATAACTGGGATGGGGAAAAAACTCACGGGGAAGAACTGGGACTAAACTCCCGGGGAAAATTGGGAATACACGCAGGAGGCACGAAGACACAACACGTCGACACGACATAAGGATCTGACAAGAGACAAAGGGAACACAAATACAAGAGGTAACGAGATAACAGGGAACAGGTGAGACATTAGGTGAACCACATTAGGGCGAGGCAGGACAATCAGACAAGCATGTCGCAAAGCTAGACAAGACTAGACAAGACAGGAAACCAGACTACCAAAACAAAACAGGAAGCAGAACAAACAGACACTTACCGGGGAACAAGAGACAGGATAAACACAAGACCAGGGAGAAAACTAAGAAACAAACACAAGGAGGCAAAAAAAGGGAAAAACAATCCCAACCAAAACCCCAAACCATGACAGTATAACATAATAAAAACATACTTACATACAGCCAGATGTGCCGGCATCCAAGTCATTTATGATGTTTTTAAATGTCTGCAGTGAAACCTGCTCTTGAAGATTAAGGTAGCTTTTTACCTGTAATTCCAAGCCGAGGAAGCAGCATACCCTTTTTCCAAGTTCAGTACATAGGGACAGTTAGGAAAGAAAAAAGTCTCAGGAGTGTAGACAAAAAAGCCATGCTGTTTATCATTATAAGCTTTGGCTATTCCATAATCAGCACATGATATTCTACTATGTAAGCTTGACTCCTCATGTGTATGGCCAGATCAAGGATTAATGGTTAGCAACAATTGCAACATTGTTGGAGAAGAGTGTGATCCTTATGTGAAGTTGCACACTTGACTACCTAGTAATGTATATACCAGATAGACACATGCAAGGATCTCTTTTTTGTCACCATTCAAACATGTGTCCTCTTCAGCTATAACACGTTAGCTGATAGCTGTGGTTGTGACCTCTTTTGCCTATGCTGTGTCTTTTCCGATAAATATAAATATCAACAATTTAAACCAAAATGTTACTCAGTCACATTCAGTATTAACATATAAGTTGAATGTACTGGTTAAGTTGCATTGCTCAGTCAGAAGAAAATTGACGAGTGCAAGTTTGTGTGTACATGTTTATGTGACAAGTACCTAAGGAGGCTGACCCCAGGGACAAAGTACAAGTACAGTCAAAGGCAGATAAGATCAGTTGGCATTACATGTGCGCGCGCGCGCACACACACACACACACACACACACACACACACACACACACACACACACACACAAATAAACAGCATGGCTTCACTGTAAGTAATTAATTTAAGCCTGCAGAGTTTATGCCATCAGAGCTTTTTGTGTGCACTGTGCAAATGGGCATTCTTCACCAGATTACGACTGTAATTAAGTTTGTAAAACTGCACACACACACACACACACACACACACACACACACACACACACACACACACACACACACACACACACACACACACACACACACACACACACATACACCAAACATGTTAATACAACAAAGCACTCACTCATCCCATATACACAATACTCAGATCCTATACTCCCTCCCTCCCTATCAAGAAGCATTTGTCAGCCCTTTGACCCTTGTATCCACAAAGACGTATGTTCTTTTATACTCATTGTGTTCTTTCCTTTGTTCATTCACTTAACTCCCTTCAGACCAGATTATTCAATTACTAACTTTTACTGTAAGCCTTGCATGTGTTGCATTTCTAAACCCAGATAGGCCGACTGCCCCTCTTACACTCCCTCTCTCCCTCCCTACCACCCTCCCTCCTTGTCCGCCTTGTTTTGCCTTTCTCCAATCTCTTTCCCTTCTTTCTTCTTTTTCTGTGTTTGAATGGAGAAGCTGGGTTCCCTGGAACCTGCACACCCTTCACTGGGTGCAGGACCCGTTGCTGGGGTTTCTGTTGCCAGGATGGCAGGGACTGAGGGAGACGAGGCGGCTGTCAGCTCCAAACTGTTTAGGTGTGCGTGTGTGAGACGTTGGCTACCACTGGCCTACAGAGAAGAACTCTACCAAGTCTTAAGGCTCACGGGCCCACTGGTGAGTAGGGGAAAGTTGAAGTGTTGGTGGGGGGGGTATTGGTATGTTATTCATGCAATGCCACGACTGTTATACATTCGGTTCCTTTATGTATTGGTTACAGAAATACTGTTATGCATGCAATGTTACAGAGCACAACAGTGCAATCAATTTCCAGTTATGCAATATATACACAGTATGCAATCAAAATAATATGGTGCCTATAGTGTATCTTAGAGCAAACCTGTCTGTGCTTGGTAATTTCACATTGCTGCTCCCAGTTACAGTAATGTCAATAGTTTGCTGCATTGTAGGCTGTCAGATAGGCTGTCAGATCTTTCTCTTTGTTTCTACAGCTGCTGTCCCGGATTCTGTACTTTCTCGTGCCTTTTATTAGCACCATATTCTGTGGTCACATTGGCAATGCTGAACTGGCTGGATATGCACTTGCTTCATCGGTACCATTTTTAAATCTTTGTAGATTAATTGATTTTACCTGCTGCACATTACAACTGCTACAACTATACTATTTAACTATTTATTGTATTATTTCTGCTGCTGCTCCTACTGTCAGTAATTTCCTCTCACAATTAGAATATAAGTATTTGTGTGTTTGTGTGTGTGTGTGTGTGTGTGTGTGTGTGTGTGTGTGTGTGTGAGTGATGATGCTCATTTTCTGTACCTTTAACACAAAAGTGGCAAAGGGACTTGGCAATACTGTGATATTATGCTCCAAAAGGGTGCATAAAGACAAATATATTCACATCAGCACCTGCCATGTCAACTGCACAAACAGAAAGAACTTAGACACTTAAGGCACAAATTGCCAAACAGGAGCGATGTAAAAAATGCTAAATAAACACACATAGTTTACAAGAAGCACATCAGTCTGAAATCTCCAACAAGTTTTAGTTGGGTTTAGATCTGGTTACTCCTGAGGTCCATAGCAGCTGATTTACAAAAGATTCATACTCGTTAAACCATCCACATCATAATTCAAACTTAAACCTTGAGGGAGACCTTGAGTCTCAGGGCTTGGGACATTGTCATCCTTGAGATCATTGTTGCTTCCACTTATGCAAACTCTATTTGTTTGTATTCGACTTCCCAGACCGTTACGATATCATGGAAGCCACCTGTTGGTTTGCGTGACCAGCATGTGTAAGGATATCACATGGCATCATGCCTATAGCATAGGCTTTCCAAGCCATTGGCTACTATGTTCTCAAACAGCTGACAACATACACATCCTACAAAAAAGTAACATGGAAATCCATTGGATTTTTCTTAAATTAGTAATTTTATTGAGATAAGATCTCTTTTGCAAGACCTGAGGTCAGCAGCAGAAACATGTAGTGCAAAAAGAACTAATTTAATCACACACGAGTGATTGATTGATTGATTTGGCTCTCTTTGGCTTACTATGTGTGCTCTTTTTTTATCACAAATCTACTTTGACTGTTGGCCATTTGGCACTGGGAAAATAGGATATATTTGTGAGAGCATTGCATGTTAAGAGTGCCTACAGTTAGTGAGAATCGTGTTGTGAGAATCGTGAAACAGTTGGCACTGAACTACAGACCTGCAAATAAAAGCAATGAGCAAAAATTGGCTGACACTTGCATCAAGCTGCAGACATTGGGTTGTTGATTAACAGTGGGACTGGGTGTATTAACCCTTTCCTATTATACGCAAAATGATATATTTAATGGAAAAAATGATGATTGAAAAATGCCAAA
Source organism: Etheostoma spectabile (assembly GCF_008692095.1). Lineage (NCBI taxonomy): Eukaryota > Metazoa > Chordata > Actinopteri > Perciformes > Percidae > Etheostoma > Etheostoma spectabile. Next base: position 24,191,708 of record NC_045745.1, on the reverse strand, counting down.
CTTTGGACTAAGCCATGAAAATAAAATGACTGTTGATTAGATAGAATTTTAGGGGGGAGAAAACGTTTTTAGCACCTTAAGACCACACAGACAATACACTTCTTCAAACAATCTTTTAGCATTGTTGAGATCTATGATCAGTCTAATGTATTATGGTAGATGTGCAATATCTGGTAGGACATTGGTGCAATATTTTTGATTTGATAGTGAATGTATTGTATATACCACATTTGTGCAATACATGAGTTATTGATCAAAGCATGATCTAATTGAAAATGTGCAATATGTGGGTAGAATGTATGTGTGATATGAGGGGGAGGACGTGCAGAAGGTTCTCTTTCTTCTGTGTGTGCATGTGTGTGGGGGGAGATGGGGGGGGGGGTTCTTGTGTGAGGTGTATTGACTGTTAACTGTGGTTGATTGCATTTGTATTAGACAATTGTGTGTGCGATGTGTGGCTTTAATTTTGGATTTTAGGCAGACAGCAGCACATCACAGACTGCATTTATAGTCAATCTTGTTAGATTTCTCAATCCTACAACTTCCTCTTGCCATGATGTCTCAGACTAATTCTTCCAATAACCCTACTCTGCTTGATACTCAGAAGGCTTTGCTGGTCTCTCCTTCTAAAGTGATTTCGCCACACACATTTTTAATGAAGTTGCTCTGCTCCTTAAAGTCCACCTGTTTTTTAGACATGGGCTTTCCACCCTTACGGCAACTATCAAGTAGTTTCAAGGACTAAGACACCACATTCACATTAGTTGCTGAATCAAATTAATGTACATACTACTCAGAGTTATACATGAACAAAAAAGGACAATGTACAAAAGACATTTAAACAGCAACATTTTATAACCAAAGCCTACAGTTTTTGTTCTCTGATTGTCTTGGTTTTGATGCTCCACCTCTCAGACCATTGCAATAACCACAACTGCAACAGGCTATGGCCTTGCCTTGGCTTGTGACACACTAATTTCTCAGGTGAGCAAACCGCACTATCAATTGTAATTTCACAATTTGCATTGTGTGTTTTATACAAAAAGGGCTACATTTGGAACCTATGTCATCAGATTCTGTTCTCTTTTGTCTCTTTTGTGTCTTGCAGACATTCGGCAGTAAGAACATGAAACGTGTGGGAGTTATTCTCCAAAGGAGCACATTGATCCTGCTGTTCTTTTGTCTGCCCTGTTGGGGTCTTCTCATCAACACTCAGAACTTGCTGCTCATCTTGTACCAAGAGAATGAGGTGGCAAGGTAAATTAACAGTTTCCTAAACTATATATATATATATATATATACATATACTGTATATAGTAAGCTAAGTCTTAAACTAAGGTTACTTTGCCATTACCATTGCCATGGACACTCCAGTCTGGTAGCACCCTAAAGACTTGTAGAAAAAGAGCAGCCTTCTTTATATTTCTTTTTGTTGTTTTAAGACAAATCTCCCCACAGTATTACCCTTATGTGTGTGTGTGTGTGTGTGTGTGTGTGTGTGATAGGTTGAAAAAAACATATCTTTATCTTTAGTGTCACGTTTGTTATTCTAATCTGCGGTGTTACTGATGTCTGTATTATTTATTGTATTGTTCTATTCCAGATAAGTGTGTAGAGAGGTATTTGTTGGTGCGCTTAAGTTCAGCTTTGTATGTACATTTATGTATGTTAAGTATATTTGTGGATATTTGCAGCTTTAGACACCTGGATGGATTAGATTCTTGTTTTTCTATCTGTCATTTTGACAATTTAAAGCAACAAAGCACACATTTAATGTAAACGCACCATTTTAATACTGCATATAAACTTGCAAAAAGAGGGGCATGTCTAAGTGGAAAGTCAATGATTGTATGTTTGCTCTACTACATTAATATTACCCTATTTGTCTTTCTTTCAGAATTGCCCAGCTCTATGTGATAGCATTTCTACCAGCAGTTCCAGTGAGTGCCATGAACTGAAACACAGTCAATCACTAATTTTTTTTTATATGCAATATTCTGCAGCTGCTTGAGCTACATGACTAGCACATTAAGATATCCTATAAGCTCTGCATTAAAAACAGGTAATTTAAATGAATTTGTTCTTGCAGGGTGTGAAGTAGCAAATAGGAAATATCTTAAAAACTAAAAATAATAGCAGACACGTGGTAAAATGTATTTTTCTGTTGTGAAATATTTACTATACAATTCTTTCCAACAGTGCTAGAAGCCAGGTCATTGTCTGTGCGGAAAACAATCCTGTTCCATCCAATTCTCCCCATTACCTCTCCAGTGCATAAAATCAAAGTATTTAAGAAAAAGCAAGAGTAGCTGCATCTTCACAGTAACAGTCATACAGACAACAATAGTTTTTTTCAAAGCAAAATGGCAAAAAAAGCAAATGGACACATCTAGAAAACAGTAAATGCCTACAGTCCGGACATTTTCAATGGTTATAGTCAAACTAAAGTGTAAAAAATAAAAAATTAAATTAAATTGATTAAATAACAAGACATATCAACCATTGTGTTGTGGTTACTCACATTACCTCCTTAATTGACAGAGATAATCAAGTTAGATTGATTAAGGTAATTGAAATATTCCTCCATTAATATGGTTCATCTATGTTTCATCAAATTATTAGCATGCATGCTCACCCTGTTCACACGCAACATATCAACATTTAAAAATGAATGAGTACTATAGAACATGCAGAGGTATTGACAGCAAAAAGAAGCTACCAAGTTGTATTTTGATTTAAAAAAAAATCCCCTTTGTGCCCTACAGGCTATGTTCCTGCACATGCTGCAAGTTGCCTACCTACAAAACCAAGTAAGTTCATGAGAGAAAACAAGTGCACGTCTCCCAGCCTTAAAAAATGGACTGCAATTTGTTTCCCCAAAACAAATTCAGGGAATGGTGGCAATGGTAAAAAAGAGAGTAAATATCCTCATGTCTTTATAATTGTATTTACATCAAAGACAGTGTCGTGCCGAAACCCAAGTCGGCAGTTTTGTTGGATAAATGTTTTGAAACATTTTGTACAGACATTTATGGTTCCAAGACGTTGCATCCTAATGATCCTCTAATGGTTTTGAGTGAAATGTCTCATGTTGTCTGACCTATCTCCACATCACTATGAAGTAAACAGATTGCTGTGAAATTTGATTCAGACATTTATGTCCCCCTCAGGATGAACTGCTACAAATGTGTTGATCTGATTTGATTTGATTCTGATTTTGGGGGTGGCAATAGCTCAGTTCGTAGGGAGTTGGGTTGGGAACCGGAGGGTTGTTGGTCAAGTCCCCATACGGACCAACAGACGGAGTGTGGATTGGTGGCTGGAGAGATGCTACTTCACCTTCTGGGCACTGCCAGGTGCTCTTGAGCAAGGCACCGTAGCCCCCAATCGCTCAGGGCGCTGGTCCAGCACTGGAAACCCACTCACTCTGACATCTCTCCATTTGT
>NC_045745.1:24186171-24188252 GCF_008692095.1 Etheostoma spectabile | reverse complement strand
GACCTGAGCATGTGTGTGTATTTCAGGCCTAGTGTAGTGATTACTAACAAAACAGAGTGTAAATTGTAGTTTTCCCCACTAAATAGTATACATTTTTATTAAATTATCCAGTGATGGAAAGTTTTCCTCTAGTGCCACCATCAGGTCAAAATTGTAATCTGTCAATCTGCAAATCTAATCACCCTCAGCTTTACTAGTTGCTCAGTGCTAATTAGCAAATGTTACCATGTTAATATGCTTGTCACTCCCCGATGTAAGTTGAGCGCAGATTTGAGTCGTGCATGCTCAGATTTAAACGCGTCATACCCGATGAGAGTCGAGTCAGACAGACTCTGGTAGAGTGCAGATGTAAATTGCGCATGCTCAGATTTAAACGGTTTACAGTATTACATGTGATATTGAAATTTGTGAAATCCATGAAATAATAAACGTTTCTCATTACAAACAATAAAAATAACAATAAAAAATAAAAAGAAGATGGGATTCATTTCAGAAACGTTTTAGCTATCTATGATTGTTTGATTGCTAACGTTAGCTCACAATGCCATTCCAGTGACAGCCTTTGTTGTTTGATTGCTAGCTTGTAGCTAAGCCAGTGGTCATTTCAAAAACCTTTTAGCTATTTATGGTTGTTTAATTGCTAACGTTAGTTCAAAACACCATTCAACGGACAACCTTGTTGTGTTTGATTGCCAACTTGTAGCCAGCAGTAAAGGAACTTCATGAAGTAGGTCCATTTTTACTGTATTGACATTACAGAAGGCTCTCGTTAGCATCTTGTATGCTACTTGTTGCAAAGTGACGCATTCGCAACTCACATCTTCACTCATCGCAAAGTGACGCATGTGCAACTCAAATCTACACTCAACCTACATCGGAGAGTGACAATGCTAACACTCTAAACTAAAATGGTAGACATGGTAAACAGTATTGCTAAACATATGTATTGTTACTTTCAGCCTGATAGCATGCTGAAATTAGCATTTAGCACAAAGCACCACTCTGCCTAATCAAGCTGCTGGTTTAGGCTTACTATAGTCTTGTTAGTGGAGTGTTTTCTTTATCCCGAATATATTGTTTATATAACAATAAATAAATAATATTCATGCAATTTGAAAATTGGATTTGATTGGATAGCTAATTAAGGATTGTATGCCTTTTTTGTCTGACAGGGGATAATTCTGCCTCAGTTGTACACAGCAGCAGCAGCAAACATTTTTAACCTGGGGGCCAACTACGTCTTAATCTTCAGCCTTGAGTTGGGTGTGGTGTAAGTGTGTATGCTGCTTCTCTTTACCTTTGTAAGATCATGTTTCGTCCATCATGTTTGACGAATTTTGTGCTGCTAAAAAATGGCATCAAGTCTCAAGTGCCTAGACTGGGTAAACCCCACCCACTCTGCCGGCGATTTGATTTTGCCCTGCAGCTGGATCATAGACAGTTAAAGAAATGGACCAACAGATCCTGTTGCTCTGGACCACAGACTGTATATAGATTGATAACAGTCTATGCTCTGGACGGAGACTTTAAACAGTTAAAGAAATTGACCAACAGGTCCCGATGCTCTGGACAGAGACCAGTGAAGGATATTAGAAGCACTTTTCCGATGAGGGCTGAGCGTTACGTTAAATTGAACAGCCAATGTAAGTCAAAAATGTCTGCGAGCTTCTCCTGACAATTCAGTGATTTGTCAACTATTTAAAAGCAAGTCACTTGTTTATGACACAACCGTTAGCCTCTTTGTACAAAAACGTCTGCTACGGAGCCTTGATGTGAGGTACAAGGTACTGGAGCTTTTTATACATTGGCGTATTTCTTTAGACAAACAATGGACAAAAAGAGTCTTTAAACGCTTCAGATGTAAAGTTATTTGCTATCAAAGTGATGTCAAAATCAATGGCGGGTGAGTGCTTTGTAGCATTAAAATGGCGCCATAAAAGCTGCACTTAGAGAGAAAGGCATAACCCCTTGGTCTGGAAACCTGCACGTTTAATTCTCCTGCTTCACCAACCAACCAGTAACAAACTGGCTTACCTACCTGCTGTGCTATTGGCGGGTTTAACTCAATGATGATAGAGAAG
>NC_045745.1:24181908-24186161 GCF_008692095.1 Etheostoma spectabile | reverse complement strand
GCTTCTTGTTTACATTCAACATAGCGGCCACCGAATGCCACCAAGGGGCAGCAACCCATAGATGCCGCTGTCGCTTCTACATCACTTGGGTCATTGGTCTGATTGGTTGAAGGACTGCCAAATGCGTACAGAGTCATTTGAACTATGCCCCCTTGTGCATAGAAGATATAGAACAGTCTCCCCAGATTGCTCAGTCTCAAATCAGTTGAGCTTGGCTTGGTCTGGTGATAGCCAGACTATCAAGTGCCATTATGACCAATAAAATATACTAGTTAAAAGTGCGGTAAGCAATGCTGCGCAAAGATTGTTGATATTTGAACTCAACTACCAAACAAATACAACTCCAACCCTATCATCAACTGTTGCCAATTGGCTGGAATAGTGTTTTGTGACTCTTGCACTCCTTTCTGTTTGCCATTTACATAGCCAGGACTGTGTAGTAGTACCAGATTTTGTTTTTCAGTGCACGCAGAAAATAGAGAGCTAGGTGACCGTGAAGAGATATTTGCTGAATTTGACAAAAGGTGTGTTGGATTAACATCACTTACCATACCTCAAATCCTCTACTGTATAGCATTTAAAGCAGATCTCTCTTTCTCCCCTGATCACTTCACTGAGAGGGCTGAGGACAAAGCCAGGAGTTAAGAAATAAGAGGACAGAAGGTCAGAGAGCTTTTATTTTAATCTAAGAAGAATGATTTGTTTTTTGATAAAACAGAGCCAGCAGTACACTGATGTTTATTTTATTTTTATTTAGAGAGGAAGGCAGTCTAGGGAAAGAAGAAAGATCTCTGTTGATCCTGGTCCAGCTGGACAAACATTTTATACAACAGGCAGTCCACTTAACCAATCAGGTCCCTGTGGTCAGGTCAGGTCTGTCCCTCCCCTCCCACATCAAGAATGGACGCTAAATGGTCAAGGTTTACTCTCAGACCATTTGAGTGTCCCGCACAGCGTAACTTTCTCGTTGCTGGCCTCTTTTGCCCCCTCAGTGTGTAGTCCTTCCTGTCATTATCTAGAGAGAGCGGGATGGAGTCACAGTCAGTGTTGACCGTAACAAGACATAAATCCAATATGAAAATATTTAATATTTAAATTTTGTATCATGTGTGTTTGCAGTGGATCAGCAATTGCTCACAGCCTCTCTCAGATAGCCATCTGCCTGATGTTGTTTGGCTACATCCGATGGAAGGCTCTCCATCAGCAGACATGGGGAGGTGAGTTATAGCTAGATAGATAGATAGATAAAAAGATAGATACTTTATTCATCCCGAAGGATATTTTAGGCATGCAGTAGCAAGACAATCATTATACAACAAACACATACTGTATATCATACATACCTAAGACTAAAAATAAAATTTAAAATTTAAAATCACTCGTAGAAATGCAATGAACATGGTAAGTTGAGATACTTTGGTAGACTGTGTGCAATGATGATAGTGCAAAAGTGAGAAAGTGAACAAGTGAAAAAGTGAACAGAGCAGGGATTGTACAGTGCAGTAGATACACACACAAATGCAAATATAAAACATTAAATGACCAAGTCAGCATTTCTGCTTCAATACTGGACCAAAGGGAAAATGAGGGATTAAATCTGTCTTCAAGGTATATTAACCCTTCCTTGTGAATCTTTCTACAGGCTGGTCCACAGACTGCCTGCAGGATTGGGGCTCCTATATGAAGCTGGCTATTCCCAGCACATTCATGGTCTGCTTTGAATGGTGGATCTGGGATATTGGAGGTTTCCTTGCTGGTCAGTGTTGTTTTTGTTTGTATTTTCTTTACAGCCTCTTTGACTGGAGTTTGAAAAAGTTTTAGATTTAAAAGATGTAGGGCAAAAAGGTCTGAATGTGACCTTTATCATTTCAGGTGTACTTGGAGAGGAGGATCTTGCTGCCCAGCATGTGTTAATGGAACTAGCAACATTGTCATATATGGTATGTAATCCAATGTGTTCACTGTCCACAACATTATTCAACAATAATTCAGCATTTTGGAAATGAGCTTCTTCACTTTATATGAGAAGATTATCTCTCGTGTCTGTATGTTAAGTAAGGACCTACTGTATATCCAGGAGTTGATGAGCTTAGCGTAGCATTAGGACTAAAAGCATGTAAAACAGCCCAGTTCAGATCCCAGAAGCAGATTCTCAGACACGGATTGGAGTGAATAGTTTTATTTTATCTTGATCCTTGCAAGTGAAGAGATTAAAAAAATGTGTTGAGATGGCAATCCTGGTTAAAGAAGATAGTATCTGGCTGTGTGGAATTTGTGGCAGACAATGGCAGAGGATCAGCAGGAAGGCAGGAAGGCAGGAAGGCAGGAAGGCAGGAAGGCAGGAAGGCAGGAAGGCAGGAAGGCAGGAAGGCAGGAGGCAGGAGGCAGGAAGGCAGGAAGGCAGGAAGGCAGGAAGCGCGGAAGGCAGCAGGAAGGCAGGAAGGAAGGAAGGCAGGAAGGCAGGAAGGCAGGAAGGGCAGGAAGGCAGGCAGCTTAGGCAGGTGCACATGGAGAGCAGAAAACCATCTGGCAATGAGTGAGTGGGAGAGCGGGTCTAATATGACCTTGATGGTAAATGGAGTCAGGTGTGCCTGTGACAACTGTAGAGCCACACCCCTGCTATGAACACACACACACACACACACACACACACACACACACACACACACACACACACACACACACACACACACAGCACACAACCACCCAAAAATCACAAATTGATGTTTTCACATTTCTTTTATTGTATTGATTTAACAAATGACATTGGCCTAAATAATTATCAAATGTTAAGAGGTTCTGGTAGTTTTACTTTTGAACTTTGGAAAGACATAGGCATTTCCCCCTGCTTCCAGTCTTTATGCTATACTGAGCTAAGTAAACTGACATCAAAAAGTAACATTAGTTTCTTGCAGTTCCCTCTAGGTGTCCATGCAGCTGCCTGTGTGCGTGTTGGGAATGCTCTGGGGGCCGGGAACACTACCAGGGCCATACTAACCTGCAAAGTGGCCCTTGTGCTGTCAGGTATGAAGACACATATGCATATACTTGTAAACATAAACATAATTGATGTAATCTAAACCATAAACACTGAGAATCCTGACTGGTTGGCAGGTTTATTAACTCCTATACAGCATAACCAGACAACTCTAACATATGTGTAATCAGTGTATTAAACTTGTAAGGAGGCAACACACACACACCCAACACACACACACACACACACACACACACACACAACACACACACACACACACACACACACACACACACACACACACACACACACAAAGATAAATACATGTTAGAGCCATGCAACTTTATTGTGTTTGATATTGTGTGAATCTGGACAATAATCATGCATTACAGTCGTGGAACACATAACTTGTCAGGTATTATCCCTTACCTAATGTCTTCGCTACAGGAGTGCTTGCTGTGTTCCAGGGTATTGTCATCGCTGGCTGTAAGTCCGTGCTTGGCTACATATTTACCTCTGATGAGTGAGTTTTAGACCAACACAAGTTTATTCCTGCACCCTGTAAAGGCAACTCTGTTTGTAATCATCTTCTTCTACTTCCACTATCTGCAGAAAAATTGTGGAGATTGTCTCAGAGAACCTCACAGTGTACACATTTTTACAATTCTTTGATGCACTTCTGGTATGTTATTACACAAAAGAACTAATTTTCTGTCTTGTTTGCCATTGAGCTACAAACACTGAACAGTACAGAGCTGTCTGCTTGCGTTGTTGAATCTCTTTTTTACCTGTTTAAATATGTGTGTTTTCAGTGTGTCTGCTCAGGGATTCTTATAGGATCTGGGATGCAGAAAATTGCTGCCTTGTCCAACTTGGTGTGTTACTACTGCATTGGTCTGCCAGTGGGAATAGCTCTGATATTTGCTGCCAAGCTCAGAATATTAGGTAATTTATCCATTATGTTCTATATCTGTATGTTTTTGCAAACAAGCTACGAATACAAATAAATACAGTGATCCTGTTATTCCTGTGATCTTACACCAACCCTTCTTGTCTTGGGATCCCAGCATTACACTCTTATATTGGACTCAAGTGCAAAAAAAGACTCTAAATCAATAGGGCAGAACCAGAAATATCATCTTTTTATTCCTCGCATTTAGTCAAAACCAGGTGCCTACATTGCTCGTAATGTAGTGAATGTTCCTCTTTTTTGGCCGGATGTCCCACACCTTCTGCTTTCTCACACATACACACACACACACACACACACACACAC
>NC_045745.1:24173261-24181898 GCF_008692095.1 Etheostoma spectabile | reverse complement strand
ACACACACACACACACACACACACACACACGCCCGCACAGGTGATACGTTTTGAGAAAGGAAATGTGATAGTCATTGATATGTGTGGATTGAGGGATTGCAATGACATTTGATACACACACTCGTGTCCCCCTCAGGATGACTTTGGTGATGCCCAAACTTTTCATTTAGAACTAGTCAAAATATTACTTTCTCTTTGTCATAAATGTCAAGTATAAAAATAGTTTTTTTTTTAACTTTCCCAGTTTTCTTACGAGTATGAAGTGAAAACACTGTAGATCTTTCATTAATGTATGCTTATTTGTGTTCTTCTGGTTAGGCTTGTGGCTGGGTCTCTTGACATGTGCATTCTTAGAGACGGGTTTCTTCTTCTTTCTAATCTACAAACTCAACTGGAAGAAAATCACACACAAGGTAGGATGTTCTTATCTATCTCCAAACCATGCATGCTTTCCACGAATGCTTTCCAAAAAGGATTGAGGCCAGGAATTGGGATTAGCAAATTAAATATTTTTGTTATGATGGAGCTTCATCAGGAGGCAGACTCATCAATAAATGTTGGAATCCCTGCAGCATTTCCCCCCATACCAAATTAACTTGGCAGCATTTAAAATCTTTGTTTTGTTTCACTTTTTGTATTTTCTTGTTACATAAATAAAAATTCAAAAAATAATATTTTTTTTGTCTCTCATAAACTCTGATACGTTTTCAGGCTGTCTTGCGAGCTGGAAAGAAAGTGGTCTTGATAGCAAAGCGGCCTATTAGTATAGTGATTAATGAAGAGATAGTGCCTGACATCTCTGAATGCCCAAATACAGTAAGTGCACATGTATAGTATGTGGTGTGAAGTTAAGCAAGGTATTCCTACTTGTGTACATAAACTTGAGCTGCTCACATATTGATTAACAGCAGCATCTTTGCACCCTGAAGGCCCAGTTGGACACAGAAAAAGCCCTTAAAGTAGATGGCTACAGTCCAGTCAACACCCAAGATCAGGAGGTGAAAGCCAGTCATGAGGCTGAGGACAACAACACAAATACAAGAGGAGCTGAGGGGGATGCTGACCAGAGCAAAAAGACTTCAAGCACCAAAACTCAAGGGCTGCTGTCTGTTTCTGAGCTGATCTTGCGCCGGGGACTCACCTTCTTGGGTTCAGTTCTGATTTTGGCCATAGGTGTTGCTTTCCACATTGCTTTCCCTGTACCGGAGCCCTCTGCTCACAGCACGGCCAACTTTACATTGAATTGGGCTAATGACTCCAGTCCTACACCACTGGTCCCAACCCCAAACCGCTGAGCTATCTTTGACCTCTGAATTTAGACATCTAGTGGCAGAATTTAGATCTCTTAGGGAAATAAGTGTTGAATTCATAGTCCACTCATAGACCTGGGTGTTCATTTTGTAAAACTACAGCCTGCCATTAGCTATCTCAGTGCTGCACTGCTGAGCAATTCCACAAAAAGTTGGAGGCAATATCAGATGAGTCTAAGACTGGCAAGATGAACAAAGGTCTTGTCACTAAGGTCATTTTGTAACCTGCTCAGCCTGAATTGCCCAACTGGGACAACAAGACCCATTCTAAATCCCTCACTAAGTGACCACGTGTGCATTAAGGAACATATGGTCTTCCACAGACAGTTTTTGATTTTTTCCATTCTTGTCTTGATTTACCTTTTGTACTGTAACATATATCTTCTTTCTTACTGGCCTTTAATCATGTTCTTGTGTTTTGACTGTAAGTGTAAGACTGACTAAATATCTGAGCTACAATGTTACAATGCTTACTAGCCTGGGCTTGTGTAACAAAGGCTAATCTAGCTTGTAACATAATGGTATTGGTCTCTCTATATGATTCATTTAACGTGAGAATAAGACCTGTGCTTGCCTGGATGAGTGTACTTTCCTACCTAACCCGTATTTTCCAAGAGGCGCGTCTGTGCTGCCTTCCGGCTGTGCAACGTTTTTGTTCTGTCCTTCGCCATGCACCATACCACACCGGAAAAGCCTCATGCTATGGATCCCCTTTTGCAACACGACTGAAGCGTGGTCTCACAGCTAGGCCGTGCGATGCTTCTGTCGTGGCGCGCTCTTCTTAATTCCAAGCGACTTTAACGTGACTGCAAAGCATCCTGAAAAAAAAGCTGGCAGATGCCCATCTTTATGCAAATGAATCTGTTAAACGCAACTATCCAATACAAGTAGACGAAAATCTTTCAAACTGACATTTGTCAATCTGAAATGAAAACAGATTCACTGTATGGCCTATTTCTCGCTTAAATGTTTTCAGAAACACGTTTCGGTGAACTATTTTTGTAAAACATGAGATCATATTCTCAACGAGCCACCATGATGGTCGTTTAGAAATTTGGGAGTAGCCAGACCCACGTGACACGTTTGTCCAATCAGCTGCCGGTCAAGGGCATGGAGCGTCAACCATGGATGTATTACGTCGCAACACCACACTTCAGTTGTGTCGCAAAAGAGGATCTGAACTGTTAGAAGCGAAGCGTCTTGCCTGCGCGACCGTTTGTAACAGTAGACAGAGCGTCAAAAAATAGGCAAGCAGACATCTTGAGTTCCAACAGCGCAGATTTATTTGTAAAGTGCCAGCACGCTTAAAACAGGGAAATACAAAACTTGAAACTAACAAAAAAAAACTGGAGAAAAACCACAAAATCTCCTTAAACAAAACAAATTAGACGAAGCATGTGATTGAGTGGCAAGGCTTCTCCAATAGCCTGTCCAAACTGATAAAGCACATGTTTATATCAGCACTGCTCTTACCTTCTCTTTGTACAACTAAACAGTCAAATCTTTCCTAAGCACGTGGTTTTATAAGCAGAGCTTCCCTCTACCTAAGACTAGGCACAAATAGTGCACTGCTGCCTCCCACTGGTGATAAGGACAATCTAGCTTACATATAAGCTCCTCTCGGACCTATATTCTCCAACATACAGTAGGTCCATGGTTTTCAGGAAATTAATTAGTTCCAATGCTCTCTTTTTGATTAGGACCATCATCCATCTAAGTTTTTAAGGAAAAACATGTCAATTCCCAACTCGTTTAAAACCCATGAATATTAGTCTCCTTTCCTCAGCATGTCTTGGAAAATGTACAGTGGGGTTTGAAAGTTTGGGCACCCCAGGTAAAAATTTGTGTTAATGTGCATAAAGAAGCCAAGAAAAGGTGGAAAAATCTCCAAAAGGCATCAAATGTAAGATTAGACATTCATATTAAATGTCACAAAAAGTTAGATTTTATTTCCATCATTTACCCTTTCAAAATAACAAAAGTTTGAAATGCAAAAGTTTGGGCACCCTGCAGAGTTAATACCTTGTACTGCCCCCTTTGGCAAGTATCACAGCTTGGAAACAGTTGTTGTAACCAGCCAAGAGTCTTTCAATTCTTGTTTGAGGTATCTTCGCCCGTTCTTCCTTACAAAAGTCTTCCAGTTCTTCAAGATTTCTAGGCTGTCTGTATTGCACTTCTCTTTTAAGGTCTATCCATAGATTTTAAATCATGTTGAGGTCAGGAGATTGTGAAGGCCATGGCAAAACCTTCAGTTTACGCCTGTTGATGAAATCCACCTTTTGAGGTGTGTTTAGGATCATTATCCATTTGTAGAAGCCATCCTCTCCTTTCCACAGATGGCATCAAGTTTGCGTCCAAAATTTGCTGAAATTTTATTGAATCCATTTTCCCTTCTACTTATGAAATGTTTCCTGTGCCACTGTCTGCAATACAACCCCAAAGCATGATTAACATTGGACAGAGGTTATTTTCATTAAATTCTGTGCCCTTTCTTTTCCAAATGTATCTTTGCTTATTCCAGCCAAAAAGTTATATTTTAACCTCATAGGTCCACAGAATTTGTTTCCTCAATCCATCAGGCTTGTCTATATATTATATATACTATATTGTCATATGTTCATTTGCAAACTTCAAAGGCTGATTTTTGCGGTGAGAACGTAGAAGAGGTTTTCTTCTGATGAATCTTCCATGAAGACCATGTCCGTGCAAGTATCTCTTTATAGTGGAATGGTGTACCACAAGTCCAGTGTCTGCCCGGTCCTTCTGGATGGATAGTGCAGTCAAACTTGGGTTTGGACTTGCTTTTCTCACAATCCTGCGAGTTGTTCTGTCTGATATTTTTCTTGGTCTTCCAGATCTTGCTTTAGCTTCCACTGTTCGTGATGACGGCCATTTCTTAATTACATTTCAAACAAAGGATGTTGGCGTCTAAAAACGCTTTGCTATCTTCTTATAGCCTTCTCCTGCTTTGTGAACTTCAACTATTTTCAGTTTCAGTTTTCTAGACAACTGCTTAGAAGAACCCATGGTGCTGATTGTTGGGGCAAGGTCAGATGAGTCTGGGCATTTAAAACCTTAAGATTGACATCACCTGGTCTTTCCAGACGATGATTGAGAACAATCCATGACACTGTCAGGTCTCAGCTTTCCAAAGGGGGCGGTGCATGCTATAAACTCTGCAGGGTGTCCAAACTTTTGTAGACGCCATTTTTTTGTTTTCTCTTATTTTGAAAGTGTAACTTTTTGTGACATATAATGCAAATGTCTAATCTGTCATTTGATGCATTTTGGAGATTTTTTCCATCTTTTCTTGCCTTCTTTATGCACATTAATACAAATTTTTACCTGGGGTGCCCAAACTTTTGAGCCCCACTGTATAATGACGTGCTTGACAGACTCCAGAACGCCACAGAATAGACATTTGCCATCTCTGTGTTTTCCCACCAGAAACAGCCGACTTGCCAGCCCACAATGTCCCAGCCTTAATATGACTAATTTAATTTGATCCATCCTAGGCAGGCACATTGTATTCACAGATTTTATTGACGGTTGGATGTCAAACAGTTTCCTCCCTCTGGTGTCTTTACTCCATTCCCGCTGCCACTGCTGGTTCAGTCTTTCATTGATGAAACTGCTGTGCTCCAATTTACCAAAAGGCACCTCTACCTCCACCCATCTCTTCCTAATCTTGATCTAGCAGCTTTATCTGCAACCTCATTCCCCTCAACCCTCTCAGATGAGCCGAACCCCACAGGAAACCTACACTACACCCCTCCTCTCCAATCTAAAAAACACTCAGTGGTCGGTTTTAGCACTACAACTACAAAAAAGGTAAAAACAAAACCAGCCGTGACTGCATTTTTCTTGAAATAATACATTTTTTTAGCCACTTGAGGGTAAAAAAAAATGTTTGTGAACACAACACAACATCAGGTGTTAAGGTAAATTGGCAAAATTATTTTTTTATTTACCAGGAATGAGACTAGCCTACTTGAGTTTTTTGGCCCAGACTTGCAGCAGCACAATTAAAACATAATTTCAACGTAAAGCATACAACAACCTAAAATGGAGACACAAGACAGATTATAAGATATCAAAAACATTCTTTTAACATTCACAACTCACACAGCCAGATGTGCTGGCATCCAAGTAATTTAGAATGGCTTTGAATATGTGCAATAAAACCAGCTCCAGAAGTTTAAAGTGGTTTTGTAACTGATTCCAAGTCGAGGGAGAAGCCTCACACCCTTCTCCCCAGTTCAGTAACAGACTTTAAGGACATCTGGAAAAAGTCCTGGTAACAAAGACAACAACTTCCGTTTTTTTTTTAAGAATGTAGACCAACTTGTTGCTATTATTCATTTGGAGTCATGCTTGTGTCCATCTAATGAATGTAAATCCAATGTTCACTCTCTTTAAACTCTGCTCTCTGTCTTTACCAACTCCTAAGGGAAACACATTACTTACTTACTACTACTACTGCACTACTTAACTCTTGTTCTGGTGGCATATGTTGATTCTGAGCAGTATGTCACTGTCAGTTTTTGGTAACAAATGCTGCCTACTGCATTTCCTCCGGTTTCTGGAAGAAACTGTTGATTTATGTTAAATTTACATATTTACTGTAGCTATGAGCAGATTGTACATTACTGCATTGCCTTCCTATATCATTGTCACTCATCCATGTTATTCTCTAGGACAGAGGTGATTGATAAATAACAAGATAGTTACTTTTTTATTGGCCCATAACATAATATACTGCCATACCCCTCAACACAATAAAAAGGACATTTAAAGTGTATAAGAATGAAACCACATAGAAGTTAAAATATATTACTTCACCAAGACATTTGTCATAGTCTGTAATCTAAACTGCAAAATATAGATTGAACTCTTCTTCTACGGTTCTTTTAACTACTGTATGCAGTCAAAGGGAAGAAATAGAAACTATGTTGCCAAGGATCCATTATGAAACCACCAATAATTAAGGTCCTGTTGTTCTTGTAACAGCATCCCACAGCCGCTAAAAAAATCCTGCTCTTGGTCCTGCTAGGATGTAAATGCATTAGTAAATAACTGCAAAGCTACTTTCACATGAGAACCAAAATGTTCTTCTTATCAGACACACATTGTGTAAACAAACCTGCACATACAACAAAGAAGCACCAAAACCAGATTTAAATTTCATCATATTTATGCAAATGAATGCCACAGATTTACAGATCTGAGAAAATAAAAGTGCCATGGTGATGGGACTACAGAAATGACCAGTTTGTATTTAAATTTGGATCCCACACAGTTCTACTTTGTGATACAGTGATCATATTATAATTTTACTTTTATTTTTAACATGTTACGTGCACACACTCTGTAATAAGGAATTTGGATTTGTGAAAGCAGCACTATGAGTTGGTGAAAGGTACCACTCTTACTGTTTCTATTGTTGTATCATATAGGAACTCAAAAGACTCAGGAAAGCCTTAGCTATTAAATGTGATGGAAAGCCTAGTTTAATAACTGATTTATGATGAAACATGTTATCTATACTAAGAAAACACATTTGTAGTAGTGCATATTTGATTTAAAGTTGCCAAAAGGGATTAAAGATTCCCCCAAAAATGTTAAAGTAGTTCTGGACTGTTTCTCTAAAATAATATACAGTATCACCAAAAACAGCCATAATTTAACTGACTTACAGGTAAGTTATTGTGCTGCATGATTACACAACTAGGAAGTTAATATTCGATTCCTTAAGCAACTATCACAAGTTCCATTCTAATGATACTGACAGCTAATCTTTACACATGTCACTTGTTAATGATGCCACAGCATGTTACTGATTGCAGTCTCTGGAGGTGAGCGGGCTAAGATTACAGTCGCTGTGAGGAGCCTGTGACAATGTTACAGCTGATGAGCAAGACTAAAGCTCAGACAACGATGTAACAATGTATAAATCAAGCCTGATTTACATGTTGAGTAACAATAAATTAATATGCATGTTTTTTAAGAGACTGTTGAAAACTTTTTTTTGCAAGTTGGTGCTGATGTCCGTTTGGAGAGTGCAGTGGCTTGTGGGTGCACTGGCTTCATATAGTCCAGAGTGTAGACCTTTGAGCAAACTTCTCATGTGAGAGCAGTTTTGAAGTTATCACCTATGACCACCAAAATACGCAGTGGTAAGTCTGTACCAAAAACATGCCTTCAGAAGGGACTATGTGGCTTAAATACAATTACAATTGGACTCCATAACAAGTTAAGTGTAATTTGATTAGTCCATATATTGATAGACTAACCAATTACTTTTTGTACCCTCATATTTACCTTGCAGACTTGAGAGTGGAATTGATCTCTCACTAACTCCATGCCAGAAAGCAAATAAGCATATTTCCCAAAATGATAATTCTGTATAGGGCTGCCTGATGTGACAACATGTCAGCTGTTGATTAGCATTAGTCTATATCTATTACATGGCTTGGTTGAATTCTAATGTAGAATGCAATGTGTTATATTCTTGATAACAGCCGTTGCTAAGTATACCACACCGTTGCCATAGATGCAGTAGAGAAGATGAAGAGAGTTGCTGAAGACCTGGATGCTGGAATGTGGAGCAGGACTGGGCACTGATATGAAGAATGGAGGGGAAGGTGTGGAGAAGGGACACACCTGTGAAATGACAACTGAAAGCAGCAGAAAGGGAAACAGATTTTAAAGTTTGACAGCAAGGATAATATTGGCGAGTGAGAGATCATGGCAAGACCTGGTTGAACTACTTTAAGTGAACGCCCAAAGAGTATAGAAGCTGGAGAGAGATGAGAATGAGTGAGTAAAGGAAGTCTTCCTGATTTAACTTTGGCCAAGCTTCATGAGTAGTATCTATCTTTTCTTACAACTCAAATAACAAGCATATTTTTTCCAAAATGTGGAGCTAATTACTTTCATAAGATCTTTAGAGAAACACCATACATGGACATATTTCTGACAATCACACATGGTTAATGTTTGCTGTTAGTTTGGTGAATTCCTTATTTGTGAGCTTGTAACTGTGGATATGTCTGTTTGATATGTCCTCATCCAGCCAGCACGTTGCAGTGTGACCGTACAGACCTTTCATTATCATCAAATTTGGCTGCACAGATCAAAGGAAAGAAAAAAATAAACCAAAGAAAAAAAGCAGCTTTTTCTGTCTTTGATGATGAAAGCACACATCCACGATGCACCAATGCACTGTAGCCCAAATATAGAATTTAATCATGCTCTAATTGTGGCATCCATTCAGACTCTATATATGTATAAATATATATATATATATATATATATATATATATAT
>NC_045745.1:24163128-24173251 GCF_008692095.1 Etheostoma spectabile | reverse complement strand
ATATATATATATATATATATATATATATATATATATATATTTCACAATGAAAATGTGTAGTGTCTCTACTGGAAACTCTTACACTGCATATTTATATATGAAGAGACATCTCTATACAGCTTCTCTCCAGTTCAGCTTTTCATTGGCTGCCTCATTAAAGTCATGCTTCCTATGAGTTTACATGACTAATGTAAGCACTGCCAAAGTGACTGGGTTTGAACTATGAATAAAATTAGAACAAAAAATACTAACACTAATAATACTAGTACCATAAATAGTTTTTTCTTTAAAGACAAAGCCTTCGGTATGTAGTAATGACAGGAAATAAAGAAATAATCCAAATGATCTAAACAAATTCAACAAGTTTTCAAAATGATTAAATAATTTCACTTTTTTTAATAAAGTCATGGAACATTTTTACTTGTGCAACATTTATCACTAATATTGGAAGATGTTATTGCTAAACATGAAGATGCATCTGTAATCTGGAAGGCAGACTCACAAAGCTGAGTTTCGTGCTGTACACGTGATAATGGTCACTCGTCTCGTTCGAGCAGTCTGATGAGCAGCTCGCTGATGAAGACGCCAACAGCGAGGATGATGACCATGAGCAGCACAGCGAGGCCCCGTCGTACCACCAGCTGCCTGACTGACAGAACCACGCCATCTGATGTCTGCTGACCTGCACCGAGCACTTCCAACTTCACCTCCATTGGACTCAAAGAACTGGATACACTGGTCCCAATTTGGACCGGTTTTTCACCAGAATCCAGGGCTGTGAGAGGTTTTAATACATTACCAGCATTAGTTGTGGAATAATTCTCAGAAAAAAAGATGTGTATATGCAGTGGTAAGTAAAATGACTTTTGTTAACCTTTGTTTTCTATCCCGAAGATCTCGTTCCTCTCTACAATGTGGACTCCGGCTCTTATCTGGGCCTATTTAGAGATATTTAAACAAACTATATTACATATTTGATATTTCAAAAACAATGAAAAACAGGCTTCAATATTAGTATCACATTCTGTTCACATTGTTGAATTTGCACAGTTTTATATACAATGGTAAAGGCAGTTAGTTTTGTCCTGTGACACACGGTGTCACTCACCTCTTCAGTGACTTTTGTCCAATTGAGTTTACACAGGAAAACTATAAAAAATGTGGACTGTAGAAAAACACAAATGAAAAACCCCAACCACAACCCTGCAACAGAGATGGAAAGAGGGCCGCTTATTAGTTTGAATGGAAATATGATTACATTTTTACTTACTGCATACATATTTTTATCTGTCCTCACCTACAATGCCCATTTTGACAGGGAACATCAAAGACACTCCAATGGGGAACCCAATGATGTAGAAACCCACCAAGCTACATACAGCACCGACCACTGGCTTCCCTGCCCCCCTGACAATACCTCCGGTCACAGCCTGTGCAGGCAAAACAAAGAGAAATCTGACATCCGTGACAACAAGTCAGGTTTATTTTGATAAGGAGAGGTAAAGTGATTTGTGTGGCAAAGGCTCACAGCAATGGCCTCAGCGACATGGATGAAACAGTAAATCTTCATGACATCAGCCACCCTCTGAATAATGTCTCTAAAAGTAAAATGCAAATACCGACCTAAGAATCAACTTGCAAAAAAAGGGTGCGTGCAAAGTTAATGTTTCAAGGGTCAGCGTCCTCTGAAGTTAATACATGAAGAATATCGCTTTAACATGATAGGAGCTCTGTGTGTGAGAGGTCTGTCGTTAGTTATTGTTTGAGATAAGAAAACAAAATCTTTACTTACTTTTCTGTGGTGAAAATGTAACCAACCACATCCTTAGACACACCAAGACAAACTCCGATGAAACATGAGACAATAACTGGATTGAGCAGAAGAATGACAGCATGTTATTAGACAAGGGTGGGAAATATATACAACCAAATTTATGTTTATGTGGATTAGCATATATTTTAAATCAACAAATGACAGAGAGAGTAGAGGACCCAACAGAAAGCCTTTTGGTGTCAGATTTAAATGCAATTGGTACATGGCTTTGAAAAAAAGTTGGTAGATCAGGAAAAACTATCCTAACTGCTTGTCCTATCTTAACTTAAGTTTCAAAGATATGGAAAAATCTTATCTTCCCATTACAGAAGCACTAACTAAACTCCTGCCTATGTCCAACATCTCAGACCTCCTGTAACTTATCTTTTTTAGGATTCCTAACTTGGGAAATACCTAAGTTAGGATGGTTCTGTAATTGCTTAGTTCCTATCCTAAGATGAAATAGGATTTGTTCCTAAATGAAGTAAGAAACATGTTTCTGTAATACCAATAATCCTAAATGCAAAATAGGATTTCAGACTTAAGAAGTTCTGTAATGAGGCCTGATAGAAACAGATCCAAGGAGCTTTCCTCTAAAAAAAAAAAAAAATAAACTGTGCAGGAGATTTGTCAGGATACATATTTGAGTCATACATGTACAGATGAGGGAGACCTTGCTGGATAGCTTGGCTTGCTCTGTGTTCCCAGCACCAAGAGCATTTCCAACTCGAACACTGGCAGCCACAGAGCAACCCATTGGAAACTGTGGTAGACAGGAATGGAAAATGGACAACAATCATTTCATAATTGAATATAGTAATGCACCAAGATTCCTAAGTTTAGTCCTAAGGATCAAAATCATTCAGGTATCTGCACAAATATGACATTAGTATACATTGTGTTAGATTCCTTTTCTCGTATGTTTTGGATTGAAAGTTATCCTAACTATAAGAAAAAAAATACTGCAAGGCAGTTACCATATAAGCGATAACAACCAGTTCATAAACTATGGACTCAGCTCCCAACTCGACCTCACTGATGATGCCTGCCAGGAACCCTGCGATCTCATACAGCCACCAATCCAGACAACACATCAGCATGCTGGGGATGGCCAGGCGGAGGAATGAACCCCACTCCTGTAGGCAGTCCTTTGACCAGCCTTGGAGATAATAGGAGGTACAATGGATTTAATGAAATGTATTTATACTTTTAAGACACTCACGTTATGCTAAAAACACTGACCACCAGTTAGGTTTTTATTGTCAAGTGTACAATGCAGAACTGAGCCAAAACTCATCCATTTGTAAACATTGCATGACAGATTAAAGAAGAGTCTACACAAGCTAGCAGCTCTGTGGGGCTGTTATAAGGTACAATGGTGCTTTAAGATAAATGCTAATGTCAGCATGCTAACAAACCCACAATGACAATTTTAACATGCTGATGTATAGCAGGTTTTGTAGACATGTTGTATAACATGTTGTATAATATAATAATATAATATAATAACGTGTTTACTACTTCATTATAGCATGTTAGTATGTTGTTAGCTTATTTGCACCACAGTTGATAGGATTGTATTTAGGTTTTCTTGAAACACTTGATATTAATGTAAGTGTAAATCCAGAGGATAGAAAATATTTGATTAGCACTTTGTTTAACTGATGCCAAAACTGTACTGCTTTACTTTCTAGGTCTGTAATTCTTAATGATTTTCTATGAAGTTAGAAAGAACTGTCATGGGGCACTAATTAAAGATGAAATAGAGATCTTGTTGAATTTGTTCATGTCCAATTAATTAATTACAGAGTAACAAATAAAATATATATCTAGACTTACTTTAATGAAAAATGTACACTTAAATGGAGCTTTTATTTCAAACGTTTAATTTCTGACGGCGCTAACCAATGTACTAAACAGTCTCTTTGCCAATATTTTCTTGACAATTAGCACCATATTACAAACTTCATCAGAGAAATCTTCCAAGAAATCATAAGAAGTTCAATTGAAAAGTTATGCCTACAGTAGTTTTATCCACTATAGCTTGCTTACCATCCCATGTAGCTTTGTGCAGACCCCTGAAGCAGATGTACACAAACAAAAACACAGCCAAAGTATACTGTGAGATGGTATTGGCAGCTGCAGATCCACTTTAGTGGTGTCCAGACAATTGAACACCCAAAAAGGTAGAAAACAAAGCATGTAATCTTTGTCAGTCACTCATGCAAAAAAAGTCCTCAAATAAAGTCTCCAGCATGCTATATTCTTACTCTGAGACTCCAGACTGGTTTTTAATATTAAAGATTATGACTCAGTTAAGGAGTACGCAATGGTGGGTATGGTGGGTGTACTCACGCGACCCCCAGATCCAGACGGTAGAGGAAGACGTAGTTTATTATTAGATTTAAAACGTTCCCCAAGGCTCCAGATATCACCTGGGGCCACATGATGCCCTGTGGGCCAAAGCAAGCTGTTTAAAAAACATGCTATGTTCAACACATCAGTGCAGCTGGTTACTTTCTCACAGTACACGCTCCTTTCTGGCACACAAATGGTCTTTATACGGACAAAGTCTTTTTTTTGTTTCACAGCAGTGGTCTTGGAGGTCATTAAACACACCTGATTCTGAAGATACTTCCCCTGCAGCTGGTACATGAATGCAGCCTGAAGAATCCAGCATGAAGTTGAATGGATAAATGGGGTTTATTTGGATCAATAATGCAACACAAAAACAATTTGATACAGCATGTATGGATGGAGATACAAAGACACATGTTATAAAAAAAACCTGTTGGAGGTTGAACTCACTGGCAGAGCCGGCATAAAAATCTTCACATACAGCTGGGAAAGTCTTTATGGCAGAAAGACAAAAGGGAAAAATGATAAATAAGTCCAACACATCATTATATAACTTGATTCACAAGTAATACGAGTTTATGTAGCATTTGATGTAAGTTTGTGCTATTGTATGGCTGTGATTCTGAATTGGAGTTCACCTGGCGACATCTGCACTCTGCCTGACAGCCAGCAGAATAGGCTGAGTGTTAATTAGAATTGCCCAGCAGGGGAAACAGGCTAAGAGCAGAATCAAAACTCCCCTTTGGAGTATCACTCCTACATGCTTTAGGTTACCACTCCCATAAGTCTAAAAAACAGGGAAATAAAAAAAAGACTTCCTCAGGTGGAAGAAGAAGGGCAATTTGACACAGGAAAACAAATCTGGAAGAGCATACTGTGAACACAGCAGAAACTGGTCAGGACTGACCTGGTTGTGTAAATTAGAGGAAATGAATACCTGAGATATGAGAGTATCACATGCGGATGCCAAACCAGAGCCAATGGAAATACCTGTGACATTTATTACCTATATTGAGATGAGAAATCATTAGACAACAGTCTAGAAAGAAGGGAAACAGATTCATGCTTGGATGGATAAATCTTTAAATAAAATAAATTCAAATGCAAAGATATGAAAGAGAAGGAGCAGTGATGCCTGAGAGCAGAATGCCAACAAAAACAGAAACTAAAATGCACCTAGATCACTCACGGCTATCGCTAACGCCACCCCCGCCAGCTCTGTTTTCCCCAGGTGACCGCAGAACACCATGCTGATGAAGCCAATCAGGAAGATCATAATCTGTGAAATCAACTGAAAAACAAAGTCACGCTCCCTCGTTTTTGTAAATATGAAAACACGAGTGAACTTCACCAAACTTGAATGAAACAGTATACTCCACATGCAGCACACACAGTAGCTGATGGAGTTAGTGTTAGGCTTAGTTTTTTTTTTGTATAAAAAAAATGAGGTTCTTATATGCTCTGGCAGCTGGCATGTGTAGTGCTTTGGTTTTTGTAGCTACTTTGTATTTCTAAAGATCTTTACTACTTCTCCTTTCTTCTTTAGAAAATAGTTCTACTGATTGCAGATGCAGGTTTTAGACAGCCTTTGGCATCATAAGGAAACTAAATGTCCTCATCTATCAAGTTCTGGCTTTGAGCGATGAATAGACCTTTTTCACAGCAAACATTTGGACTTGTCATAGTAGGAAAAGCACAGCAGAAATCAATAACCTTAACGATGGCTCAATGCCATCAAGTTTCCCAGTAAGCTATTTCAGTGAGTCAGCATTCACAATATCGGGGCCTCTCCTAAGTAGAATGCTGCCATCATTAATGGTTTTAAATACACCTGTGCTTTTCTTACTATGACATGTCAACATGTCTGCCGTGAAAAAGGTCTATTGGAGTCAGAGAAAAGTGAAAACTATTTCTCCTCACAAAGTTATAATTTTCTGTTCAGAATTCTATGCTATATTTAAAATATTGTTCTCAAATATGTATGTGATTAACTCTATTAAAGCACGTTTAAAGTCTATACATTTGAGTTGATATATACTGTATAAGAAACTTTATGGTATTTAAGACTTACCTTTGAACATCTTCAAATGCTAATTTAGTAAAACCAACATATCACACTGTATTTGTCTGATACTCAAGATAGTGATGCCTCTAAGGCATTTATGTAGATTAGTGAGAGGGTGTATTCTGTTTTCTGTTTTTTTTTTTAAATTACTGACACACTTTTATCACTACCAGGCAAATTCTTTTCTAATTATTTCCAATGGTTTGGAGTTATTACCCTGTTAATTACTGTTATAATGGAGCAGGTGGCAAATTCAAAAGGATTGCTGGTACACCACAACCCTCATGTTTCAAACTAAAGGCAACACAGACACATTCACTTTTTTTCATGGTAATAAGTGACCAAAACTGCAAACTACTCTAAATAATAGCAGCTTTTCAAAATATACAATCCTAACAGCCTCAACAGGACAGATGTTCCTGTATGATTCACACTCAATTATTCAGAATGTTGTTGCAGACTTAGTACCTTTAGCTCTGAAAATATTTAGTCAAGAGGAGTATATAATTCAACTCTTATAAACACACTCTTACCATGGGTCCCGCCAGTTTTAAAAACTGAACAGTTTCAGTCTTGTAGTCCACAGGTACCCAGAACTTCATTCTTTTCATGCAGGATCCGCAGCATGAGTCAACACTGCAAGTAGCCGCAGAAGGTGATTCGTCTGTTTTGGACTGTCCATTTACTCCTCTAAATGCGTTTTTTGTAGCTAAATCTTCCATACTGAAATTAGATTTGGCAGAAAACAGAGCTCAATACCAAACTAAATGGTCATACAGTACAAGTCCCCTCAGACACAGACAAGAAGGCTGGGAGTAATCAATAACTAATTACCTGGGTAATAATCAATAACCAAGGCAATGTCCGCCCAACTTACTCTCTACTGTCTGTGAGAGGGGGTAACAACACCATGCTGGGGCATTGCTACAAGTCAGCTCTCTCCACCCCCGATGTTGACGGAAGGTGGAAGTTGTGACGCAGGCAATTTTTCTGTGAGAATAAGGTAGAAAAATTTAAAGATGACTTTAACAGTACAGATCACTGTCACTGTCACTAGTCACAGGGGCTTAGTATGCTGTAGTATCTGTAGAGTTAGGGTATAAGTGATAAGTCAGTTGTCACATAGTCATCTAACCCCTTGTAAATGTAAAAATGTACTCAGCTTTAAAAGGGCTGTAGTGTAAATAATAGTGTCACACTAACAATGTGTCAATTAATGTGAAAACAATGTAACAAAGTGAAAGGGATCACTTTTTTATTATTGCTAATTAAATACCTATGGATAATTATCACCTGAACCTGCAGCTCTCTTAGACCTTCACAGAGCTTACAGTGAGTTTCCGTCATTGTTAGCTGCACGGGCTTGCAACTAGATTACTTCTCTCCTCCTTTAGGTCTTTTTTGTCTGCACAAGGCAGCTGTTTTCAGCAACAAACCTCTAAAACCCACTGTATGCTAACTGCTCAGCACCAAGAGCAGATAGAACACGTTAGCTAAATAGCTGGTGAACACTGGGGACCGTTCAGCAGCTAAAGAGCCACATGTATCCCTCAGGAGTTGGTATAGACAAAAAACAAAGCTAAAAGAGTAAATATGTGCAGTGTGCACAGAAATACGACTTTACATGAATGACAAGGTCGCCACATAACTGCGGGGTATGTAAATAAGCAACTGCCGTATCAACTTAAAAGGTGGTTTGGCAATGTTGTGTTCACATCTTTTTTCTGCTACCCCCAAAGAAGAAGAAGAAGAACTTAGCTATTACAGAATTATGTAAAAGAACAATGTATGGCTATTGATGGTATGGCATATAACATTCAAATACATCTTAGTATTGAATACTGATGTTAAGATCTTTGTTGTTTGTATTTCACGCTTATTGCACAATAGACTCCACAACACGTGTCTACGAAGAAACAACTGTTTCAGCATATACCTGGTTTTAGATTTAATAATAATGTCATACTAACAATGTGTCAATTAATGTGAAAACAATGTTACAAAGTGAAAGGGATCACTTTTTTATTATTTATAGTTAAAAATCTATGGATAATTATCACCTGAACCTGCAGCTCTCTTAGACCTTACAGAGCTTTACAGTGAGTTTCAGCTCAATGTTTAGCTGCACGGTCTGCAACTTTGATTCACTCTCACCTCCCTCATAGTGTCTTTTTTGTCTGCACAAGGCAGCTGTTTTCAGCAAAAACAAACCTCTAAAACCCACTGTATGCTAACTGCTCAGCACCAAAGAGCAGATAGACACAGTTAGCAACTAGCTGGTGAACACTGGGGACCGTTCAGCAGCTAAAGAGCCACATGTATCCCTCAGGAGTTGGTTTAGACAAAAAAACAAAGCTAAAAGAGTAAATATTTGCAGAGTGCTCAGAAATACGACTTTACATGAATGATAATGTTGCCCCATAACTGCGGGGTATGTAAATAAGCAACTGCCATTTACACTTAAAAGGTGGTATGGCAATGTTGTGTTCACAGCTTGTTTCCGCTACCCTCCAGAAGAAGAAGAAGAACTCAGCTAGTACAGAATTAAGTAAAAGAACAATTTATGGCTATTGATGGTATGACATATAACATATAAATAAATATTAAATTGAATATTGATGTTAAGATCTTTGATGTTTGTATTTCACAGTTATTGCACTATAGACTCAACAACACGTGTCTACGAAGAAACACTTGTTTCAGCGTATATCTGGTTTTAGATTTGACTTAAATGACCAGTACAAGCCAAAGGTGATATGTGAAATCCCTATCATCAGCACAAACCACACACTGTCTGCTAGAAAAAAACAATTATGATAAAAACTGTTGGCTGTCAAACCATTTCACGACTGATACAGAAACTGCCGTCTTGTTTCTCACTCAGATTTATTTTCCCCTCACCGACGTAAATCACTGAGTCTGTCACGGTGAACCAGCACACAGGCTTGTATCCTGTCACCTCATCATGTTACATTCTTCCTCCCATAGTAACACCGCTCAGTGAGGTGATCCTCTCCATCTGGTTGTGGCTATGAGATCCTCCCATCGGGTGGTGCTGTTCTGCTCTTGTTGAAATTCAAACACTCAATATTTCTGGCACATTTGGCTGCTACACCAAACTTTGAGTAGATTCCTAATAATTTCCTCAAATCACATAAACATTTGGTTCTCCTTCTGCTGATTCAAGTCATTAAACACAGTCAAGCAACCTTGCAACATACCGTCAAACATATTGTCAAACTCTTTTTGTTGTTGTTGCAGTTTTCAACTGTTTTCTTTGCCTTGGAAGCCAAAAGGAGAAGCAAAAACCAGAAAAGAAAAAAGGGAAATTAGCGGAGGCCAACGGGAGAGGAAGGGGGTGACACCTAGTGTAGGCTCTCATTCATTTTCCTAGTTCAGTGATGCAGCAAGGCCCACCGGTTCCACCCACCCACCAAATTGTACCCCTGCGGCTCCCCCATCCCAACCACACGTACAGAATCACACACGTAAATATGTTCCACCAACCAGCGGGCCCGGCGTCCGCCGTGACGTCACACTGCAGTTCTTCTCGGGTTCCACTGGATGACAGTGGCAAGTCACCGCTTACACATGATGAGCCGTCATTGTTAATGGCGACCGGTCAAAGTGTGTGTACGTGAGTGCATTTGTATGTGTTTGTGTTTGTGTGCATGTGTGTTTGGGTGGGGTTCTCGCCTGATGGGGTATTGGAGGGGGTAGATGGTTTGATGGAGGTGTAGGCGGCGGGGGTGGGCAGTAAAATCGCAAATTAGAGGAAATTGTTTTGAGTCACAGCAGATTTGGTGGAATGAGATAAGGGTTGATGACGGGGGTGGTGGTGTGATTAGGATTAGGGGTGGGGAGGGGGGGGGTTAGAGGTCTGGAGA
>NC_045745.1:24162410-24163118 GCF_008692095.1 Etheostoma spectabile | reverse complement strand
TGGGTGGGTGAGTGTGTGTATAGAAGAAGGTTTTAGGAGGGGTTAGACTATTTGCATGCACAGAGTCACTGTGCATGTATGTGTTTGTGTGAGTTGGGGTGTGCGTCTATCTGTGTGTATAGGTTGTGATTTTTTCCTGGCTATGGGAGAGGGGAATTGAGGTAAAGATGAGGAGATGGGTGTTTTAGATAATGGCGGCCAAAGAGAGCGGACGAGGGCAGACTGTGTCACGCAAAAAGATAGAGTGCAATGGAATAAGAAAGAGTGCATGAGACAAAAGAAGTGAACGTTTGATAGAGAGGAGAAAAAAGGGGAGACAGAGTGCAGAGCCTACACAGAGGGGTGGTGGTGGGGTGGAGGCCATGGATGAGAGAATGGATGAGGGGAGGGACATTGAAAGAGTGCCAGAGTGATTTTCGACGTATTTTCTTTCCTCCTTTGTTGCTTACATTGTGGGTAGCTTTGACGGCTAGAGCTTTAGGGTCTTTTGGAGGGAACAATGTCGCAGAGGGACCCGTCGCGTCTGCTCCAGCTGATAATGATGATGCCTACAAACGATAACAATAATAAGTAGCTTCTAGTGGAACCCTGAAACCGCTGGTACGTGACAAGTACGTCACACATTATCACACATGACACACTGCACTGAACACACAGACATGGCTATCTCACGTTGGCAGTGTGTGTGAGGGTGGTCAGAGAAGGGGG
>NC_045745.1:24159064-24162400 GCF_008692095.1 Etheostoma spectabile | reverse complement strand
GGGGGGGAGCGAGACACAAAGAGACATAGAGGTGGAAAAGAGAAAAAAAAAGGGAGTGAGAAGGAAAACGGATTATACTCGGAGTCTGTCACCTGCATACACTTGACATTCGCATACGGGATGAATGTACGTAGAAGATGTGTGCTGAAAGTCAAAAACAAAATGAACGCATTTATAGCTGCCCCTATTGTATGTGGGCAATCTTGTGTAATTTTGCTTTTATCAGAACAGACAGGAAGAAAAAAAAATCAAAGGCAGCCACTCAGAGATAGCTGAAACCTACTGAGCAGCATTATTTTGAAATGTTTTTGTCTTAAAAACCTGAATGAAAGGGTGGGAGGGGTGCAGTGTGTGTGTGTGTGTGTGTGTGTGTGTGTGTTTGTTTTACATATTTTTGACCACATTTTCAGTTTAGGTCTACACAATGTCAAGCGCCTCATTTGAATTTCAGACTTGTCAAAAGGAACAAATAATTGAAGCGTGGACTCTTCTCACTGAAAAATGACGATATAGATGAGAAGTAATTCAGCCATGACTAAAGTAGAACAGAATTGGCTGTCTGCTCTTTTGATGATGTATGAGCTTTTGAATTTCTTTGGTGAGTCATATAGAAATTACTTGAAACAGTCACAGCGATGCTGCACTCACATTGTGTACTAGGTGCTATAAATATGGCTTGATGTTTGGAGAATTTTAAATTTATGTTTGTGAAGAGGGTTAACAGAAACAGCAGAGGTATTCTCCAAAAACAAATTACAATCGTAGCGTGTAACTGTCGAGTCTCTCAGGTAATTAGGTTACATTATACCTTAATTAATTCCTTGTCTGACCTGCTGAAACAGGCATCATGGGAACCTGTCATAGTCCCACTGTTGATTTAAACAGTGCTGTCCTGATGCAATGGACGAGCCTTCTCAAATGCCACCAACCCCAATGTGTCTTCCATGACTCATCCAGCCTCTAAAACAATGCGGCACCGTGCTGCTCGTTCGGTCCCTCATGACACACTGTCCTTTCCATAGCACCCTTGATAAAGCTGCCGGTTTGTCCGCAGGAGTAAACACAAACAGACAGCACCAAAGGGTGTCTCAGGGATTGCACACACGGGCAAGAGCAGAAAAAAACTGTAAAAGATCAGATGTAAACAGGTTTTGGAGGACATCTTGTATGACTCAGTCAAAAGCCTTCCATTAAGCTCACAGTGGTTATTATGTTTGTGAATGGGTGTTTTTGTTAGGCATGAGATGATGTCGAAGGGCTGTATTATATATGACACACAAATGCTTGTGGAGGTGATTCTGTGATGTGTTTACTCATAGACTGAAGAGGCTCATTGACTGTGGCAGCAGGTTGACCTTGGAGAGAAGGCAACCTGTTTCTCTCAATTTCAGTTTTACCTCCGAGAGCTTGTTTTCTTTTTTCTTTTTTCCTTGTCTGCGGAAATGAAGCGGCGTGATGTTAGATCTGACATGTGAATCGCAGGAGGAGAGCAGCACCTTGAACATATCAGCAGCTTGTGGCACTTGAAAAGTCTCAAAGCTCTTTAAATCAAACCTAAAAATGACGGTGCAGTGTCTGCTTCTGGAGATAGATTGAAAACAAATGCTTAGCACACACAGGTCTTAACTACACACATTTGAGTGATCTCTCGGCCTAGCGGCCTTCTTTCCAACAACCTTTCACCTTTTGAAATCTGGCGTGTAAACATGTACACTTACAACTTACATTATGTACGTTGGTAACGTACGTAAGGATATGATTGATTTTAGCGGTAAATGCACAGTACGTAAGGAACGGTTACCTCTGTTTAAGGTAAACAATTTTCTATTCTAAGAAAACATATTGTTTTGTACAGCTAATAGTCAGAGCTTTCAGCTGTTGCCCTTTATGATTCATGCACTGCGTCCTTTTAAGTAAATTCCGTTTTAGCTGCTGCAAGTCAGATGTTACTCTTGACCACATTGGACGGCATGTGGGAAACCACATACACTTATTGGGGAATTTAAACAATCTAATGGAAAAAGTTACCTATAAATAATAAATACATCTATAACATAAATACATCTAAAAATATAGAAGTAAAGACAGAAGACATACAAAAAAAACATTAGTGAAGCTTGTAGTTTGGTGGATAGGTTAATCTACGATCATGGCAAAAGGGATTTACGATCATATTAATCCTTACGGAAATGGAAGTCCTGTAGCGGGAGTCCACCATGGAAACATCTGCCATTCCTGCTTTCTTGTTTCAATTTTTAAAGTTACTTATCTGAGAAGTGTGGATGCACAAAAACATTCAGTGCCATCAGTTGTCTCGTTTTCTATGCACATGCTGCCTGATCCCTTTTTTCGTTCTCCACAACACAAATTTCTGGTGCATTTTTGAAGATTACAGGAAATTTCAAATCTTTGCAATGATCAAAGATGTAATTTGATGTATTAGGAAACAATCTGATGCTCTAAGAAACCACACAATTTGTTTTGTTTTAAATATGTTTCCGTTCTGTGTCCTTTGGCACTACTGATTGGGTTTTGGATCAAATGTATGAGAGAGCGATTCATCTTTTCAGCATTTACCAAATGGAGCTTGGATCAGAGCAGGATGTTTGTGGATGTTTTCTCATGTGTTACACATTGTGTTTGAAAAGAGTTTTCAACCAACTATGAGGTCAGACTCTACAGTTAAAGGTCGCAACCACTGGGTCTAAAAATAGGTTGTGACCAGGTCATATATTGAGTATTGAAAAAACGTTTACACTCGTCTCTCATTACTTTCTCAACAATGTAAAGTTTCCAACTCAGTAGATGATAGCGAAATATTAATAATCAATATGTCCTCTCATTGATAGTGTTGCCATGGCAACACTGCAAAAAAGCTAATAGCTACTGTGGGGTCTTTCACACCTGAATGTTTCCAGTTTCCTGAAAGCTGCATGCACTTAACTAAAATGTTCCCAAAATGAAATGGTTTAAAAGATGCTTAGGCCCATGAATTAAAGAGTGACTCCGAATAATTTGCCCAAAACGTTTGTACAGGCGTACAGCTGCAAACACACTCACACAGGAGAGACTGAAGGCATGAGAGCGAGAACACCCCAGTATGGTTCCACAGTGTAAGGAGATGGCCGAGTGGGAGCAGCTCACACTTTTTTCTTTTTACTGCTGTTAGGGAACCAAAAGCAGCACAACTAGCTACTACTAATACAAATGGACTGAATTAATCTCATTCTTGTTGAGGGACATGAAAGTGGATAGAGGCAATTGGGGAGGGGAGTGAGGTGGTGGGGCAGAGCAGGGGGAGTGTCATGTGCTGGTGATGAGGCTTGAACAGAGATA
>NC_045745.1:24149126-24159054 GCF_008692095.1 Etheostoma spectabile | reverse complement strand
GGGGGGGGGGAGGACTGGAGAGTGGGAGTTAAGCACAGAGAGAATTAGAAACAGTGAAAATCTGCTCCTTATTTCCCATCTTTTTATCCTCAAGGAGGAAACAACAACCTTTTGCTTGTCTGGCCATGAGCCACACGGCCATCAGAAACACTTTGCTGCAGGTATCAATAGTCATTATTCACATTCAAATAGCAACATAATGCTACCACCCACCAATGGACTGACTTTTGGAAATTAGATAACATTGCTGTGGAAAGCTCACCTCATTCCTGTCAGGCTGCAGTAGGAACGCTTTGTTTTTGTTTTACAGTAACCTTGCGCTATCTGACAGGCCATGAATAATGAGTCAGTTTAACATAGAGCTTTACAAGAAAGTCTTTTGCCACTGAATAAAAGGAATGTCAGAGGCTGAAGGAGAGATTTGTGATTAAGAAATCAACACGTTCAAAATTAAATTCTATGAGTGAAAATAAATAAAAAGCAAAAAGAGGTTTGCTTTTTTCCCTCTTTGGTTTCTCTCATAACAAAAGGTATTGATTGTCATTGACCTTACAAAACTGAAGGTTGCCAAAATCTTGGGTTTACAAACATTTGCAATATAATTCACATTAGTTTAGTGTTACAGTGTAGTAAATAAAGGTATTGAATAATATATATTAGTATAGTAATTTCACACCATTTTCATCCTGCAGAAGCATGTGAACTTGAAATATTTAGATTTCTTTGACTTATTTCTTTGACTTATTCTTTTGTCTTTCCAAACATTAAAAGGCTATTTTACTGGTTTATGACATTGTCGCGGTGATGCTAATGTGATTAACATTAAATGTGATTTTCTCTTCTATTGTGACATTTTTGTGATTGATTCCTACCCTCTGTGAAAAGTAACTTTGTTGAATGACTTAGTCACGTTGATCACAGCACATCTGATGCAGCCTTTTCAAGCCCGAGCTAACATAGGAGGAGCAGAAGGGTGTAGCAGAAGGAAATATGTACAAAGGATACAGATGGTTGATTTAATCCACAGATTTTATCATAACTATTTAACAAAGCAGCAACATCATGCTGGCAGTAAAGCATCGAAAGACTAATTTCTGTCTTTCATTAACATTTTGTTTAACCGTTTATGGTAATCATCCGGAGTGATATCTCAAATTCCCCAGGACGGCTTTAAAAGGTTAAATCATTTTGTAGTTTCCTTTTGATTTTGAAATTCCATCAGTTTTTATTTCCACTCGTGCATTCAGCAGAAGATTGTGTTTCAGATTTAATTTATTTAGTGACGCATTCAGTAAATGCAGTTTATGAGACAATATGGCATTGTAAACTACACAGCTGAGGGCTGAGATTGCAAAGCCTCTCTTTTGAATTTGTGCATGTGTGTGTGTGTGTGTGCGTGTGTGTGTGTTGCCTACAGGTGACTCATCGCACTGCAGATGACCACAATGTTTTTTCTGCTCCTTGTCTTCCTAACTTTCCCTCTCCTATGGTTCTCGTTTTCTCACTCCATTCCTTTGCTTCTGCTTTTCTCTTCACACCCTCTCGCTATCTCTTTCCATCAGTGCTGTCTTTAGGCGTTACAAGCCTGTATCCCCAGATTACATAATGCCCTGCCTTGTACAATCCTGTCTGGACGCCAAGAAAATGACATGCAGAAAATTAAAGGACAAAGAAACAGAACATTTACATTTTGAGGCGCCATTTCTTACATGTCTTTCTCGTTGTGGGCTGCATTGTACCTGAAACGGCTGGCCACCACCAGCAGCCCGTTCATTCAGCCCAGGTATAATGAGCAATAATGTCATGTTACGATCTGATTGGCATGGCGAGCGTCACAGAGAGGGGCGGGAAGAGGGGTGGTGACAGAGGGAGAAAGAAAGAGAGAGGGAGAGAGAGGGGGGAAATAATAATGATGATGATGAGGGGCCATGAGCCAAAACAAAGGCACAATGACAAAAAAGAAGGTGAGGATCAATTTGTGCCTGCCCCCTGTTTTTTGTTGCTCACATCAATCATACATCCATTTACCCCATCCCTCGCTCCCTCTCAATTAGTCTCTCCTCCATTTCTTGTCCTCTGCTTTCCAGTCATTTGCATCCTGTGCCACTGATTTTGAATGTTTAAACATAATTTCAAATGTGAGCAGGTGCTTATAAAATGTTCTGTTTCCTTGATAACACATCCGGATGTTTATTGAACAGAGAGGGAGCTGAACCTTAATTTCGGTAGAAAACCTTTAAGAGGTAGCAGAAAGCAAACACATGCACACATTGGCGTGTGCGCATACAAACGTGAGTGAACTTTGCTAAAATGTTATCTTTCTGAAAAAAGAAGACTGAATTTGAAGTATTTTGTTTTAACACAATTTTCATTCAAAACGGTTTAAATGTGAAAAGACTGGACAAAATTAAGTCCCTTTATTGTATTTGTATTTGAGGTCAGTGCTTTTACTTTTCGTTTTCTTGTTCACAAGATTGTTCAGAATGAGCTAAAATACAATACATTGGATTAATATTTACATACACAGTTATTCATTTCAATGTCTTTGTACACTATATGTTTAAGAAAGAATAAATTGACTGAAAAGTGACTAAACCAAAGGTTTAAATCTGATGTTTTTGGTATAAACTGATTATAATATCCAGGTTTTTATAATCTAAATTATAATCTAAATTTGCTTGATTGTAGATTAACCTAATCTTGGATACACACACACACGCATGCACGCACGCACATCGATGCACGCATGCACACACACACACACACACACACACACACACACACACACACACACACACACACACACACACACACACACACACACACACACACACACACACACAGCATTTACATTGTAATTACCCCAGAGCCCCTCTCTAGGTCCCTATGGGGCCTTCGGTTGAAGATGGTCTCAGAAGAGTCCCAGTCGTCCCATTGATGAGATCATTAGCCTGGTAAGAGTAATCCACAACAATCTGTGTGTGTGTTTGTGCACATGCATTTGTGTGTGTGTGGGTGTCACTTGTGTGCTCATGCGTTAAGCAGCTGTTAAATGGACTCCACGCCCTTTGGTGTTAGTGGACATTAGCTTTATTGGTGTGATCTGAAAAGTTATTTAGTGACAGCTGGGATTTCCCTCCCCAGGGACGGAGATGCTGACGACTCCTGATAGCAGGGATGAATGAAAGGGGAAATAGGCGTTAAATTGAAAGACCTGGAAAACTACCGGAAAACACACCCCTGAATTGATTACAATTTTTTTACTTCAACATTTGAAGAAATGCTTGAATGATTTATGTTATAAATTTGTATTGCTTCTTTTTTTTTATGCATCTACAAAAATGAATGGAGTCTTGTTTTATTAACTTTAAATCAAAAAGATTTCTTCATTTTGAAGGTTAATGAAAATACCCTATGACATACAAATAATTTGAACATATCATTTGAATAACAACAAAAAGAGCCAAATTAAAGCATTTATGAATAGCTCTGACATGGAGAATTTTTTGAAATGAGACATTTGGCTTCAGTCTTTTGTCTGAGAAATACATCTGCATTTTTGAGTGTGTAAATGTAATGTAATCTGTAATTTCGGCTTCTTTGTTGTAAAATATTAGTAGATATTATTGGCACTGTGGCCATTGATTTGTGTGTTTTAGGGTAGATAATATCTGTATCAAGGGTTATAGAGCAGCTCTTTATTTGCCTGTCTTGGCTTAAGACAGCAAACATCTGCATGCAGTGTTGTATTGTCAGATGTGCCTCTAGACTCCGTGAACCAACATGACCCAATCAGCAGCCTGTCTCTCTTTCTTTATCTCTTTCTGATTCTCCTTTCTTCTTCCTTTGCCATTTTCCTCCCAAAACTAGAAAAATTATCCTCCCTTTGCACTCTCTGCTGGAAAAGAGAGAGGAGTAAAGGGGCATAAAGAGGGGGAGAGGGCAACTGATTGCTCCTATTGTTTAAAAGTGAGGCTTGCAGCCTCTTAGGGGGATAATTGGCACACAAGGAGGGTAATGTGTTTGGACGGGAAAGGATAGTCAAAGAAATACAAAATAAAAAGGTGCTGAAAGGGTTTGAATCTAAACATTTAAAATTAAACGTGAATGCGTGAGACCAACATGTTCTGAAAGCAAGCATGCGTTTACATTAAAAATAACTATTGTATTCCTTTTATATACACAGTGTGTTCTTAGGATTTCCTAGGGCTCTTTTGATTTTCACGTTATTTTTTATGTCAGTTCAAAGGGGAAGGAACCCTTGAAATCATTTATAGTTTTTAGAGTTTCATTTATAATAAAGTAAAACAATATAGAGTAGTGTATTTATTGCCTTTAAAAAATGCACAAATTAGACTGTACTGCCGGTTAATGGAAACCTGAAAATGATGGCTGAGTAATGTGATGTAGGATATTGAAAAAATACATAGATATTTACCGGGTTAGGGAAAAAAAAGTCCACAAAAGAAACATTTATACCAAATAAAACGTAGATATCAACAGGAGATTGAGTAAATGAGTGTGAGGAAATGCTTTATATTTGGTTGTTTTGGGATAATGTTGCTCATGTAAGAGTCACTAATCTAATAAATATTATAATTGTATAAATATTGTAATGTATTTTATTGCATTTAATTATTTTGCATTGTTGTCAACCAAACACTATTTTAAATATAGTAAATACAAAGCAAATATGTTCTTTTTTAAAACAGTAAGCCCAGGTTTGTGACGTAGATTAAAAATATGTATTCATTTTACTCAAAGTAAATGTACGCTGCCAAAAATACACACAGGAAACATCGTATAACACAGCCGTCACACTTTCTTTTGTGCCTGTTTTCGAGAGCAGGCTCTGCCACCATTTTGTGCTATTAATGATGTTCTTATTCTATTTCTTAACTCTCATTTCTATCCGTATGTGTCTTTTGTTTCCTGTCAAGCACTTGGGTAAGCGCAGGTGTTAAAAGTGCTTTTGAAATCAACTTGAGTTGACTGAAGGAGAAGTCATTTCTAAAGCAGCCGAGAAACAGCAAGTTGAATGTAAAGGATATGATATGATGAAGATCATTTTGGAACAATTTCCTGCAGTCAGTCAATCAGAAGCCTTGCGTGTCTTAGTCAAAACCATACAACTATAAATAATCCACAAACTACATGACAGGTGAAGCAGAAATCCTGCTCTTACAAGGATGACCTTTAACCAGCAGGATGACTTGAACATCACACAGTGCAAGTTCTGTTGTGAAAACTATCACTATTATCTGAGAGAAGTTTGCTTTACTGCGTCATCAAAGCGGGTCCTGCACGTCCCTATGTATGTCTGTGTCTCCATTTCATATTCCAGTCACAAGCCATGTGGTGCAACTGCTCAAAGGGTACGATTTGGTATTTTGGATTTTAGTTCGGGGCTTCATAAGTTTCGTGCCTAAAGGTCTGTCTGGGATGGGATGGCTGCAGGCAGAGAACGTGCATGCTCAACACGCTCGTGACCACAATCGTTTTAGCTCGATACCCGTGTTGAAAAAAAAAAAAGGATTGTAGAAAAAAGAATAATTAACATTCAGTTTGCAAGTAGGCTGAAGACGCTGCGAACATCTTTGAGTGATCACAGTGCACCTACGTCCGTGCCTGTCTATATACTGTGTGTGTGTGTGTGTGTGTCATGAATTAGTGTACTTGTAAGACTATTATTTGTGATATTATTTTGTGTGAGTGTGTGTGTAGGTGCGTGTGTGTACAGTGCGTCTAAATTGGAAGGCTGTAATTAAATGCGTAAACCTCTCCACTATCTCCTCCTCCAGCCAGCGCCAGTGACGCACAAACCGCAGCACAGCCATGAGTCATCAGGCCCCCAGGATCACCACCCCTCCTTCTATCTCTCTATCCCTGCCTCCATCCACCTCTACACAGCTCTCTATAACCCTCTCTGCCTCTCACTACACATTCCGATGTCCCACTCTTTCTAAATTACCCAGCATCACGCGCACAACGTGAGCTGCAGCTTTTTTCCCTATACACTCCTTGAGATTTGTGCTCAATTTCCAGCTCAATCCGATACGCTCGCGTTTATCTCTCCACATCTGGCCATCGCTCCCTCTACTACACCCCCGCCACCTTCCCTCTTCACTCAATCTGTCTTTACCTTCTTTATCTCCCCTGTTAACCTCTCCACGCCCACCATGTGAACCGGTAGGTTATTAAGTTTGCCATAGTTGCAGGCAGATGGGGAACACAAGGCGACATCACAGAGGAGAAAGAGAAAGAGGGAGTTGTGGAAAGATGGGCTCATATTCTGAGTGGGAACGATGGGAGATGACGGCGAGCAAAAGAGCAGCACTGACAGCGTGTACAGTGCAAGGACTAGTGAAGGCTGAGAACAAGAGAAAGGAAACAAGAGAGAGGGAGAGAGCATAATTTGAGACATTTGCCACCTGGTGTCCTGAATCATTATCTGACTCATGCTAATCTCTTATCTTCTCAGCCAAACACACTCACACACACACACACACACACACACACACACACACACACACACACACACACACACACACACACACACACACACACACACACACACACACACACACACACACACACACACACACACACACACACACACACAACTAA
This sequence comes from Etheostoma spectabile, assembly GCF_008692095.1. Taxonomy (NCBI): domain Eukaryota; kingdom Metazoa; phylum Chordata; class Actinopteri; order Perciformes; family Percidae; genus Etheostoma; species Etheostoma spectabile. The sequence goes on along the minus strand of NC_045745.1, from coordinate 24,152,427 downwards.
AGCTTTTTTTTTAAACTGGCATAAGGGGAGTCAAAGCATCATTTCTGAGTGTCAGACCGGGTAAGACAAGAGGAGAGAGGGAGCACTGGAGAGTAAAGATGAGAAACAGTCGAAGGACACAGAGGAGAGAATCTCTCTTAACTCTCTGACAAAGTATCCAACGTGGTTAAAGAGGAAAAAAGGGGATGTGTCGTTTCCATCTCTCAGAGTGTTTATGATATGAGTAGGAAGGGAGAGCATATTAAATGTATGACTCATAAATGTGTGTGCTTCTGTGCCCCACCAACGCCCTGCAGAGAGGGTTGCATTCACTGCTGCAGGTGGGATAAAAAAAAGGCAATTTCGTGCTTTACTTGGTGTGGTTATCCAATTAGTTACACAAAACATGTGGCTAAGCGGATGTATTCCAATATGCTTCTGTTCCTGATAGATGTTTTATCGCCGGGAGAGCCGTCACAAATATGTAGCAAAGCTGTCTGATGAAACATTACATTTTGAGTGCAATAGTTTTTGTGTTCGCCATTTATTGTTTCAGTTTGTCAGGGGATCATGCACTATTATCCTCTGAGCTGACAGTGATAATTCAAGGTAGTCTGCTCACAGATTCTGTAAGCTGTGTGTTTATTTATAAAGCCACGCGGCTCGATTGTGTGAGGGTTTCCCAAGGTGTAAGTATTATTTATTATCTAGCCAACATGTGCACATTAACTGTGTGTACATCCTGGATGTTCCTGATAAAACCACCGCCCTTTTCAACATGTTAACAAACCCAAAAATGAAAATGAAATCTTTATTTAGAAAAGGCTCTATCTGTAAAATAATTCACAAAAAATCTCTCTGCTCTAATTCAGAATCATGTATAAATGTGGCTTTGGAGCAGTTAACTTCAAGACAGGAATTCCCTGGTACAAAATAAGTTGTGTGCCACCACTCTGCAGCTTTGAACTTTTCCAATGCCGATTTTGAAGTTTGTGATTAAAAACAGTGGCACCGGTTGCATACATATGCAGGGAACACACAGAACAACTCAAGCACTGATATTCAAAATCCGTGCCTTACAGTGGGCGAATGACTCAATGTTATGGCACTAGATACTACTCCAGTGGAGTACCCCACATTTATTACAAACATTTGAAATATTTATGGATCGAACTTGGACGTTGCCTAAAGCAGACTTTGAAAAATGCAGACTTTTAATAATCCACAAGAGTTGAGCTTACAAAAAAAGCTATTATGCCTAGCAAACACTGTTAGTTGGTGATAATATCAGTATGTGTGGGATTTAAATGATTGCCTCTAGCCTACATAGCCCAATTTCTGAATATATCTCTCTGCCTAAGCCTGCCAGAGTAGCTACACAAACAAAGTAATATACTTCGAAAATGTGTGTGTAAAAAAAACTATTAATATTTGCAGATATGAAATGTCTTATGAGCAGAGTCAAATTCCATAGTAATAAGATTAACTGAGAAATTTAGCCTTTCAGTCCTTTCGTTAAGATTCTGCTTGTTCTGAGGCTTTGTTAAGTATCCCGGTGGATCTGAGTCATTTCAACTTTAATCTCTCACTCCTATCCCTTATTATAACAATACTGTATGTCTATATTTGAATTGTGCTCTGTCTCCAGCTTTAAGTGTTACGTAAACTGCCGTGAAACTAAACAAAGAACTAAAGTTTCAACTCCTGAATACAGTCATACATAACTTTGATGTTATTGGATTACATAGACACAAATATTGTCTTGCAGCTTTGTCATGATTAAGTACAACTAGGAGATTTCAAGACATATATTTAAAAGCAATATCTCCAGTTTGAATACAGCTGGATATCTTGGTTGCATGTTGTTCCCATTTCTTCAAAACACTTTGCAGAAAGAAACATAAAAAATATTGTTTTTTGCACACATCAAAGAAAATGTGGCAAAAAGGCAATTTCACATCCATTAAATTACTTTAATTAATTAATTAAATTAATTAAATCCAACCTATATTTACAATACAAGATGTGGAAACCAAGATAACTCACACTCAAAAACTGCTTCCCAAATTCCTAACCAAAACAATAAATTTGGGCCACATGAGGCCCATTGGGCCCATCTAATCCTTTAATAGGGCTCCCAGTGCATGACAGATGTGACAGTACATTACATGGGATTGCACCATACTGTTTAGCAGATCTCATTGCACCCCACATATAACTGAGCATCCTTGGATCTCATGAGGATGGCTATTTAGCTACCTGCAGTCAAAATAAAAAAAATGCACACTGCAAAACCAGTTCTTATTGTCTTTGTGTTGTCCATTTGGAGATCAATGAAGCATGTCTTGAAATTCAGGCTTAAAATCTGACCAGTTCAGATTTCCGCTGATAAAAATGTAGCCCATTTATCCCGGTAGGGGTGCACCTGTTATTCATGCTGGGGCATTTTTGTTTGTGTGTGAGTTTCCACTGTAATGATGCTTTTCCTACCTCTTTTCATTCCAGATCATGGGACTGGGCAGTGATTTGTGCCCTTTGTGGTCCTTGACTCCTCCTGCCTCCTTACCTCTGGTGGTAGCTGCTGTTCATGGTGACTGCTGATGTTCCAGCATGCTTTACAATCATCTGTTGACCTTTAAGACAAGAAATGACAATGTGAAATAAGTCAATAAAGTTTGATGCTGCTAGATAGATATGTAAATAGTATGTAATAGTAACCAACCATCTGATTGTGTTTATTTTATGAACATTGTTGTTCATGGTCTATATTTATAATTTGTTTAAAGTCAGGTTTTCATTCAAATATAAACACAAATTTTAACCAAATTTACAAAAAGTGAAAATACAAATGTGTACGCGTTTTGATCTACTACGGTACTGTGAATATTGAAAGTTGGCTGCATTGAGATAAAAAGTGGGTCAGGTTACATTTAACCATGCAGAAGACGATGCAAAGAGATGTCTGCTGTGCAAAAGGCCTACAGATTTTTCCCCCGTGACTATCTTTGTAAAAACGGTTTGTATGAAATTTGAACTCAATGCTTTTTTATTTGTTAAACAAAAGTTGAAATGTATTGTGCTCAGGGCCTGATGTTAACTATTTTGACGACCAGCCACACCTGCCACAATGACTTTTTACCAGCCATACAGCAGTTGCATCATCTCCAACTGCACTGCGTTCATAGACGTCAGTGCCTTGACCGCAGCGGTCTCCTCCAGAAGCACAGTCTTTGATAGTTTACAACGTATTGTGTGTAGGTGGCTTCTTGATGACACATGATCCTTAATTGCTTCTAATTTTAAGTTTTTAGTCTCGATTACA
>NC_045745.1:24111397-24149116 GCF_008692095.1 Etheostoma spectabile | reverse complement strand
AAGGATTTGACTTTGCTTTCTCTGAGCCAAACACAAAACAGTCACTGTAGTACTTTTGTTCTGTACTGCTGTCATAAATCAGCCCATCACGAACCTTGCCGTTGTTGCCAATTGTTTTTACTTTTCTTTGACTCATGCTTCTCTTTCTTTGACTCATGCTTCTTTTTTTGTTGGTCTTTTGTTTCAGCTGGCCTCTTTACCCCAGTAATGTGCCACCACAATTTTAGCTAAAACCCAACAAAATGGCAAACTTTCTTGAAATGTAAAAGAACAGCAGTTGCAAAACAAATCTAGTGTTACCAGCCAATTGCTAAATTTACCCTAATTTGGCAGGTGGTCGAGTGTCAATTTCAGGCCCTGACTGTGCTACACAATAACATTATCTTATGAGTGTAATAAAAATGAATAAAGACATTGTTAAAAAAACATAATTTTGCTTTCTATGTGTTGGCATTTTAAACTCCGGCCAATTTATGAGGACCATTGTAACTGCTCCTCAGATCTCTGCAGGTTAAATCCAGACAGCTAGCTAGACTATCTGTCAAATTTTGAGTTTTCTGTTGCTCAATTAAAACAACTTTTGAACTTACATGTTCCACCAAAACACGTTCCTTCCTGGAGCTATTTTGCAGAGGCACTGTCATTGTGTCAGGGGCGCCGCCCAAGACGATTGCAATTGGTTTAAGAAAATCCCAGTCCAGAGCACGTTTGTCTCCCATCCCCGAATGCTGTGTGGATTAGTCAGACCAAAGCGCTGTGGAGGATGGTCTGGCGTTGCAAGACCAGCCAATCCACATAACAGAGACATCTTGTGGGACAGACAACCTATTAACCAACACATTTCACTTAAAGCAACCCACATTCACAATTAATGTAAGAAACATTCCAAACTTTAATTTTCACACAAAGCTGTGTAAATAGCCGAGAAGCAGATAAAAATAGGCTTACCAGTTTTGACATAAGCAGTGTTTGATGTCTCCAAAAATGTGAGTTATCATTCTTAAGACAAGAGCAAACAGAAAACTTGCAGTTTCATCCATATAAAAGAAGAATACATTCTTACTCCTCCTGATTGGCATCTTCATGTCATTAGACACAGTTTCAATTAACTTTCAGTAATTCTGGGTATGTAAACAGCATGCAGCCTGATCTGAGATCAATTAGATTTATCATCATAGTGTTTCTGATTAGCTAACCTTTGACATGTAAAGCAGCGGACATTAAAGCTCATAGAGAGGTTCCAGCACTCCTGTTTGCTTTGGGAGAGAGCATTACAAAGTTACCACCCTTGCACTTATGATGCTGACTGAAGCACTGGTTCAATATTTTGTTATTGTTGGACTATTTAAGTGCCTTCCTCCAGCTAAAAAAATCCATCTTTTATGAATGCATTACAAGATTTTATATAATCTAGCAATCACATCTAGCAGGTGCAAACGGATGCACAAGATGGTTTCTACCGTTGTACACATACAAACACTAAACAATATGCCATTATATCCAATCACTTATGATGTCCAAAGTCCTTTCTTATCCAAAGATCTTCACGAATCCTATAAAACTTCACCCAACAGCAAATCCACTAAAAACTATAGACTGTAAAATCGACAAAATCAACCTGTCACCCTGATTACAAGTAAGCTAACATAACTAATGCAACAATATGGGCAGTGTGGATGTTCATGTAATGTTTACTTTTAGAAGGCTATCTTTTTTGTTAAGTTTATGCAATACTAATCTGTATGAGTGCAGGATTAATGTAGGTAAACATCTAATCCAATAATATGTCGACAACCTTCCACTTCCGGGATTGTTCAGGTACATCTCGGAAGGCTGTGTGGACTAGCCAGACCCTCCTTCGCGATGCTGTGGAGGAAGGTCTGGCAATGTGTAACTAAATCTTTCCCAATGTTTTTGCCAAAGTAAAGTTTTTAAATTTTTACGCCAGTAAACCTTTATTATTGTGCTTGTCTTAAGCTAAACCCACACAGTGCACAGCTTCTAAAGGTTGCCATTACCATTGCCATGGACACTCCTGTCTAATAGCACCCTTAAGGATTTAAAAAGAAGGGAATGAGCAGCCCTCTTATGTTCCTTTTTGTCGTTAAGACAAATCCCCACAGTTACAGTATTTCCCCTGTGTGTGCGTGTGTATGTGTATGCGTGTGTGTGTGAGTGTGTGTGTTTGTGTTTGTCTGTGTGTGTGCGTGTGCGTGCGTGCGTGGGTATGTGTGTGTGTGATTGAATCTTATGAATGTAGTCAGTGAATTAGTAGTAGATGATAGAGCTTGGTCATGCTTTGCAAACGGTTAGTGCAAGCCCTGTAGATACTTTTGCATTGGTTTAGCAAGGTGCTTTATTGGAACTGCATAGATGAAATTCGACAATAACTACAGAGAATGCATAAACATAAACCAAAATTATAATAAACATGAAGTTATGGTTAAAGCTTAAAAAAGGAAATGGACAATAAACACTTCAGAATCAACAGTGAAACTGTAATTTTTACAGGTCTGTATATTTCCAATAATTTACCAATAATTTATTGGAAATAACTAATTTGGTACTTATCATAGAAACAGTGCCTACACTGTTATCCCAACTTAGTTGACTTTACTAGAAATTTGACTGGAAACCCGCTGCCTTGAACTGTTTAAGTTTTTACACAAGGTTAACCTTAACAGGTCAAGTTGTATTAACACAGGGTTACCCAGAGCGATAAGTTCAAATCAAGTTCATTAGTAGTCATTACTAAGTATTATCATTATCATTAGTAAACATACTTTTTTTCCCCCCTGAAGTCATGTTGTCTAAAATAAGCATGTTAAGTTAAAGCTTTAATGCGTAACTTTTTATATTAATAAACGTCCATTACATTCAAGCCATTGCAAAATGAGTTGATACAAAGCTAATTAAGACCATCAGTGTCATGGTTTGGGGTTTTGTTTTGGGATATTCCCCTCTTGTCTCCTTGTGTTTGTATCTCCGTTCCTCCCCGGTCTTGTGCGTTTACCTCTGTCTTGTGTTTCCCCGTTAAGTGTCTGTTTGTTCTGCTTCCTGTTTTGTTTGGATAGTATGGTTTCCTGTCTTGTCTAGTCTTGTCTAGCTTTGCTTTGTGCTCGTCAGATTGTCCTGCCCCGCCCTAATGTGATTCACCTGACGTCTCACCTGTTCCCCGTTACCCCGTTACCTCTTGTACTTAACCTCTGTGTTCCCTTTGTCTAGTGCCAGATCCTTGTGTCGTGTCGTTGTAATCATGTTCCTGCCAAGCGCCAGAGATCCCCCCCCCCCAGTGATATTTTTCCCCTGAGTTTCCCTGTGCTGCTTCCTTGTTTTTGTGTTGCCTATCCCCGGACCTGTTTTGGACCTTTTTCATATTGGACCTTTTGTTTTTCCTGTGGTTCCTGGATTCGGTCAGCGCCTGTTGTTCCTGGTGTTTTCTTTTGGACTGTGTTAAAATAAACTGCTGTGCACCTGCTCCTGCCTGCTGTCTCATTGCTGCATTTGGGTCCTATCCTCACCCCCCCCCCGTAACAATCAGCTCCACACAACTCGTATTTTTTTGTGCATTTCTCAGTTTGGCTATTTTCAGAAACTGGTGCTGTCCGGCGACTTTCGCTCACAGAAAATAAAGTGAAGATAACGACCTCTTCAGAAGAGTCCATCATGTTATTTTAATCTTCTGTGTCCTCCTTGGCTACTAGCAACTGCGTGGCAGAGCCATAAGTTTTCTTGTCATTTCTTAGAATCCTCATGGGAGAAACAAAAATTATGCACTTAGCTTTAAACATGCAAAGAAACATAACAAATATAACACATTGGGCTTCTTAACTAAATAAATAATTTGTATAAATAAGAAGTATTTTTCCTTGATGAAAGTATGAATTTAAGAACAATGCATTCCATAGATTTGTTCCAAAGAAAAAGAAAGGACACAATACACATCAGCATTGCAATTATACTGCGCGGAAAGTTGCACTCATGGGACAGATTAACCGATTTCCAATTTGTGTATGTGCCACCTAACTGTTGTGGGTTGGGGTTTTTGTTTGGGGTTATTTTCCCATTTGGCCTTCCCGGTGTTTTTGTCCCGGTTTTCTCCCTAGTCTGGTGTCATAGCTTCTGTCTTAGTTTCCCTGTGTGTGTTTGTTATGCTTTCTGCTTTATTTTGGTAGTCACTTCCTGTCTTGTCCTGTCTTGTTAGTCTAGCTTTACCTTGTTTGTCTGATTGTCCAGCCCCGCCCTAATGTGATTCACCTGTTGTCTCATTGTTCCTTGCCTCATTACCTCAGTATTTAACCCCAGTGTTTCTTTGCCTCTTGTTAGATCCTTTTGTTCTCCAGCGTGTCGTAACCTCTCCTCTGTTCAGCTCCGTAAGACTTCCCCGTGTATTTTTGCCTGTTTACCTCCCCGTGAGTTTCCAGCCCTTGTGCTTCGGTTTTTGGTTTTTCTCTGGCTCCTGTGTTTTGACGTTTTTTGGTATCCGTTGCTGCTGTTTTTTCCCCCAATAAACGCTTTTTGCCTTCCACCTGCTACACTGCGTTTGGGTCCTCCTTCCGCCCCATCACAAAACATAGGATCTAACCAGTCATGGACCCACAGCAGAGTACACCTTCGAGCCGCTTCTCACCGTGGACCCGTTGGCGGACCTAATGTCCTCCGCGTTCTGCCGCATGCAAGACGGGGATCCCACGGAGACGTGGCACCTAATGATGGTGCGGTGGGAGGAGGTAGACAGGGAGTTTGGGCCCCTCCCGGAATCGGCGGAACCGGCTGATACCGGTGTTGGGAGCCACTGCGGACCAGCACTCTCTGGAGGCGGTGTAGAGGAACACTGAGCGGCTGGGTAACACCTCCACCGTTCAACGAATTGGGGAGGACCACAGATGCGAGCGCCGGCTGACCATATGTGCCCTGATCAGGAACTCTGTGGCAGGCAAAACCAGGCTTTCAGGCTTCCAGGAATAAAGGCCCTGCTAAGAGAGATCTACCAGCTGGAAGCCAGCCTGCAGACCACCTTGATTCTACCAGCGAGCCGGCGCCCAGCCTTCCGGACCTCCAGCCGCTACTGCCGCCACCCGGCGGACCCCAGCGCCGGTTTCCGCCGACGAGGCGGACCCCCACCCCCAGCCGCGGCTCCGGACGAGGCGGACCCCCAGCCGCCGGCTCCCGCCGACGAGGCGGACCCCCAGCCGCCGGCTCCCGCCGACGAGGCGGACCCCAGCCGCCGGTTCCCCCGACGAGGCGGACCCCCAGCCGCCGGTTCCGCCGACGAGGCGGCCCCCAGCCGCCGGTTCCCGCCGAAGAGGCGGACCCCCAGCCGCCGGTTTCCGCCGACGAGGCGGACCCCCAACCCCAGCCGCCGGCTTCCGCCGACGAGGTGGACCCCAGCCCACCGGTTCCGCCAACGAGGCGGACCCCCAGCCACGGCTCCCGCCGACGAGCGGACCCCCAGCCGTCAGCTCCCGCCGACAGGCGGACCCCAGCCGGTGCCTGTAGAGGCGGTGCCCGGGAGTGTGCACTGGACAGTCCTCCCTGGAATCCGCCTCTGACCCCCAGCGGTCACCCGGCCACCAGACCAGCCGACCAACCCTTGACCCAGAACGAAACGGCCGACTGGCCCCAAGACCAGAACCGGCCGACTGGCCCCCTGACCCGACCGGCCGTCCAGACTCCAGACCCAACCGGCCGACTGGCCCCCGACCCAGACCAGCGACGGCCCCTACATTCAGACCGGCGAGGCCCCCTGACCCAGACCAGCCGACTGGCTCCCTGACCCAGACCGGCCGTCCAGACCTCCAGACCCCAACCGCCAACTGGCCCCCTGACCCAGACCAGCCGACCGGCCTTAGATTCAGACAGCCGACTGGCCCCCTGACCCAGACCAGCCGACTGGCTCCCGACCCAGACGGCGACCGGCCCCCCGAGCAGCCGACCAGACCACCCAACCTGACACAGAGGCCCAGCACTTCTGACCCCGGTGGCGCTCGGTGGCCCTGCCCTCCGGCCGACGGCCAACGTTTTTGGCCCTCGGTCGGCGGCTCAGGCCCCCGACCCCCAGTTGGTGTCTGGGCTTCCGTCCCTGGGCATTGGCTCCCGGGGTCTCCCTGGTCCGGTTCCAGGGATCCCTCGGGACTCAGTCCCTGGCTTCCTAGGTCCTGGCCTCAGTCCCAGGTCCTCAGGAACCCCGGCCCCCGTGTCTTTGCTTCTCTAGTCCTAGTCTCCCTGGTCTTGTGTCTGTCCCTGTCACTGTCTTTGTCCCCATACTGGTTCTGTTCCTGTCCCCGTCTCTATACCTGTTCGTATCCCTGTCCCAGTGCTTGTCGTGCCTACGTCTGTCCCGTGCTTGTTCTCAGTCCTGTGTTTGTCTCTGTTCCAGTCTTTGTCCCTTCCGGTCACTGTCTCTGTCCCGGTCACCGTTCCTGTCCCCGTCTTCTCCTGTCCCTGTGTCACTCCGTCCAAATTTGCCGCCACACCGATCCGTCTGTAGTCCACCGTCTCGTGGTCCCGTCCTGCCCGGTCTACGCCTGTCCCGTTTCCCAGTGGGTCTTCCGTGGCCTCTCCGCGGGCTCTTCCGTGAGCCCTCCGCGGGCTTTCCGTGAGCCCCTCCGCGGGTCTTCCGTGAGCTCCTCTGCGGGCTCTTCCGTGAGCCCTTGCGGGCTCTTCCGTGAGCCCTCTCGGGCTCTTCGTGAGCCCCGCGGGCTCTCGTGAGCTCCCCCGCGGGCTCTTCCTAGTGCGCCCTGTGGGCTTCTCCGTGTTCCTCGTACTCCTAGTGCGCCCTCTGTGGGCTTTTGTAGTACACATTCGGGTCTTAGTGGCCTCTTGTGGTTTGTTTTTGTACGCCGCTCTCGCGTCTAGTGCCCTCTGTTGGGCAGTCTATGCATCCCCTGAACCTCCTAAGTTCTTCTCTCGGTCGTCGATCCCTGTGTTGGTGAGTCACCCAGTTCTCTGTGTCTCTCTCCCTTCTCTGTTTTGTTATGTAGTCTCTCTTCGTCCTCTGTGTCATTGTTCCCTCGTTTTGGTCTCTTAGTCTGGTCCCTCTCCTTGTCTGGTCTTCTTTCGTCCATCCTTCTGGTTGCTAGTCTCATTGTTTTTTTTAGTTTTGTTTTGTTTGTTTCTTTATTTTTTTTTTCTCCTGCTTCGGTTTCTTCGGTCCGGTGCCTGTCTGTCTCCTCCCTCTGTGGTCTAGTCACGTCTCGCTCTCTTTTTGTCTGTCTGGCTTTTTGCGTCCGTCTTCTCCCTTTGTCTCTCCACCCTACTCGTCCAGTCTCTCTGTGTGCCCCTGTGCTCGGTCCCACTCCCTTCTGTGATCTCTTTTACGTGTTCCCTGTGCTTTCCTCTCTCCATGTGTCTGTCGGCTCTCCGCATTCCTCTTGCTCGGTCGGTGTCGCCTGTCTCTCCCACACAAACCTCTGCTGTCCCTTCGCTTTGTTTTGTGTGGTGTCTCTCTCTTTCCCTGTGTCTGTCCTGCTCTCTGGGTTTCAGTCCCTTTTTCTGCCTGTTTGTGTGGGTGACTTCCCCGTTCCCTCCGGTTCTAGTGTTTTTTGCCTTCTATCTAGGCTGCGCTGTATACTGTCCCTGCTTGCTTCTCCGCTCCTTTTCTCTGTTCTTCTCCTCCTGTCTCTCTTGCTTCATCCTCGCCCTTCCGATTACTCGTCTCAATCGCACTGTCTCTCTTGCTTTTTGTATCTGTCTGTCTGCTTCTGGCTTCTCCCTCTTTCGGTGTGGCTCTGTGTCTCACTGTCTTTCTGGTTGTATCAGTCTCTTATGTCTCTCTTGGTCCCTGTGTGGTAGTTCACTCTGTCTCTGGTTTGCTGTCTCTTCCCCTTTCTATGTCTGTCTGTTGCACTCTGCGTCGCTGTCCCTTCTCTCCCCTGTTTGTTTGGTTGTAGCTCGCTCTCTTTCCGTGTGTCTCTGTCTCTTGTCTCTGTGTCTTCTCTCCCCGTCTCTCTGGCTCTCTCTCTGTGCCTGCCCTAGTTCCTTTTGGTCCCTTTCTCTGTCCTCTCCTCCAATCCTCGCTGTCTTTGGTCCTCGCCCTGTCTCCATTGCTCTGTCTCTGCTGCTCCATAGTCTCTGTCTTCTCTGTGTCACTCTCGCTCTGTTTGATGTCTCTGTCTGTCTCTCTCTCTTTCTGTTGGTTGTCTCTGTTTTCTCCCGGTCGGTTTTGCTCTCCGTCCTGGTGTTTTTCCCCTCGTTTTTTCGTTCCCGGTGTCTGTCTGTCTGTCGTCTGTCTGTCTGTCTCTTGTCTCTCTCTCATTCGGTTTGCTGTCTATCTCTCTCTGTCGCTCTCTCCCTTCTATGTGGGTCTCTGTGGTTCTACCGCTCTGTCTTTCCTCCCTCTGTCTGTCTTGTTCTGTGTCTTTCTCTGTGTCCCGCTCGCTCTCTCCCTTTGTCCCTACCCTTGTCCTCTCAGTCTTTCTCCTCTTGGTCCCTCGCTCGCTACTGGTCTCAGCCCTTGTTCTGGACTTCCTTGTGCCCACCGTTAGTGCATTCTCTTGTCTGGTCTTCTGTCCTACCTTTCTCCCCTCTGCGTCTTTAGTCTCCGTTTGTCCCTCTTCGCCCTCTCCTCATCACTTCCCCATCTCCTCTTCCTTGGTCTCCTCCTTCCGGTCGCTCCCTCCTCCTCAGTCCCTTTCGCCCTCCTTCTCAGTCCCTCTGCTCCATCCTCTCCGTCCTCTCTCGCTCCCTCTTTCGGTCCCTCTCTCGCTCCTCGGTCTTCCTCTTCGGCCTGTCCTATCTCCGCTTCATTCCTTGTTATGCCTCTTCCTTGTTCCCGGTTCTGGCTTCTTTGTCGTGCTCCCCCATGTTGTCCCCCGTGCTCCGGTTTCCTTCTGCCCCAGTTTCTCGTCCTTGGACCCTCTTTTCCAGTGTCTTCGCCCTTACTGGGTTGTTTTTTGTTCTCTTTTGGGTTTTTGTTTGGGGTTTTGGACATCTGGTATCTGTCTTTGGGGGGGGGTTCTGTGTGTGGGTTGGGGTTTTTGTTTGGGGTTATTTTCCCATTTGGCCTTCCCGGTGTTTTTGTCCCGTTTTCTCCCTAGTCTGGTGTCATAGCTTCGTCTTATGTTTCCTGTGTGTTGTTTGTTATGCTTTCTGCTTTATTTTGGTAGTCAACTTCTGTCTTGTCCTGTCTTGTCTAGTCTAGCTTTACTTGTTTGTCTGATTGTCCAGCCCGCCCTAATGTGATTCACCTGTTGTCTCATCTGTTCCCTATTGCCTCATTACCTCATGTATTTAACCCCAGTGTTTCCTTTGCCTCTTGTTAGATCCTTTTGTTCTCCAGGTGTCGTCACCTCTCCTCTGTTCCAGCTTGTAAGACCTCCCGTGATATTTTGCCTGTTTACCTTCCCCTGTGAGTTTCCAGCCCTTGTGCTTCGGTTTTTGGGTTTTTCTGGCTCCCGTGTGTTTGAGTTTTTTGGTATCCGTTGCTGCTGTGTTTTCCCCCAAATAAAGCTTTGACCTCACTGCTACACTGCGTTTGGGTCCTCCTTCCGCCCCCATCACAACACCTAACATTTTCTCACTGCCCAGACCTCACCAGTTCTCCCCCCTCTGTCCCCCATAGAAGATATATTTTTTACCCATGAGCCTTTGCATCGCTTCAGAGCAGAACAGTTCAAAAGACCCCACCCCCTCCCAAACAGAAACTTAACATCCTTAGTTATCTCTGCTTAATATAATGTGTCCACTGTATACTTGAGCTAATTATTACAAACAACTAATGTTTAGTAATGACCACTAAAAAGTTGAATTACAACTAAATCTGGGTTTTCAGTGTGTACTTCAAAACCAATCCAAATGCTAAACAAGACTTTTGGTCAATTACGCAGCAGGTCAGCCGAACATACCAAAATGTAAAAATTGACCACAGGCAAAAATAAAATTCACAATATATGAAGAATAAAGTTTCCAATAATAAATTAGTTATGAGTAAATATTTACTTATTTTACTTACTTTAAAGAAAATTCCTCTAAAACTACTAAAATACTAAACTAAAATAATTAACAATTGATGTTGCAGTTTGTGGGAAATACCATGGAACAGACATTTAGGCCAACATTTTAATTTTCCCATATTTCTGTTTATCTATAACTGGTTTGTTTTCTTTATATTGTCCATTAGATTCTTTACAGGTGCATCAGTTTAAGGATTCAATGGTTCCGTCCATCTGGGTCGATAGAAAATCTAAAAAGTGTACCAGTTTGTCAGCAAGACATCTGTCCAGATCAGGACAAGCACAAGATAAAATGTTTCAATTCCAACACTCCCCAATTCGTTCTCTTTATGAACAGAACACTACTCACTGAGGTGCTTGAACGCCAGTCTGTTACCAAGACAGCCAACCACAGGCCTTTTCACACCAGGTCACAAACAAATTCACAGTCCATAACACCCATCAACCTTTCACACCAGCATGTGTTGTTTTCATTTTAAGAAAAGATATGTAGCAGACAAAGTTCAACTCAAAGTAATGATACGACATCTTTTATCTCTACCATGTAAAATGTCTCCTTTTCTTTGTGATTGTGGCCAGGAATTCCAAACTCGTCATGCATTTAATTTCTTTTCTCTTTCCTGTCTGCCCAATTTTAGTATTATGTGACTATTTCTCCACAGTCAATTAGAAAAACAAAGGTTGGGAAATGTATGGGTACACAATGAATTTAGAAACAATGGATTTGTCTCTGACAATCGAGCCTTCCCATTATGCTCTGCTTTGGCCTGGGCCCCTTTCCATAGTAACAAGTGATGATGCTCTTTGGTTTATTTTTAACTGATGGAGATTCCCAAGTTTTTTTGTGTTGAATAACACACTGAGGCTACAATTAAAAGTAAACTATTAAATGTAAATTAACAGTGTGAGAAATTACTGCTGGACCAGAAGCTCTAAGGTGTAAGAGGGCTTTGCTTTCATAAAATAAAAACAAAGAAATATGAATATATTATAAATTGAACAAATAAAGCCTACCATTTATTAGTGCTCAAGCTGTCCTCCTTTTCGTGTGTTCGTTTTTGTCTTCTGTCAATGCTGTCTCTTGTTGTTTCTCCAGCAGTAACACAGATAAGCATGCTCACGCCTGGAAATAGAACATACAGAGGAGAGATAAAGAAAAGAGGGGAAACAGAAAATTATAAAGAATGCATGCAGCCATAACAGAGGAGGTGATGAGTTGAAATGATAGAGGAGACCAGAGAAGTGTTTATGACATTTAGTTACGTAAACGTATAGAAAACACAGCTTTGTTTCATGGAGATCAGTGTCTGGATTAGCAGAAGTGACAGATAAAGAAATTGGAAATTTCATTGTACACCACTATCTGGGAAATGGATTTTGTGAATACTGAGCTGGCTGGATATAAGCTTTTATTCAGTCTTTTACTACTAAGCTCAGGTTGTTCCCACTAGCTACACTGACTTCTCTGTCGCCACTGAACAAAAAATGTTATGGGCCACAGATTAGGTAGGAAACTCTTTCCCTCAATGGGCCTCATGTGTTATTTTCAACTATCTTTACAGGTCTAGACCATTTGTGAATTTCATGCGTGCCTAGAAAATTAAAGAACAAGAAAATTGGTGGTCGCACAAATTCATTTGACCTTTTTTGAAAATACACTTGCTTTCTCGCTGAGAGTTGGATGAGACGGTTGACACAATGTATGGTATATATAAAGCAACCACTGGCAGCCAGTTAGCTTAGCGTCGCAGAAAGACTGGGAACAGGGGGAAACAACTAGCTTGGCTATGTCCAGACATTACAAAAGCCTTTAAATGCTACTAATTAACACTTCATACCAAGGTTGTCTTATCCATAAATAAACTCAAGTGAAGTTTATGTGCCAGACTACTTTTTTTGGCTGGAAGCCAAGTTTTTATGCAAAGCTTAGCTAACCTATTCCTGGCTCCAGCTTCATATTTAATTACTAGATAATTCTAAGCAGGGATTCAGACTGAAAACAGCCCTGAGTTAAAACAGATCAAAATCACGTTCCTGACATGTTGCTCTGTTAAACCTTGTTAAAGCTTTTGAAGGTGTCCAACTCTGGAATTCATTCATTTCCCTGCTTAATTCTGTGATTAAAAAACGAACAAAGGTGAGGGATGTTAGAATTAGTCTACACACTTCAATGTGATTAACAGTGTCAGGCAAGAATCTGTATAGTTTTATGAACATAAACAATTTACACTTTCTTGACTTTTCATGCCAAATTTAGGATTTCATGAGCTTATTATTATTAGGATCATTCTGATTTTAGTTCTTCATCTTAATCAGACTCCCAAATATTCATAAATTGTAAATGTTATGCAAATTTTTAAGAACCTTCTCAGATACATTTATCAAATGTTGGATGGCTGAGCCCCTAATGAAAATGTGACATGCAGGAAGTGCATGCAAAAGTTGTAACCCCCGCTGCTAAATCAGTAATTTCATTAGACAATAATCTCTGATTTAGCAATTGAACGTCAGCTAACGTTTTTTGACACTATTAACACTATGATGGAAGCTCTGTCTATGCATTTTGGCCTTTTGTCCAAGTGCAAACAGCATTTTAGGTCACTGAAAATGGAGATTTGGAGAACTCTGACCTGGGTGAAAAAACGGCATGTTAATATTGTTGTGTAGACAGGAAAATGATTTTGGGCTTGTAAAAGTCTTGTTATCTTCTCTGTGAGGCATCACAAATGAGACAAAATGTTTTGCAATGCCGGATTCTGGCCAAAACAGTGCTGGTAACAGGCTTCCTAGCTGGACTTTTCACATATTTACACATACACAGTTACTTTTTCATTGCATTGTGGAAGAGAGCCATCAGAATGAGCTATGGAGGTCACTGCAACATGATCCAACACTGCCATGACAAAGACCCTGTCGCCGGTTTTTGATGACACCTGGTTGGACTGATAGTTGGCGGGTAGCCTTCTGGTTACAGCTTTTTTTTCTCCAGGCTGGTAGTCAAAATCTTCCTCTTCTTCATGTGACTAGAGTTACATTACTACCTGTTGACTTGGCATGCCGTTGACAGCGCTTCAGTTGTGTTTTTGCGGTTTATGGCATGTATAGACAGGATTTTGTCTGCCTTTTCATAGTTTTACTGTGTCTTACGGCAATCCAGTTAAGTACTTTGGTGACCCTGTGTATTCAAATGATTATTATTCTGATTATTAATGTACAATTTAGTATGAGTTGCTAACTCTAGTTCTTCACATATCCTATGCCTCATTGAATTGCAGCTTATCATTTGATGGATTGTTTTTAAAATGGATACATGATGTAAAGTCTTGTTTAAGGTCTTTGCCAAACACAGTGAAGCTTGATATCTCATTTTAAATCTTGAGCCAAAATTAATCAGGGAGAGATAATGATTAACAAGTAAGAGAACGATTACATTTCTACCTAATGGCAACCCTGCATTAATCATGATAATTTCCCTCACCCTGACACCTCAAGTGAGCGCGCCCTATTTTGCTGCGATATCATCAGTTTGTTGTCAAAATCGTATTAACTGGACCCCGGCTTTCTGTCTGATATCAAAATGTAGGCTGTTTATTTTGTATCCCGGCTTTCTGACCCTTTTAACCCACAGCAAACCGGTTTCACCATTTTATGGAATGTCTGCACGGAAATCTGCACGGAATATCAATCAAGACATGTATCAATAGAAACATTTGTTGACTGGCTAAACAATAAAAAGAGGATGTGTTCCACTCTACAATTACAGACACTCCTGTGTGTTAAATCAATTCAAAATGCTTTAATATTTTACTTATTAATGGTTGGTAAATGATTTATTTGGTAGTAAAGCATTAAAATATTTAAATGTATGATCCATAATTAAATGATTGAAGCTACATATCCTCCTATAGCTTTCTATCTATAAACCTCAAAGCCAGCTTGTTGGTCTATTACACACACACACTCACACACACACACACACACACACACACACACACACACACACACACACACACACACACACACACACAGAGTTGTGCTACCCTGCTCTTCCTTTGGAGGATCAGAGGTTTTGTCGCTGTAGGTGTTGGTGATGAGTCACACCGGCAAATTACCGCATTTCAAACAGCTTTCAAATTACTTTGCTTCCAGTCGGGTGGTGCGCTGATAACCGATAACAGTTCTCATTTCAACAAGGAGTTTTGGAGGACTCATCTTTCCTTCTGCTTGTCTGCCTTAGGGTATAGCCTACTGTATATCCAGCCTGTGCCTGTTTGTATTAGGCCTACAGTGTGCAGTGCATACAGTGAGAAGGCCTGCATCACACACAGACAAGCTTAGAGTTGATAGAACACAATGGTTTCTTCATTTGGCTTTTTCTTTATCTCAAACGTGTTGACCCTGGGGCTGCTGAAACCAGATAGCTCATAAAAATGAGAAGTGGGAAAAAAAAGTGGTTTTAGGAGAAGCATATTAAATCTTTGCTCATAAAAAGGCTAATTTAAGCTGACAGATGATTATGGAAGATATACAGGGCATCCAATTCACCTACCAATTTTTATGCAGTAACATTGCAGAAGCCTGGTGTAGTGAGTTAGGGTGGCACTGAGAGGACAACGTGCTTTTAGCACTGCACCAAGAAAACACATGCAAAGAAATTTATTGTCACCTTTTTGACAACATACACCACTTAAGAAAGGCAGCATTAGTAAAACACAATGTTCGTACATAACGTTCGAAAACAAGCTTGCAAATTTCATTTTAGTGTTAATAGCCTGACTGCGTGATTCCGATATCTATTCTATACTTCTCTGCTGCCATACAACTGGAATTCAAATCATGTGTTTGAAGGAGGACACTTAAACAGGGCTGGATAGCTCAAGGCAACATTATTGTGTCAACCCAACTAGTGGATTCTCTTCCATATTAATAACATTTTCCTAACCATCTCTATCCATAGAATTTACATATATATTAAAAAACAAAGTTGAGATAAAAGACCTCTGCATAGCTGCTATGTAGTCCAAAATAAAAGCTGCTATTGCAACAGAATTAAGATAGAACAATCAGATGCAGTGTTTTTCAGGGGTTAATGAACATGGAGCATCACATCAATGCAAACTGTTAAATGTGTTTTGAAATTTGGCTCATATTATATTGAAGGTCTGCAAAAGCGTGGTTTCCTTGCTATTACATCTTCAGTCCATGGCTTAGCCATCTTAGCTCGCTGTTGCAATCATTGCAAATGATGTGGATGTAAGCTATTATTCTAATACACTCTAGGTTCTCCTGTAGGACATTAGAGGCTGCTGGCTCCAGGCCGAGCATCTTGTCTTGAGGCCTTGAATGTGCAGCATTGTCTCTGAAACCATGTGTGTGTTTTTGTCAGGCTTAGGTTCAATTCGCTTTCAATAGTGCATTTGCTGATGCATGTGCCAGATGTCTACAGGGGAGAGGGGACGAGATTGATGGTGAGCACTGATGTTGCACGCTCTGATATGAGTCGCCTCATCAACCTCGAATTCATTGCCTGCTTCTGGCCTTCAACACCATCCGTCACTGACGCCACCAGTTTCTCAAAGGTTGCAATGCGCATTTTACAGCTAATATTCATGGGGGTAAATCATTTCTGAGTAGCAGTCAACGAGAGAGTAGGACAACAATCATCACAATGCGCACACATTTTTCGCATAGAATCCACTTCCCAAAGGGGTCCATCGACTCCCACCATAACTCGTAGGCTTAATTTATGCATTAGACATTTAGCATTTTAGCGGCTGTTCCAAGCTTATATTTTTACATCATCTATATTGGCTCCTATATTCAAATATTGCGTTTAACACCGTATTCATCAAGGCGGAGGTGTTAACCCATTACTCATGAAGGGATGGTGTTTATTTATCACACTGCTGTACAATGTGAATAGAAAGGAAAGACATTATTCTTTGCAGCACTGGTAAAGGATTTAAGGGAACTGAGAGGATGGAGGCAGCAGAAGATTTTTTTATATTTGAGTCTGTATCACTTTCAAGACATTTACTTTTCCTGCAAGCCACAAACATCTTTGAATTATATTGATTTATTCAGATTTCTGTTCGGTTTCTGTTCTATTTTTATATCACACAATGTATATGCAACTCCCTAAATTTTTTTACATTTAGACCAGTTTTAACTGTTATGCTGTGTCTTTCCAGCAGTAGCCTGCAGCAAATTCTAACTTTTGAAAAGCATGTATGAAAAAAAAATCCCTAGATGAAACTGTAGATTATAGTGTGGGCGTCAGGGTCCTGCACACATCATCAAGTCCCAACTATGCATTGTGTTGTAGGAACCTTACGGTGCAATTACTTGTCCTTCCCTCCCCTGACAAAGTGGCGTGGGTGGAAAAGCTTCTGTTAATCATGAGCTCTATTTTATCTCTTCCAGGTAGAGACCCTTTTCTGAGCGAGGTAGCTGCATTAGCACACTTGCCGAAAGATTCCATGCCTGTATTACCATAATCGTGGCCAAAATGTCAGCAAAAAACAGAGAATTCATCACTCTCTATCTCCCCTTGTTTTAGACATGTCGATTTCTCAGCTCCGCCTGATGACCCTGCAACCCTCCTCAGTCCAATACCAACAGGGAAAAAGAGAAAGTTAATTTAATGGAACTAAAGGCCGTCCACATATAGTTATCGCCTCTTGTCTCAGCAGTTTGCACGGGGAAACCATCAGTGACAGCATGCCCCAACCTCCTCCAAAAGGTTCATTTGTCTGTAATGTACATTACATTTAGAGAGTGTGTTTCTCTCTATGTGTGTGTGAGATAGAGAGAGAGACAGAGTGCATAACGAAGAGAGAAATGGAACTATTATTGTGAGGTGTGTGTATGTTCTCCAGTGTGTATTCCATTAAATGCAAGCACGGTGTACCAGTGTTAATCTATGTGAGTGGCCAAGCAGGCGGCAGAGTGTGAGTCAGTGCGGGGGTGCGGACATGGAGTGAGGGTAAGGGGCCAACTAATGCTGAGTGGCAGTTGATAATGCCAGACCGTTATATCAGCATCTGCCCTCCAGCTCCATGCTTACCACTCCGAGCCTGCTGCTACCATCAAGCGCGCGCGCATGCACACACACACACACACGCACGGGCACGCACACACACACACACACACACTCTCTCTCCCTCCGCATTCTGCTGCAAACAGTCCCTTGCACAAATCTAATCAGAGGTGATGTGGCGCCTCAAGCCATCGTAACAAATTACAACTTCATTAGATGTGTGCATATCTTGCCTGTGAACACAAAACTAATATTTGCACACACAAAGACCAAGTCGAAACCTCAAAACAGATACAAAGCGCCATTTCAGTTTCCAGGTAGAGAGTTAACATGTTTCTATGCTTTCCACTGCTCACAAACACAGGCTGCAGCATCACTATGAGCTTTGTATGTTTATTTTTGATAAGCTTAAACCCTGTAAAATGAGACATCAAACATGATATTTCTGTTAATCCCCACATTTTATTTCTCTGATCAGATAAGAAGTATCTCAAATCTAACATTCACATCAGCAGAGCGTGACATTTTGAATCAGGCAACACAATAATAGCTAATAAAGTTGGCCTCATGTGACTCTGACGTCTGCAGCTAATGCCCAATTAACCTTAGAACATCGCTGATAATATAAATCCCTGTCTGTGGTTAAATGAACGTACAGTGCAAGTATTAACACAGCACACACAGACAGAGAAGACATCCATAACCGTGCATGCACACACACACACACACACACAAACACAGACACACACCTGGAAATAAAAGCCTTGATGCAGTGAGAAACAAACCCATATGAGGACTGACAGCTGAATTTAGTGGCACACAAGGACATTAGCAGAGGCTTGGCACTGACAAATAAAGTGTATGGAAATGAGCTTGGCTTTAACATTGTGAATCCCTGGCATTCATGTGTTATCCAGCACATGAATGCCATTGGAATGTCTTCCTTTACCTTCAGCACAACAAGAAAGCTTGATATCAGACATGGCTGTGTACTTATTTGCCCTTTAACCACAATGTACAAAATTCTCCATTACAGCAGACCTTGGGAATGACAGGTTGACAGTGGAAGTGGTTTTTATTTTATAATAAATAGAGCACAAAAAAAGTCGAATAAAGAACAGAGGCAAATTCACATGAGTGGGTCATGTGATCAAAGCATCTCTTGACACCCCAGAGTTGTTGTTTCAGGAAGCACTAGCACTAGAAGTTTAAACCCTTCAGACAGACTTAATGTATGTCTATTCCGCACTGCTACTTTTCAGCAAGAAAAAAGCAAAAAGTTTTCTCCTTGCCTTGGTATTGATAATGGTCAGAATTAGAGTCAGAGAGCATACAAGTAATCATTAAGAAAAGTTGTACACTTTCATATTTAATACATGCATTGACGGTTAACACTTTATGATAAGGGTACAAATCAGGTTCTTAAGTAATGCGCAACTAATGCATGGGTCAGGATGATTTAATGTAAATTAATGCAGGGTGCATCATTGAATGCTGTTGCTCACTAAGGAATTATTGAGTCATTATGAGTTTATGTGATTAGATAATACTTCATCAATGATTGAATGTTAACTTTCAGCCCCAAGCATTGGATCATGCAACAGTACCAATTGTCATAGAAATATGAAGCCGTATAATCAAACTGGTAATCATAAGTTGATATACTCAAATACGTCTGTCTATTTTCCCTTGATCTGTCATCTGCCACAGATGTTTTTGGTTTGAGTGCACTCCTTCTGTGCTACACTCTCCTTCAACAACAGCAAAAACAAAAACAAAAACCTTGTGTTTTAGATGTTACATTCGGACTACCATTAAACAGTCTCATATTTTTATAAGAATAGGTAGTGTTCTGGTTTTAAAGAGGGTGATCTAATGCAAGGGGCCAAAAATGTACGTAACTGGATTTGAGCTATTTTGGGGGCATATAAATGTATGTAACTAGTCACATTAATTCATAGGGACTTCTTTTCTAAATGGTGACCTCACCATACATCCTGCATTCATTCACGCATTAAATCATTGTGCATCAATGCGTTTTGCACCCTTACTGTAAAGTGTTACTTATTTGAACACAAAAGGTTACTCACTTGTGTCTCTGTGGTGTGAAAAAGAAAGGCGATATGTTAAGAGCACAATATGCTACTGACAGATGGAGAGCAGCCAGAAATTATGCGAGAGAGTGCGGGTGGAAAATTGTGCAATCCCTGGAAATTGAGCAGCAATGCATGGCTGCTCCCGTGGCCTGTGAGCCATGTAGCCACAGAAGATCAGGGCCACCTCGGACAAAAGCCTAACAACCAGGCTGCAGGAAAAATTGGCCCCTGGAGTGCACACCACTTTTCTGTCTGAAGCTGCAGATGCAAGTCATTGATTCTGTGGAGCACGTCATTAAATGACCCTAATTGATGGCCTGCAATTGCCCCCCCCCCCCACACACACACACAGCCCTTGTTCCTGAATGATGTGAAACAAGCCGGATCACAGGAAGGAAGGAACAAGGGAGGAAGAAGCACCACACTAACCTTTAATATGCGAGGAATAAAATGGCTGCGTTTCAGCTCTATCTCTACAATTTTCTCTTTTCATTGAGGAAAAGTACTATTTCATTCATGCCATTTCCGTTCATTCATCAGCTAGGGCCAGCCTAGACTCACAGTGCCATCTCCACACCAACATTCTTATCAATGGAAGTGACGTCAGCACTGCCTGCAGCTGGGGGGGGGGGGGGGGGGGGGGTAATCACGTGGTTTTCTGAGGGTTATATACAATAAAGTTGCGCTGACAGTGAAAACATTCACTCAATTGTACATTAGCACCAGGGCTGCTGACATACTACCACACTACACAACTAAATAAAGATCCGCCAGCTTTTTTTCTTCTTGATGTTGGTCACAGGCTAAAGAGAGAGGGGGGAAAGACTGAAATTCTCTCAGGTGATCCACCATTCATGAAATAATCTTGGCTTTACCCGCGTTTTGAGTTTCACCACTTCCCCACAGTGGGACTCCAGGTAAGTGGAACACAATCTCATCTGTGTATCATTCACAAGCCATTATCAGATCGGTTAAGACATTTTATACAGTTATTTATTTAGACAATATTGCATTCCGATTATTATTTGTAAAAACAAAGGCTTGAGGAGTGTGAAAGAAGAACGGAACTGGCGACTGTTGGTTGTCTAATTATGAGATAAGCATTGCGACTGTTTCAATTCAATTATTGAAACAATTTTTTTTTGTCAAACTGAATACATTTTGAAACTTAAGTTATCTAGAAATATTTTTTACAATTATTTTCCAGTCATTTTTTCTTATGTCATCACTAAAATTGAGAAATGTACACATTTATTAAATAATCAAGTTTTTTTAAATACATTTATTGATATTTATAATACTAATTGATCATTGTAACAACAAAAAACAATAGCAAATGTTATTTTGTAGTTATTTTCGGGGTATAATTAAAGAATTAAGCCTCTATACTACATAAAAAATTATGTCTAAGAAATATTTCTGTGTGCAGCTTCTGCTCAAGAATGCGAAAGAAATCCGAATAAAAATTCGCTCGATATTTTTCAAACATGATAACAACAAAAACATTTTTTTTGTGATTTAAATTGCACTGCAAATTTTCTGTTGATGAATTCTAGATTAAATTAGAGTCTAAATCACGTCTTCTGCAGGCCAGTTACCTTAAGTGGTTTTGTTTCGTTTTCCACCTTGCTGACCCAGTTTATAAAATGGAAATAGTTTAAATTTGGGCTGCACTCTGTTCTGTGTTGCCTAAATTTGTGCTTGTCTGCATTCCACCACTGCCACTGAGGAAAAAAATCCACACCACACAATGACAACGCCGCGTTACTTACTGCCTGCTCCCCGTTCTTTGTGCAAAAACGACTTTGTCCGCTAATTTATCAACCAACTCATTTGGATGGACCGCTCAGGGACCGTAGGGTTAAATAACTCAACCGTAGCCAGCTTTACGCATGACTGCCCCGTGCGTGCCGTCTTTAAACCGGTATCCTGGTCACATCGCTTTGACACATGGAATACCAAAATCACAGCTGATAGAGAGACAGACCTCGGATATATTCGTATTTCTGTATTTTTCTATTTAAATAGACGTTTTGCGCTTAAAATGGCATGTGCGTGCGTTCTGGAGGAGCCTGCTTGGACGAAGAGGTGAGACATTTTTTTTAAATGCCAGAATTTCAGACTGAAAATTCAATACCTTAATTTCTTGACTGTTGTAACAGTTAACTCGGTTACATCTCACGAGAAGACAAATATATGAGAGCATGCATCAATTCATCCGCGCGGTGGAGAGATAATGGCTGGTTTAACGCACGGCTACAGACAACAAATGGCTCCGGTGTAGGTTCGAAGCGCAATTTCTGTATGCAAATTGGTGCCTTCCTCTTGAAAGACATGGGCAATTAAATATCGAAAGAATCACGACTGATTTATACGGTCAGATCAGAGCTTCATCTCTGTGTTTCCACATGCACAGGGGTTTCAGTGGCAAACACATTGATTTGTTAATAAATATTCTAAAATAGAATTTGATTTTTTTTATCACAAACCTCAGTAAAAAAACAGACATGAGAGAGGAGCGTTCAACTTTGTTGCATTTGACATTGCTCATTAGACTGCGTTTGGCTGCATGCTTTGTTCTCAAACGTTTGTTCAATACACAACTCACAGTGCTGCTTTTGTAGGGTGGCTTCATTGTGAATATATTGTTTTTAAATTAGACTGTCAATCTATATTCTATTTTAATTTCTACCAGGCTATGTGTGCTACAATACTAAAGTTAGTGAAGTATTTCTTAACAGTCATCTTCTGTACATTTTTGACTTGCCTTTTCACAAAACAACAAAACAAAATATTATTGAATTGATCCAGATGTGCCAACATTGTCATGTGACATTCCTCATATGAATCCAGAGAAAAAACTACAACAAATGTGAATCATTTCTCGGGTCTTTTGTTCTTCTCCCTTTCTTCTTCAGGTGCCTAACCTCCCTCCTGCCAGTTCTGCATGGTCATGACCTGTCATCACGCCCCTTCCACAGCCCACCTCATCCTATTGGTCCTGCTCATTGTCACTCCACATCTGGCTGGCACCGCCCCTGCGTGGGGTGAGGGAAGAGAGGGAGGGATGGAGGGGCGCACCCGGACAGACCTTAAAAAGGACAACCTCGCCCCCTTTCTCTTACCCCCACCCCAGAGTCTCTCCAGCCCTGACAATGTGTCGCTAGACCGTGGCTGGGGCCTGGGTCAAGATGACCAATCAGATAAATTGATGGACCCTGCGCAGGTGCTTGCTGTTCTTCTGGAGGCCCTGGACCACCCAGGGGAGAGTGAAATCCAGGCGAGCAGAGACAGAGACTGGGAAGAGGATCAGAGTCAGGAGCTGCCCTCCATTGAAGGCCTGGAGGGTGGTGAGATAAGGAGAACAGGGGGAGAGAGGGGGGTGGAGGAGGAGGGGCGAGTGGCTGATAAGGCTATTGAACAGCTAATTGTAAGCCATTTGACAGCTGCTCAGAGTGATGACTTAAAGGAAAGGGATGAGGAGGATAAAAACACAAGGTCAGAGCAGGATCAAGGGTGGTCCATGGAGGATGTGGAAGCTGATAGTGTAAATGAGGAAGAAGGGAAAGAAGATGAGGGGCAGGAGGATGAAAAGTATTTAGAAAGTTTCTTAAACAAGGCCAGACTAAGTTCCGCCTCACAGGGAGATGATCCTTCTCTGCAGCGCAAAATAAGAGGTTACTTCCAAAACATTGACTTGGGTCTCCAAGATAATGAGATCCTGCCTCCTCTGAAGGGCTACAAGGCATACAACACTCAGCTAGCACGAGCCGGAAAAAAGCTGCACTGGGAGGAGAACCAGTCCCATAACCGACCCACCAAGGGGGGCAACTTCATGGATGACTTTGAGGATGAGGGAGAGGAGCTGGAGGAGGAGGTTGAAGAAGAAGAGGAGAGCCTCTCCCATATGGAAGAGGAGGCGAGAGCACGCGCAGAGAAACAGGAGGTGCTCCGGCAGCAGGAGGAGGCGGAGCGAGCTAGAGAGGAGGAGCAGAGGCTGGCAGACATCGCCTCTGACATGCTGCTGCAGTACATGGGGAGGAAGCAGCAGTCCTACATGAAGCCCCGGCAGAAAAGCAGCATGGGGGCCGCTAGCAACACCGCCGAGGACAAGCGTTCCGAGGAGGTCATCGCTGATGAAGACGACCTGGACCAGCAAATGATCGACAGGCTGATTGAGATCAGCAGCAAGCTGCATCTGCCTGCTGACGATGTGATTGAGATTATCAGTGATGTGGAGGAGAAGAAGAAGAAAAGGAAAGAGTTGCAACAGCTGCCTACCAACAGCAACCCTGTCGCCCCGCGCTTCAGGCCTCTGGTACCTCCTCCTCTGGCTGCTCCGCCTATCTACCACTACACTGCCTCAAAAAACCCCAAGAAAGCCCCTTATAGGTTCAACAAGTCCAACAAGAAATGGCACAAGGACAAAGTCAAGTCATACAAGCAGGACTATTGGTATAAGCCTCAGAAGCAGCTTGACTACTGGTATAAACCCCAGAAACAGTTTTTAGCCTTTCCCTCTTATCCATACTACCAGAAGCCATATCGAGCATACTACCCTGTTTATTTCCCATATCCCAAACCACAATATTATGGCAAGCCCTCCCCTTCCAGAGACCAGCCATTTGGCCCCCAGGAACTTGATTTCCAGACCCCAAGGCGCAGGCACAGGGCTGGGGGTAAGAATCGTGGGCAGGGCTGGAGGCAGCAGCCAGCGCCACGCCTGCCTCTTACCCCTTATATCTCTAACTATATCCTTCCTCATCCACGGACCTACCAACCCTTACCTCCGCCCAAACCAATAACCACGCCCACTAGAGGCAGGCGACCCCCGTACTACTATCAACAAGTCACACCGGGAGATGATTATGAGGAAGATGGGCTGGTGCCTCAGCTGGACAGTGAGGAGGAACTGGAAAACTTTATTGAGAGGATCTACATGAAACGCAGAATGTACTGAGAGACTTTTTGGACATTTGTCAGATCAGAGAGACTGATAGAAGGGGGGGATAGATATACAGTAGCTGGAGAAAAGCTAAAAGAGAGGTGGAAAAAAAAGACAGTGTTGAGCCTGATGGAAATTTAAGGGCCAAGAAGTAAAAAAGTAAGACTTATATAGTTTTTGTTTCAACCACTGTATTCCTTGTTGATTTTCTCGGTCAGGGAGAGGATAAAAGGGTCCCAGTTTAGGCTCCCTGTAACCATGTTCAGCCTCTTGCTCAGTTTACATATTGAAACAGAACATACCATGGTGTATGTCTGCCTCCATTCAGGTCAATCTCTGATGCTCTTGCATTATTCAGAGTCTTCTAGAGGACACACACACACACAAACACACACACACACACACACATATACACACACACACACACACATATATACACACACACACACACACACACACAATCACGTTTGACACATTCACAAGATGTGCCCATTGTAAGAGGACCATGTTTACAACATCACTTAGTATCTTTTGTTTTATATTCTGTATGTCATAATACAAAACTAAATAGTTCAATGAATTCTTAGCTACACAAATATGAAAAAAAAACTGCTATGGTCAAATGTTCAATGACAGTATATTTTTGTTGTATTTGATGTGTGTAGTTGCCTTTCTTATTCTCGATTGGATCAACTTTAAACAGCTGCAATTTGCAAAGTTGCCAAATACACACATTTCAGTTTTTCAACCTCAAGATTTAGATTTTTTGCCTTACAAGCAGCATGGTTCTATAAGGGAAATATCATATTGCATAATATTATCATCACAACCGGTCCCAATGTAGAAACCCTGTGGACTCCAAAAGCACAAACTTAAACACTAAACACTTCCAACCTGGTGGACGAAGGGTTTTCAATCATTTTGGGATCCAGAGGTTATTGTGTCAACATGTTTATGGCAGATCCATCACCGCCACCATACAGTACTTTCTTGACCTTGTAGGACCTAGTCCTGCATATTTTTGATCATCTCCAATTCATATCTTCACACATTCTTTTGCCATTTCTTTTTTTACACAACCCATAATCTCTATTTTTCCTTTCTTTCCAAAAAAAAAATAATACTTGAAATCACAAATCTGTTCTGCAGCCTTTTAAAACAGATTTCCACCAAGAGGCTACAAACATTTTGTTCATTTACAGAAGAAATTCATTGAAAAGTTTCAGGCTGGGGAGTCAGGGATTGTTCTTAAAGCGTTAAATGCACGTCTTTCTACTTGCATCTTAAAAAATGAACCAAAAAAAAGAACAAAAAAAGAGAAAAAATAAAACAGTATAGGGAATTCAAGATGGTTGTTTTCTCTGAATAAACTGTGAACATAAAAAAGAAATCTCAAAGGAGGAGGGCCACTGTGTCCACAGTGAAGCCATCTGTCTTGTAAAAGGAGAGTGTTGTTGTTGATGTCACCTTTAGCATTGTAAGATGTACAGTGTGAAATAAATATGCCCGTGCAATGTGTAAATAACAGCATGATGATTACTAGTTTTGCTATATGATAAAAAATAAAAGCAATTATTTTATTAAAGTTCAGTTTTTTTAATGGCTTTTTGGCAATTATTATGATGATGATGATACTTGAGTAACAAATTCAAATACACAAAAGAGGAAATCAATTTAAGCTTAAAGATACCGTCGACTCATTTGTGTCACAGTTGCATCAATATGGAGACAAATTAAGAAAAAAACCTAAAGAGGGAGTTTATTATATTCCCAGGCAATCAAAGAATGGAGATGAGAATAAAAGAAAGAATGGAAATTAAAAAGGGGAGGAATAACGGAAGAATGGAGAAATTCTGAAGGACAGAGGGAAATGGTAAACTGCAGTGATTGATGAGTCACATGATTGGTGGATGAGTCATCCATCTGTACACTTTACTGCGCAGGACCACACACACACACACACACACACACACACACACACACACACACACACACACACACACACACACACACACACACACACACACACACACACACACACACACACACACACACACACACTCTTTGAGCTGTATAGTAATTTAGCTGCTGGCATTCAAGATAAAGATTGAGTCATGTTTGCTCCTGCCTCGAGCCAGCCAATCAGCCAGTGGAAAGGTTTTTGGTAGATAGGTTTTTGCCATATCTTGTTTCCACACCTCCTCCTCACTCTCACTTCACACTGGCAATATGCCCTTCTGCTATAATTCATTGAAGCTCTAGTGGCTGCCACTTCTTTGGCATCAAAACAAACCTTATGTATGCTGTCAGTGGTACAGACGCTGACAGTGATTAGCAGGCTTTCAATATGGTTTAATCGCATGTTATCTTGCCAGCTTGCTCACCAGTTGATTGCAATGGCACCTTTCATGGCTGTCTATTGGCTTATTGAGTGATTCTTAGACACCATGTTATGAATCCAGATGTATGATTACAGCTTGGAGCTTCTGCCGATATCCGAGCTGGATATTAACTGACTGTAAGAATGAAAATGTTTATTTCTTTTGGCTAAAGTGATTTTTATTATTAGGCTGTTTGAGCTCTAAAAACAACAATGCTAACTACTAGCCATCAGAAAGTTGTACTACTGGGACTAAGAAAAAGACGTAACCAGTGTCAACAAGTCTACGAGAACTGCTGACAGCTGAGTTAACGACCTTGTCTATATCATTTATACAAATTCATCAATGTAATAATAACATTTGCTGTGGTTATAAAGACAAGGCAAAGTATAAGTTAGACATCGTGGACATTTGCAGAGAGTTAGATGGGAAGATCAATACATAACATACATAAATACACAACATACATTAGCATAATAGTTAAATACTGAATAATAATTATCCATGACATTTAGTTTCTGCCTTTCTTTCTCTTGTGAACTCTACCATTTGTATAAATAAAGGTCGGTTCACAGATCTTGGGGAGTACACCAGGCAATGTGAAAAAAAAGTTGTATAAAGCCTTCTGTGGCTACAGATAGAGCTGTGGAAAGTCTAATAAATTGCCTAAAGTGATGTAATTTAAGTCAGCGTCCACTGGTTAAAGTTTCAAGTGTTTAAATTTGAAATTGATAGAAAATATCTGGGGGTGTGGAGTTAGGAAGAAGTGAGCTTACCGTACCTCTGTGGTCTGGTCCTCATCTCTGCTGGAGGCTAGCTGCTACTAGCATAACACACCCGAATCCATTGAAATATCATCCCCCTATAACTTGAAATGGAGAACATGTTAGCAAACAGTAGTTAGCGTCCAGCTAGTCTCGCATTGCTGGACCTATCTCCGCAGGCTGCGGAGGAAGGTCTCGCTAGTCCACACAATATTCCGGGATGGGAGAATGCCCTGTACCAATCCCAACAGTCTTGGGCGCCGGACAGAGCAATGGTTCCTCTGCAAAATAGCCTCTGGAAGGAACTTGTTTTAACATGTGTACGTTCAAAAGTTGTTTTAGTCATGCAAGAGACAACTGAGATTGGACAGATAGTCTAGCTAGTTGTCTCGATTTACACAGCAGAGATCTGAGGAGCAGTTAACCATAGTCTTCCGGCCGAAAGTGAGGGACGTCCAGCGGAAACAATCCCGTAAAATGAAACATTGTCGATATAGACTGGTGTCCAGACACATTGTGACACTCACTTTCCTTTCAGCTCTGTTTTTTGTCTCCACCTAGTATAAAAAATAAAATAAAGATTTGGTTTGGCTGATCACTTTGAGTTTGTAATGAATGACACACAGCTGACCAATGGATTTAAGAATATGGTACAATGCTGGATGATCAACTGACAAGATCCAATCATCTCAAAAATTGGCTGTGTTTGGATGTTGAGATGCGCTGAATACGACCTTGATCAGTAACATCACAACATAACTTGCTTTAATCCAAATGCTCTGTTACCATCAGTTATTATCTTTGTGCTATGAGAGCTTTTTTTCTACAGATCTAACAAGATAGTGAGGAAACAGCTGCATTTTCTGACTTGGAGACACCTCTGCTCACTTTTGGAGAGGATCAAACCCTCCAACAACAAGATCCTAAAGTTAAAATTAGGTCTTGAGAAGTCAGAGGCAGTGCAGAGGACATACTACACAAGTGAGATTTACATGTTTTCCAGCCCAATGGGATAATTGTGTCAAGCTTTAGATCACATTACACCCTTATAGTAATCATTTTTGTTTGGCCTGTTGGGTGCATATAATGAAAATGCATTTTCTCTCACAGGCACAGGATGTAGTATACATCCAGCTCCTGGCGAAAAGGGTCTGACAGCAAAGCAATTCATCCGTAATGGCCCCAAGAGCCCATACATTTACAGAAGCAGAAATATGAGGGAAAATGTCAACCATTTGTAGAGTGAATATTGAATTAATACAGCTATAACCTTCAAAATCTGATAAAGTGACGAATGAAATGCTGAATATCTACACCAGTGGGACTTGGGCTCAACCTTTAACTTGAAATGTCAGCGTGATGTTAACTAAACAGAATTTACTATGCATATATATGCATATAAAGTAGACTTATACTAGTTTACACTGTGGTAATATAGACGTTTACACACTACGAGTGCAAAAAGACCAACATTGGCAAAAGTTCTGGTTATGCAAGAGTTGGTGCAATGAATGTGTTTATCCATGGCAGACACATGAAAGACCAAGTCGCCATTACTGATACAAAATGGGTCATATTAGGTTGCATGGCAACAAGCAGTATCTTGTTTATGTTTTTTTGTTCAGTAAATGGTGTATTTTTATGCCCCGTTTTGATGTTTTTTCCTCTTTTCTTGTTCTTTTTGTGTGTCTCTCTTATGCGGCTATTTTGGCCATTACTTTCTCAAAGAAAGATATTTTGAGACAATTCAGGTTAAACTGACATTAAAAAAATAAGGTAAAAAAACTAAAATGTACATGTCGCACTTGGCCATCATAGACTTCCTGGTTGTTGTTTTTTATTATCAATTTAACTATGTTGCTGTATGTTGATGTGACTTTCTGCAATGTTTTTGATGCACCTGTTTGAACAGAAGATAATTTAACCATGTCAGAGCTCTGTTGGTTGCCTCATGTTGCTTTGAAACATTCACGTCAAAGCGTCATGCCTATTTGGTAGCTGAGAAATGCTGCAAATTGGCATCTAACATGTAACTTGACCCATCTTTGTTGCACTTAAATCTTTGTTGCACTTAAATAACTTCAGTTATAGACCTTCAAGGCATGCCAGGATGCTTTTTCTGACCCAGTGAACTTTAGTCTGGCTTTAGTGGCTGTAATTCTGCACTACTGCTGAATTTCGGGAAAGAGACTTCAGATAGGTATTAGCGGACCACTAAGTCCTATATAAAAGCATCCAAAAAGCCCAATGTCAGGGGACCTTTAAGATATGACAACTGCTCAAACACTCAAGAACATTCCCATAATCTGACCAATGTCATCATGGCTCTTCTCCCCCCCCCTCCCCCCTTGTTTGTTAAATGTGTTGTCTGTTAAACAACCATTGTTGAACATCATTTTTTTTGCCACATAATATGCCTCATCAACCACACTTTCACCAACCATTAGGACAACAGAGGTAGAGCTGCAAAGGCCTCTCCCTTGAAGCCACATAATTTGTTTATGATCTCTGCAACCCTTGTGCTTTTGCTCTCTCTTTTCATCTTTCCCCATCTTCTCCTTTTTTCCTTTAATTACCCGTGCCTTCCAAGTCCTCCTTAATGCTCCCTAACACCCAATCTTCCTCTCCTTTTCTTCTTTATCCTCTCTCCATTTCTTGTTTTGTATGCAAGCCCCAAGGGAGAGAAATGGGTGAAAAGCACTCTCTCTGCACCACTGTCACAAAAGACTGGTGAGTCATCGCCACTTATGTTCCTGTCTTCTTCCTCCCACAAAAAAACACACACATATACAGGAAAAAAACATTCCAATTACTCCTTACCTGCTGTGCACTTACAGGAAGACACGCACATAAACACATACAGTGCTTGATTGTCTAGAGGACACACACACACACACGCACACACACATGTACACGCACACACACACACACACACACACACACACGCTCTTTAAAACCCTGAAATAAAAATCCAAGTCACATTTTAGTTGATAATTGTGTTTGAAAATGGTATTCACTCATTTCTTACAGGCTTATGTTAATTTTCCATAGAGTAAATGAATAAAGAAGTTAACACGCAGGAATGCAGAGCTAAATAAAGAGGTGCTCATGCAAGAGGATCTCCTGGACTATAGAAGAGACTAAATGAAATGGACTAAATGAACAAAAGACAGAGAAAAAGAGAGGACAGAAATGCCCAGGGGTAGTAAGGTGGCTTTGATTTGTTTGTCCACCAACAGTTTCAGAGCAGCAAAGCAAATGCTCTACCTCCATCTGCTGGAGGAATAAATCACTTACAGTGCAGTCACATTGCTGATGTGTTCACAAGATGGCAGTCATATTAACCCAATGGACAGAATGACACACAGTGAGCTGATAAGGATAATTTGTGACATTTTTATTTTGTAGTTATTTTGTCTGTTTATTATAAGGTGTAATGGCACGGATTCTTTACTTAAGTAAAAGTACCAATAAAACAGATACAAATACTTAAATTGCAAATTAAGGTATAACACAAAATATTATAAAATATAATGGTTTTTAGTGTTTTCAGTGTATAAAAATAGTTTAAAATACTCCACTTTCACTAGGCACAACATTAAAATGCTACTTACCCTTTATAACAGGCCTTGGTAATGCCAAATGTGACTTTCCCTTCTGATAGACATTTAGCCTAAGAAATCACATAAACAAATCAATAATCAAAATAGTTGGCAATTACTTTTTCTTTCAGCCCACTGAACAATTACATTGTTTCAGCTCCAAACCCATTAATGAGAACATAAACAACAAACACACAAAACAGAAAAAGTATGGAAAGACAACAATTACATGGTCATTGATTGACTCACTCTAAATTTGAAAGACTTTTTTTTGTGTGTGTGTATATTTTACTATGATGTTGAAAATGATTCTCTTTATCAACATCTGTATACTTCAGGGGTATGAATGCTATGCTGTATCGAGTTGTCAGACATTTTATAGGTTTCCAATTTGTGGAATGTTTATCTTGTGTTGGTATTAGCAGGTTTACTTATGTCAAAGTAGACTCCACACACAGCAGACACATTAGAGTACTCACCTGATTACTCTTTACAGAAACCTGCTTGTGAGCTATTCAGACACATCAAATATTAAA
Source organism: Etheostoma spectabile (assembly GCF_008692095.1). Classification (NCBI taxonomy): domain Eukaryota; kingdom Metazoa; phylum Chordata; class Actinopteri; order Perciformes; family Percidae; genus Etheostoma; species Etheostoma spectabile. The sequence goes on along the minus strand of NC_045745.1, from coordinate 24,117,800 downwards.
AGCCTGGAGTTTCCGTTTCACATACAGAGAGGGAGGGGAGACGGCAGAGAAGTGGACAGACAGGAGGACAAACAGGAGCAGTGGAAGAGAGGGAAAAGTAAAAGAACGGTGGAATTAAGAGGAAATAACACATCAGGCACCCTGGGAGGGGGACACATGAGCAGGGATGGAGGAAGAAAGGGAGGAACAGGCAGAGAGCACCCAGAAGTAAGTAGAGTGTGAATGTTTTTCCTAATCAGGTGCTTGCCTTAAATGTAACAGTAGAAGCTGCGCTAGTGTAATCAGTTGAAGATTGATTGGCTGATAACCTTCTAGTCAGGCGGTTAGGAGGGCATGTTTTTTAATTCTGCTGCTTCTCTCTCAAGCCTCAGTGGGACAACTTCTACCCAGGTTGACACACCGACTCAGAGCTGGAGTGAGGAGAACAGAGAGCCCCAAAACTTCCAGGAACCGGAGGACAACGACCAGGCCGAGAGTGCAGCCTGTGATGGAGAGTTAGTGCCCAGTCAGGTCTGATTTGACAGGACAAAATTCACACAACACCAGCTCATGATAATTACTGTAAATGTATTATTATTCACAGAGTTCTCAGAGTAAATTTAACTCAAATAAATTGGTAACCAAGGGAAATCAACATAAATCTTTACTTAAAGTGTTTGTACCTTGGTTGGTGTGAATGATGAAGGACGGGGGGGAGGATCTATGTATCAGTGACGCGGAGACCTTACCACAGGAGACTCTCATAGCCACAAACACACAGGACGATGCTGACTGCCACCCATTGTCCCCCCTGCCAACAGAGGAAGAGTTGACCCCCCCTTCAGTGTCATCTCATCCCTCCAACAGAACACAGAGTAAGCGCACACACGTATGTACATAGGGACACACGCACACACACACACACACACAGAACAGAACCATGGTGTAGTACCTTTGTTTTTGTGTTCTCACAGATCGCCCATTTGAACCCTGCTGGTATTGCCTGAGATCTCTTGACTCAGAGTATCGTCCTGAAACTCCTGAACAGGTTTTACATTTCTGACTAAACACATTATTTCAGTGTGGGACAGTGCTGATCACAACCATTGACAAGTGCAAAAGCTTTTTTTTCCTTTTTCGAAAGCTGTGTGAACTAATTTCCTTCATTTCACAAAAACAAACTGAATGGACAATCTCTTTGACTTCTTTGTGCAATCATTGGTGCAAAGAAAATTTGCCGTTTTGAGGACACAAAGCAGCCTGATCTTACAGGGAATCCATATCTTCTTTATGGAAATAAACTATTGTTCTCTGAGATCAGAGGAAATACCTTTTGTATGGTAAAAAAAACCTAAAACATTCATTTTAATTATATTAATTCATAGTTCAAAAGGGAAAAGGTTGTCATAATTTTTATAGGATGTGTATCAACTGGCATTACAATGCTTAAACAAGTTTTAAAAGTTCTAAAATACAGAGTAAAGGCTAAGGGAGAAAAAAATGTAAAACAAATGTACAAAGTGTACAATATAGAAATATAAAATAAAAACTTTGGACAATTGTGATTGAGTTAGATTGAGTCTCTGGGTTGGTAGAACTGCTTGATGTACTTTTCTCAAGCTGTAATAAGTTCAGTACATTCCAGTAAAATCAGCATTGTTCATCTATTCCGTGTCTGTTGAGCAGCTCCAGGATTTGAAATCACTACGATTTGCCTCTTTGCTGTTAAACACTCAAATTCACCTCACAAAACTGACCTGTAAAATATGTTGTGCAAACCTATTTTACACTGTGTTGCAGGAAGACTCGGCTCCTTTGTCACCGTCGCCCTCTAGTGGCAAGAAAGTGAGCTATCAGACAGACCCTCGACCTCACTTTGGCGTAGCTTGTTCCTCCCACTCCACATGCCACCCCCTGTGGGGCAGTGAGGGTCCCGCCTGGGGACAAAGGAACCAGGAAGTGCCTGATCAGACACACACCTGCCCCCATTGCCATCTGGGCCTGCCCCCTGACACACTGCGCTGGCATGAGGTTGGCACAGACACTTGTAAACACACAGACATAAATAGAGACGCTCATCCACCGAACATATCACAGCTTATGTCTGTTTACCCGAGAGCCTCTGACTGTTTTCTTTATCTCTGCACAGGCAAAGTGTCTCCTGTTTGAAGAGCAGAGGGACTCAAAGAAATAAATGGAGTCATCATCAGAGAAAATGTTGCTTTTACTTAAAACAAAGCTGTTTACTCTCTGTATAAATGCTCTCAGGAAATACTAAAAAATCATTGTTATGTGCAATACCTGCCTCATCTTGTAAACAACTCTCTGTTTACACCTAAGTTTAGCCAAGTTGTTTCCTCATTTCATTTTGAGTTCATCTTTAATTTCTGTGATATTTTTAATATTGTGTTGCAAATACACTGTGTGGACAAAATCAGTCTGATTGATGTATGCCTCTCTTTGCAAAAAACAGAGAACAGAGAGAGAGAGGAACATAATAAAACATGCATGCGTGCACACGCACACACACACACACATACAAACACAAACACAAACAGCAAGGTGTCGTTAAGCTTGTAGCTCTCAAATACATTTGAAACATTGTCCAAAGACAAGTCCTGGAAACCCCATATACAGTTATTTATGAATCCACACATTTCTTTTAAGATTGTTAGCAAAGCTACTTCCAGAAATGTGTTTCTATAAAAGGGCTTAAATGTGATACACTTATTAATAGTTAATGAGTACAAATTTACAAATGTTTGAAGATTCATAATGAACCATGATAAAGAACACATTTAAGGTTGCCAGGTTTAGAAATCCCCCTTTGGCAGGTGTTCATCCTTTCATTTAGGTAGAATGCAGCTATAAATGTTGGCAATCCAATAATAAATTATTAATATCTGCGGTTATAAATCTTGATAAGTTAACGTGTTAACCTCCCGCTATCTCAACATTGTTTCTCTTTAACTGATATCGTAATATCCTGATATGACGCAAGTGCATTGCAGTAGAGTGATGTTATTTTCTGAAAGCACCAGACTGTTCAAGCTGTTCTATCTGTATTATTTGTCTTTACCAACATAGTTACTATATGAACATAACTGATGATTATTCATCAAAAATCTCATAGTGTGCATATTTTGTGTCCACAAATTGTCAACCCTACAATATTTACACAATATCGATATCAAGGTATTTGGTCAAAAATATTGGGATACTTCATTTTCTCCATATCGCCCAGCTCTAGTTGTTAGCGAGCATTGGCTTCTCATGAGGTTTGGCTTGGTTTTTGTAAGCTCTGCTTTTGCATCCTTTTTTTTTTTTTTTTTAATATTGTACATATCCACTCTCTTATATGACTTTGTACCTAGCCGGGTATGTTTGTGCAAAACTAAAGAAAGAAAGAAAGAAGTGGTCAACCAATCTAACAAGTCAAAGGGATTTAAAAAAAAAAAAATGTAAATGTTTGTTTGCAAACCAGCTTGACTTGAACTTCCTTTTGAGGTTCCAAGTAGTTTGAATAGAACTGAACTAAGAATTTATTTATTGTGATGTCACAATAGAAACCTAACATTCTGTAGTATGTTCTTCCACAGTGATCCATTCACTGCTTGTAGCATCAGGCAATCACTCTGGCTCCCATTTCTTACTGAGTACCAGTTTTCACATTTCTGAGTTTTGTGACTTTTTTCCTAAATCTAAAGAGGGATTAGCTTCTACTATAGAATATTGTGTGCCAAAATCATAGAAACAAAAATGGATGAGGAGTTTCTCCCATGGCAAAACAGAGAAGACAGCCCTCTGAAGGACGGCTTTGGTGGAGAAGAGGACAGAAAAGAAGAGATGGGACAAGAGCTCAGTGTTGCAGGTCATGGGTGTAGCTCAGAGAGGGTGAGCAGTTGGGGGTCACTTCCTGATGTGTGCTTGCGGCACGTGTTCAGGTTTCTCACTGACCGTAATCGCAGAAATGCAGACCTGGTTTGTTACCACTGGCACAATGTCATGCGTTCTCCCTCTCTCTGGCGCTCCCGCTTCTTCCACTTCAATGGTCAGCTGTCCAAATACAGGCAGTCTGAATCCAGCTCTGCTGTGGCCTATGTCCGCTCTCTGGGAGTCTACCTGGAGCAGCTAGAGGTGTGTGTGTGTCCTCCACGCAGGTCCTTAGTAGCCCGGCGACTGGAGCAAGCCATCAACGTGCTATTTTCTGAGCTTACTAGGTAATGGAGTGTGTTTCCTTCAGGCCCATCCAAACAGAATTTTGATTTTACACAATTCAACACACCAATTAATCCCAATTTATCAGACTGTAACTGACAGTTTTTTTGATCATGATTTTGTCTCCACAGAGTAAATGCACCATTGAAGTCCCTCTCCCTCATGAGACTGGGGTTGGATGAGCCCTCCTGGACTTTAGAGCTCAGGAACTCGTTAGTAGAGTGCCTGATTCTCTTCCTCCGCAGAGGGGCCTCAAGGCTCACCTCTGTTTGTCTGAGCGGGATGCGAATCTCCATGAATCAGGTGACTACAACACCAGTTCAAAGATAATGTTTCAGCAGATACATCACTGTAGCAGGGGTTTGCCCAAAGTGCCAGGGGTAATCAAAGAAATAAGTCAGACCTCATCATCTAAGGGCATTTCAAAAATCCATTTCTGATTCCTGATCCTTTAACCATAGGGTCTGGAGGTGCTTTCTGTCCTGGCACATTCTCAGAGGTGCCACTACCCTCGGTGCTCTTCTTTGGACTTGAGGGGATTCTTTTCAGGTGAACTGAAAGTCCACCATAATTCTGAAGTGCCCCGCATTCTGCGCTACTTGCAAGGCCTCACCGACCTAAGCCTGAGTTACTCCTGCTTGTCGGATGAGCTGCTAATGGCATTTCAACACAGAAAGCGAGGGTGGAGAGATCTCACCTACTTGCAAACATTTTCACTGCACTGTACTTTAAATGAGCCCCATGAACAGGTAAGCAAGAAATTATAGATCACACTGCTTGCTTATTTGCCAAGTAAGAAATAGCAGCCACTGGTCCAGTGGACTATACTTAACTAAAATTGTAGATGGCCAAAGTGTGATGACACTGAAGGCTATTATTGAAAAATCATATATGTGTAAGGCATATGTATATATACTTTAGAGAGCTGAGTATAAGGACACACACAAGTGGAATGTTCCTCTTGGCAACTTGATAGTGTAGGTGCTGTGAGATCACAAGTCCTGGGTGTGAGAAAAAAAGAAGAAAAAATGAAATACTACTGGGGAAAACTAATCTCCCCTCCTTTGTTTATTTCTGTCTCTCTGTTAAGGTGGTCTGTGGTTGCTCATGGGCAACTTTGGCATCAAGTTGCCCGGGCCTGAAAGTCAAGCTTACAGTGGACCAAATCATTGACACTGACAGGCTCGCAGGGATACTGCTGCCTGAGATTCCCTTGACAGAATACTCCATGACAGCTTTCTACTCCCCCGATCAAAACTGGAGCACCCTGCCGCTCCTCTGTTGCATGCTGCCTCGGTACAGGCACAGTCTGCAGGTCAGGGTGCTGAGCTACAGAGCGCAAAGTGTAGAGAGATTGTGTTGAACTGAAAGAAGGCATAGTTAGAGAATGGCAATGAAGGGGTTTGGGGAAGTGGAAATGTGGGACATGAATGGGTTGTAGTTAACCTTTATCTTGTCTGTCTGTAGAATCTGTGCCTGGACCTGAGCAACTGCAACGAATCCATGGATGAGGAGCTGTTGGAGCTAGTTAAGGTGTGTGAGCACTTGGAGCAGCTGAGAATCTGGGCTTTCTTGGAAATCAGCACTGTGCAGAGGCTGCTACACAACAGACTGACAAAAAATAGCTCACTCAACAAGATCAGAGTGAGGAAAAGACACTAAAAAATACTGCTCCAATCTGGACATACACTGAGATGAGACTAACGCTCTTATTTGTCATTATGTCTTCTAGGTGAGAGTCTACTCAATAAATGAAGAAACTAAAGAGCAGGAAGACCAGCTGAAGGAATTATTGTCTTCATACCTGCATCTCCCTCCTGAACTGGACTTTTTCGCTAAAGTCAGCTCCTTTGTATGATCACACATGCACAGGTGCTTGTAGACATGTCGTCTCTAAGAAAATAAAATTTATGAAGCATTAAAACCATTTGTTTTTCAAATCTATTCCACAAAATGAGGAATAATAATTGATTGTAGTTTGGAGTTTTGCCACTGACTGGCTCTGTTTTTCTCAGGGGGGTGGCGGTTGTGGGTGGAAACACTGACCTAGTTTCATTGTAAAGGGTGATGGGGGGGAGCCATTGTGTGCCTGTGCTCTGGCATGGCAAGAGCACTATTTAAGGGAACAAGGATTAAGAGGCTGCAGCAATGTACCAACATGTGTACACACACACACACACACACACACACACACACACACACACAC
>NC_045745.1:24109689-24111387 GCF_008692095.1 Etheostoma spectabile | reverse complement strand
ACACACACACACACACACACACACACACACACACACACACAATAACAACCTCTGTAAATGTCTACACACATATTTAATTCCATTTTAATCGTATGTCACTTTGCAGAGTATTATTGGGTATTATCCCTGCACACTTTGTGTAGATGCATAAATTTGGCATGAGGTCCCAGTTTTAGGCAAATAAATTTACTTTTTTTTAGGTTTTAATTGTATTATTATTTGTGGCTTTTGTTGTATTTTTATTTAATACCATCCTCCTTGAGTATCTTATTTTTTTGCTTGTCCTACTGGGATTTATTATTATTGGGAGTATCTTATCTATCTTGTGTGTGAGTTAGACACCCTGTATAGAGTAATAAAAAAACCTTTATTAGATCATAGAAGGAAAAAATTAAAAAAAAAGGTATAGGCCTACTTATATTTCATTTAAGCAAAATTGATACTGGTTAATGGCGGTAACTATTGTGGATTATCATGGCATTTGACAGAGTCAGACTAGAAATTTGCCTCGGCACGTCAACAAAAGAGCAACCTCTACGGTTATTGGTCGCCAAAAGTCAGGCAAAGTCACGTGATTGAATAAAGACATTATGCAGCCAATGGCCTGCCCCATCACCCGACCGCTATTTGAATATTGATGCTCCGTCACCCGCCACACCGCCGCTGAAGCACCTTCCTGTGTTGCTGTCTGAGTTACTGCCCGACAGCGACCTTCGCCACAGTGGGAGATTTCTATAACCAGCCCCAACGACCATCATGTCGTCCCTATTGAAGCCGTTTTCCGTGTGTGAGGGACCGTGCGATAGCTGCAGTGTGAGGAGAGGATGCCGGAGCTCAACTCCACATCAGCAGCCTCCATCTCAGCGTCCGGCCGCCGCGGCGGGGCTGGGCTTTTGGCCGGCCCACCAGCCGCCGTACGCGGCGAGGAGAAACCTCGCGGCTGCTGCGGTCGGGGGGAGGAAAATCACGCATCCCGGAAAGGCCATCCTTGCAGGTTGATTTCGCAACGCAAATATTCATTCAGCACGCCGATTTCAGCCCCTCATAGTCCCCTATTGCTTTTTGCACAGCTCAGTCTAATCTCAGTCTGTCGCCCATTAAGGCTAACCATGCAGAAGTGGGTCAAAACGCACTCAGCCAGCATGCTTTAGTAGTCGCATGTGTCTGTTGTGTGTTTATTTAAATGCTCAAATTTGATTCCTTTGCATTCATCTATAAATATATCTAAATATGATAAAAGGTTTAGGCTCAGCTATTCTTTCCAACTCAATGCAGGCTCTGCTGTGTAATCACACCACGTTAGCATTTAATTAAAACACAAAGACAGGAATGATGTAGTAGCATCAACACCACTCTGCAATTCATCCATCCCATGTTTTTAATACGAAAATAGAAACGCTAATGAGTTCCTCCTGCTCCCAGACTATTCACGAACAATTCTGAACTGAGAGTCAACTAATCCTGTTTCTCTCCTTTCTCACTCAGGTGGCATTGCAGGAGGAATAGAGATCTGTATCACCTTCCCCACAGAGTATGTCAAGACCCAGCTGCAGCTAGATGAGAGAGCCAATCCACCGCGATACAGAGGGATCGGTAGGTCACTGGGACATGTATGACTGCTGCCTGACTGCAGGTTTGTGTGCTAAACTTCTGCTGGGTTACTCACTCCTGGATGCAATGTGTGTGTGTGTGTGTGTG
>NC_045745.1:24087824-24109679 GCF_008692095.1 Etheostoma spectabile | reverse complement strand
GTGTGTGTGTGTGTGTGTGCAGGTGACTGTGTGAAGTTGACTGTGCAAGATCACGGGCTCAGAGGGCTGTATCGAGGTCTCAGCTCCCTGCTCTATGGATCAATACCCAAATCTGCAGTGAGGTGAAGATGCACACATGATATATAGTTGTTATTACTTCACAGATTGAATGTAAATACATATCAGCTTGATGAACTAGATGGAGCTGCAATTTGTCTCTGGCATCCTTTTGCTTTATAGCATCACAGATTGGCAGGGTTGTAAACTCATCTCAACAGTCATCTGATGTGGAAGCAGTGACTCAGCATGTCTTTGTACTTATGTTAAAAGGTGGCCAAATTTGTTGGGCTGCAACTAATTAATAATTTATTATCCATTTTATTAATCTCATCATATGTCTTGACTTGTACAAGCAGCTAATTCTCACATTTGAGAACATGGAACCATCAAATGTTTGCTATTTTTGCTTGAAAAAAAATCAAACGTCAGGGCACCAGACTAACTTTTTTCACGAGCACAGTGGCCCCCAACTGAAGATTTTAGGGGCGCAACCTGAAAATTTAGGGGCACACACCGTGAACAAACATGCTAACCAAATAATCACTTTTCTACTATTTTCCACTGTATTACTAATAAATACAGTGGTGTGAAAAAGTGTTTGCCCCCTTCCTCATTTCCTGTTCCTTTGCATGTTTGTCACACTGAAGTGTTTCGGAACATCAAACCAATTTAAACAATAGTCAAGGACAACACAAGTAAACACAAAATGCAATTTGTAAATGAAGGTGTTTATTATTAAAGGTGAAAAAAAATCCAAACCATCATGCCCTGTGTGAAAAAGTGATTGCCCCCTTGTTAAAACATACTATAACTGTGGTTGTCCACACCTGAGTTCAATTTCTCTAGCACACCCAGGCCTGATTATTGCCACACCTGTTCACAATCAAGGCATCACTTAAATAGGAGCTGCTTGACACAGTAGGGTCCACCAGAAGATCCTTAAAAGCTACACATCATGCCGAGACCCAAAGAAATTCAGAATGTGAAAGAAGTAATTGAGATCTATCAGTCTGGAAAGGGTTTATAAGCCATTTCCAAAGCTTTGGGAATCCAGCGAACCACAGTGAGAGCCATTATCCACAAATGGCGAAGACATGGAACAGTGGTGAACCTCCCAGGAGTGGCCGGCCGCCCAAAATTACCCCAAGAGCACACAACGACTCACCAGAGGTCCACAAAGACCCCACAACAATGTCCAAGAACTGCAGGCCTCACTTGCCTCAGTTAAGGTCAGCGTTCATGCCTCCACCATCAGGAAAGAGACTGGGCAAAAATGGCCTGCATGGCAGAGTTCCAAGGAGAAAACCACTGCTGGCAAAAAGACATCAAAGCTCGTCTCAATTTCTCCACAACACATCTGATGATCCCAGACTTTTGGGACACATTCTGTGGACCGTGAGACAAAAGTGGAACTCTTTGGAAGTTGGTGTCCAAGTATATCTGGCGTAGAAGGAACATTGCATTTCATAAAAGAACATTATACCAACAGTAAAATATGGTGGTGGTAGTGTGATGGTCTGGGGCTGTTTTGCTGCTTCAGGACCTGGAAGACTTGCCGTGATAAAGGAACTATAAATTCTGCTGTCTACCAAGAGATCCTGAAGGAGATGTCCGACCATCTGTTCTACTCAAGCTGAAACGAACTTGGGTTCTGCAGCAGGACAATGATCCTAAACACACCAGCCACCACCACCGAATGGCTGAAGAAAACAAAATGAAGACTTGTAGTGCCTAGCCAAGTCCGGCCTAATCCTATGAGATGTTGTGGTATGACCTTAAAAAGGCCGTTCATGCTCGAAACCCCTCTAATGTACTGAATTAGGACAATTGGCAAAGATGAGTGGGCCAAAATTCCTCCAGGACGCTGTAAAAGCCTCATTGCACGTTATCGCAAACGCTTGGTTGCGTTGTTGCTGCTAAGGTCCCAACCAGTTATAGGTTTAGGGGGCAATCACTTTTTCACACAGGGCCAGATGGTTTGATGTTTTAGGAGAGGCATGGTCCTCCTGACACAAGAACGCTGCTCTGTCCGATTGTAGTTGGCTGGGGCTACGCACCGCCGCGCTTCATTGTCTCCATCTTCTGTCCCTTAGGGGGAGTTAACCTCACCTCACATTGGGCACTGGTGGTGGTCCTGGGTCTGTGGCCAGGCGCTGCCGTCCCGTCTCGTTTGTGTTGTCCTGGACTATTGGTTAAATGGTTTGATGTTCGAACACTTAAGTGTGACAAACATGCAAGGAACAGGCAAAGAGGAAGGGGGCAAACACTTTTTCACACCACTGTACTTTGTTAATAGATGCAGAAATTACAACGTGCTGTTTCAAAAAGTGTCACATTTTATTGTGCACTATTGAAGATGAAACATAGAAGGTAAACTGACAATTAAAATATATATACCATATCATAAATACCATACATTCAGTCATTTCACAGTCAAAAACAAGTTCTTAACAAGGTTAACTATTAGTTCGTTCTTAGCAAGCATGTAGGCTGTGTTAAATTTCAAAATCATCTCTGCCTCATCTGCGCTCTGATTTACAGCCTCGTCTTCTAAAAGCAACTGGCAGTGGCGTTGCTTTTTCATTTATTAATAAGTCACGGCATGCTCTATGCTTGAGGCTAAGATTGTGTTTAAACTGCCAAGTGCCTGCACAGTCGCCAAACGTGTTCCCCGCAGTTCTGGGGTAGCGACTGCAACATTTGCAGTTCATGGAGTTTGTCTCCTTACAGTACCTAATCCAGGTGAATTCTCGCAGCCAGTCTGGTTGGTGGGTTCGGGCCTTTTTCGACACACAAATCTGACTCTGAATCATCATCCGACTGTGACACTGTAGACTCTGGCACTAGCACACTAGTCGCAGGTCGGAAGAACGAGTCAATAGTTCGCTTGCTTATTGTTCAGACGCTCGTAGCAGGTCTTAATCTGTTTCCTTCCCACAGACGTTGACGCATGCTCGATTATCTCTAGGACCCTCCCCCTCCACACATTAACCACTTACAGTGGCCATTCCCTATCCTCCTCAAAATCATTGGCCTGCCACAGATTCCGGATTCATCGTGTAAAAAAATTTACCGTTCACAGGTGCAACTGGATGTAAAATTCAGTCGCACACCTTCAAATTTTGGTTGCAAAATGCGACCATTTGGTCACAGTCTGGAGCCCTGAACGTCAATCAATTAACCAATTAATCAATTATGTTACTTCTACTTACAAACTTACTGGAGTTGGTATACTGATACTTCCATTGAGTCAGTTGTTTGTGGAGACAGAAATCTTCCAACTTGGTCAATGAACAAATTGATTAAGGTGTAGTCCATCACACAAATGTTCCTCTATTGTTGTTTACTTTGACACTTGTTATTCTCAAATGTTTCACCTTCCCATCTTTTACAGGTTTGGCACGTTTGAGATTCTCAGCAACCCAATGCGAGACGCCACAGGTCGGCTAGACAACACGCGGAGCCTCCTGTGTGGTTTAGGAGCAGGTATAGCGGAGGCCATCATGGTCGTCTGCCCAATGGAGACACTCAAGGTTGGTGGAGTTGCATGCTGTTACACAGTTCTTTGACTGTAGGGCACTTTTATCAACAACGATCTGAATAAACAATGGACTGATGAGGTGGTTCTTCCCTCTTCATCCAGGTGAAGTTGATCCATGACCAGTGTTCGCTCAGGCCTCGCTACAGAGGTTTCTTTCACGGAGTCAGTGAGATTATCAGAGAACAGGGTAAGAGAGCAGGAATATTTATTACATCTTTTGTTGTGCTGTCACTTTGGCTTTGCTCCATTGTGTTTGATAACAGAATCTCTAATTACCAGTAATTAAGTGAGGTTAATCGGTTTGACTCATTTAGGTGTGAGGGGGACGTACCAAGGTCTGACAGCAACTGTGCTCAAACAAGGAACCAACCAGGCCATCCGATTCTATGTGATGAACGCACTGCGCAATTGGTACAAAGGTAAGACTTCTGACTGCAAAACTAAATGAAATGTCCCTGTCCAATGGATGGATTCTCATCCCATTTCCCTCCATTCTCCATGAATTCAACTTTTGGATTTGGCCTCTTAGGTGATGACCCAGGACGAGACATGCACCCAATTGTCACGGCGATGTTTGGAGCGACGGCGGGAGCAGCCAGTGTTTTTGGAAATACACCTCTTGATGTGGTTAAGACCAGAATGCAGGTAGGAAACACACCATGTGGTGATTTCATTACTGTCATCAGGACTGCCATTGTTAAAACTGTTTTCTCTAGGGTTTGGACGCCCACCGCTACAAAAACACAGTGGACTGTGCCTTCCAGATCCTGAAGCATGAAGGACCACAGGCGTGAGTAACCGGGATCCTGGTTGCTCCTGGTGCATGCTGTGTGCTGTTAGGTGTAGGGCTGAACAATGAATGGTTTCAAATCCAAATGTGAAAGAATGTGATTAGCTAATCGTGAAGACCGCAATTAATCAAATATTTAGATAAATGTTTAGTGTAAAAAAACATTTTGGATTCCTCTTATATATATATATTTTTTTATAAATGCTAAAATAATATTGCATATCACAGATTCATGTCCCATGATTATTATAAAAAAAACACATTGCTGGCAGTTTTTCCACTGCATGGTACCTACTCAACTCGCCTTTTTTGGTTTTCCATGACAAAAAAAAAGTCCCCGTAACCTGGTAAAAGGTACTTTTTTTTTTATAGTACCACCTCAGTCGAGGTTCCAAGCGTCCTGAAGAGATACCTAAAGGTGGCGTGAAAATCTGCAGGGAATCGTCACTATTCACTGTGTCATCATTGCTAGCGACAGACCGGGGGTGTCCTGCACAAACCCGCCGTGTTTAAATAGTTTAGCCAGTATTTTTTTTGCTGCTTCCAGCTTCTTTTGAAACTAATTTGTCTTCTGGCAACAGCCACATGCCGAGAATCAAAAGCAACACACCTTCGACGTTCTGTCTGTGTGTGTCTGTGTGTGTGTTGCGTTAGGTCACGGCAGTTTCCTGCTGTGACAACCAGCCACACGCACAAGGCGGTACTAATCTGCAATGGAAAAAAAGACGACGGGGCACCGCGGCCGAGTCATGCAGGTACCATTAATGGAAAAACGGCTCTTATCCTTGCATAAGAATATGGAGCAGTTTTGATGGGGTTTCATCATGATGTTTCATCTGTTACACAGTGAATTAACTTTAGCTAAACTTAAACTATAATCGCAAATTGAGTCATCATCGTAATATCTGGCAGAAAAATCACAATTAGATTGTTTCCCCAAATCGTTCAGCTCTACTTAGGTATCACTATCGTAGACAAACCGTCTAACCTCATCTTGTCCCCAGGTTCTACAAAGGAACAGTTCCCAGGCTTGGCCGCGTGTGCTTGGACGTGGCCATCGTCTTTGTCATCTATGAGGAGGTGGTCAAACTACTCAACAACGTGTGGAAGACCCAGTAGACCGGCCAGACGGCAACAGAGGTCCAGAGGGAAGCACAGACCAGTGCCTCATCCTACGCACAACTGAACACCTCTATTCTAGATCATACTAGCTCTGCATTGCCCTGGGCAGATGGCACTCCATCATTACCATCTTCCACTCTGTTACATAAAAATAAATGCAGGACGTATTCTTAAAAATGGTGATAAAAGAAAGGGAGGGAGAGGCGCTCAGTTTTGCATTTCCCCGCTTTCTCTTTCATGGTCACTTAGGAATCAAGAGGGATCATTTTATTTTGGATAACGGGAACAGGCAGAGTTAGATGTTTGAGTCTTACTACCAGAAAGTATATCTAGAGAAGAAACACGCATATTATTATTATTACTACCAAAGGTTCACATTAGAGGAACGAGTAAAAAAACAAACTTGAGGTTAAGAAAGGGACATAACGTATGTCTAATCTTTTAGCTTTAAATGATTGTTATGGTACAGAGTTGTAGAGTGAACACTTTGTACTGAAACCATAAATGTGTCTTTTGATTCACTATTTACTAAACTTAGTAAAGAACAGAGATGCTACTGGACAGAAACAAGCTCGCTGCAGTACTTTAAAATGTCTCTGCAGTACTTTTACACTTTTGTGTTGTAATTGCTTACCTGACTGTGCTTTTAGTGTCGGCTCACTAAAACATTTGCGGTATTTCCTCGGTGTGTCTTGGTGATGAACTTTCAATTCTGTTCATTGTGCATTTCACGGCCTGCTGCTGAGTGTAGCCGCATGGACCGCGATGTGGCACCTGTCCTGTTACTCACTGACTGATAACAGGACTTGCGGGCTTGTCAAGGCTACACAAACTAGTCTGGAGTCAGTCACTCTCTTGCAGAGTGTTACAACCTGAGCCAAGTAGTCCTGAAGCACACACTGTAGGAAACAAATCCATGTGTAGCACTATGTTCACATGCAGTCTTAAGAGGAGATGAAAAGCCATTAGTACAAGCTAGTGAGCTCGTTTTTACATTTTTAACATCAAACAGTTTACTGAGAAGTTCGGTAGGTGGTTGCGTTCTCTACAGCTGCATGTGAAGGCTTTCTTTTGAAATATTTGACCAATGACACTTTGTTCAGTTTCCTGAGTCAGTCTGCTTTTTCCAAGCAGGTTCTGAAACATAAGTAAATTCACTTCTACTCAAGATGAGATGACAACATGCTCGACTATGTAAGCCATATGACTTCAGTGCGCTTAAGCCTTGAGTGTTTTCTTGTGCTTATTAATTTATTCATCCAACAGACTGTACTCTAGTCAGATGTCACTTTGATATTCTTTGTTAACCTCAAGCTAACCTGCTTCTCAAGCCTTTCGTAAGCTAACCAATGAAAATAGAAATCTTTGAATGCACTTACTCTTGTCTAATAAAGTGTTTACATGTGTTGAGCGACAAGGGAAAGGTAGATAAATCAGAGGCTCAATAACATAAGTGACTGGTTTTTAAGCAAGGCTTGGTTTTGATGGACCTAGTTGCAACACACAAGCCTTTTACTCTTCTTTGCCAAACTACTTCAGTAGAAAATCCAATGTGGTCTCCCCGATAGGAGCAAATCTGTATTACATTTTAAACCAAGAGCAACATAATATTGTTTAATATTTACTGTTTTATTTTCATTAACTAACGCATATTTGTACTGTATGTAATCTTTGTTTACGCTTTGCTGCTTTTCATAAAAAGGCCAACAGCACGTGTACCTCATTGTACAGCGTATCAGTTTTGATCATTCACGTTTCAGAACATCCTGTTGTGCAGAATGAGGGAATTTTGTGGAATATGTTGGTAGTACGTCAAAAACAAATGTATGATTTACATGATCAGATGTGGCAACCTCTGAAAACATGATTTAGACATAACATGGTTGCAGTAAACTGATTGATGAACCCATTCGGTGTGACTCCTGTAATTTAGATACTATAGTCAGAGGTGTATGTGTAAATACGGGCCAAGTGGCCAGAGAAAACTAAATAATGAATTATAATATCTTTATGTATCTGTACCGGTTGCAAATATATACAAAACCGTTACCACAAAAAGGATTCAATGATGTGTGGCAAATGATCTAAAAGACCAGATAAAATCATGTATCTTCATAGTAATAAACAGTTATTTTTTATAGGTTTTGATTTTCTTAGTAGAAATATGTTATCACATGAATTGGAAGTGGAATACATGGTATGTTATATAGCTCTAAATACAATAGGTAAGATTAAATCACATGTTGGTTTCCTCCAGCACTTTTAGACCACCACCTCAGGCATTTGCTCAAGGCGTTATAACCAATACTTAATTTAAAGCCGCGTCTTGAAGCATTGGGGACGTGTGACGTCAAGCAGGTGATGAGGTTTTATCTGACAAGGTTAAAGTTGTGATGTAAACATTTATTCATATCAAATATTCACAAAAGCCGGTTAAATACAGAAAGTAAAAACGGTTATTCTAACTGTAATGGTGAGTCTGGTTTTTCCTCAGTGGGATGGAGGACCAGAGAGTAAAGAGCTGGTGCCACTTTGCCTCCCCGCAGTGTCAGAACAATCAGCAGGCTGAGGCTTTGCCGAGCGCAGGACAGAGGAGATTAAAGGCTGAAGATACAGGGCGAGCGGTCGGCATTAACATCACAGAGGATGGTATTAAAACACTCCCACCTGTTGTCTCACTGGTCCACCTGTCACCTGCAGTACATATATTCACCTAGTAAAGTCAAATCTCTTTTTAATGTCTATGCATGCATCTCATTTCATTATGTATTAAAGTTATGTATTTATATTTAAATACATGACATTGTTTGAGGGTTTCTGCAGATGGGTGTGTCCCTTAAATAAGGCTTTAAACTTAAGAGTAAAGTTCCTTACAACATGTCAGCACCACTGATGTGTAAAAAACAACAGGGTAGCGTCTCCTTGGAATGATCTCAATGGATGGAAGCCCTTAATATTATAAACTCTCCCATTTCACATTCCCACCATGCTAAACCTTTACAGTGTTAATATTCCCACATGGTTTTCAAAACCTAGAGAGGGCATTTGCATCCTGACTGGTTTAGAGCTCCTTGACACAATGCTACTGTTGACTGACGGTGTAATGAAGCCAAATGGGGGATTAGGTATAGTGTAGCCACCTTTACTCCAGCTTCCAGGCGTCTTAATAGTAGAAGATGTGAAATCCTCTGCCAAAGTTAGGAAAGTGAACAGAGGTGTTGCTATCGTCTCCATCTGGAATTACAACACAGAGCCCAAGTGTTAGAAATCATTGATATTTAACTTTAAATAACTGACACAAAGATAAAGACTGCTTCTCTGGATTTCACTCACATTCTGAGACATTTGTCTTTCCCGCCACTGGCCACTCTTTGTCCATCTGGACTCCAGTCCACTGCATAAACCTTTAAACACAAAAAACAAGGACATTTTACATTAAATAAAATAAAAAAAAACAATAAATATACAACTATGAGGAAGCAGCACTTTTCCCTCCCTCACCTCATCAGCGTGGCCAGGCAGGTCCATGTTCAGCTTCCCAGTCTTGATGTCCCAAACTTTAAGTGTGCTGTCACTGCTGCCACTGACCAGCAGCCTGCTGTCCGCTGACCACGCCACTTGATACACAGAGGCCACATGGCCCCGCAGGGAAGTTAAGTACCTTTGGAAAAGTGGACAAGCAGGCTCAGACATAATTATTCAGTTCAAAACACACACATTGTTTGCTTACAGCACAATCACCTGGACAACAGCAGTATTACACATGGATTCGTTCATGATAAGAGGTTTTCTTACTTTCCTGTGCGTCCATCCCAAATTTTAATGGACTTGTCGAATGAAGCAGAGGCAAGGAGCCTGGCGTCTGGGGAGAAGAGCACTTCATTGACCAGAGCGCTGTGGCCAGTCATCCTAGCCAGAGGCTTCTTGTCTTCTGCAGGGTTCCACATGAACAAGGTGAAATCATCGGATCCCGACACCAAGCGCTCTGGAGCTGAACCCTGCAGCGCGACAACAGGAGTTAAGGTACTGATACAAGGGACATACAGAATATAACACACTAATACAACAAACAAACTGTACTTACTCTAACTTTATTATATCTCTGCAAAGCTTTCTCCTTCAGCTCTTCCACTGGGGAAAAGAAAAAAATGCTTGTTACATGAAAACATCTAAGCCAGAAAGCCTCTTCTTCAAAGATTAGCAAATGTTCACGCTAGTACTGTTTCCTTAAAGAAAGTTACATGATCCAGTGAGGTCCTGGGGGTTGACCGTGGCAGTTGCAGGTTCAAAAGCTCCAGTGCGCAGGACGTAGTCTGTGCTGAGAGCCAGGGTGTTCACCCAGTGGGCGTGACCATGCAGAGTCCTGCACTGGACACCCTATACCCACAAATAGAAGTTAATACACATTAAGTCTTGCTTTGACACACAGAGGTCTCCTCCTTCTAATTTAGCTAATTTTATCTGGGACAATTAACATTTAAAGAAATGTCTCTCTCTCACACACACTTACATCTTTGGCTCTCCAGACTTTGATTGTTCTGTCCTGGGAGGATGTGTAAAGAAGTCCATCTCCGCCCCACTTCACACAGGTGACTGACTGAGTGTGTCCAGTCAGGATCTTCTCACAGCGCCCCAACACAGTGTCCCAGACACGTATTGAGCCGTCCTTGGAGCTACTGGCTAAGTACCGACACTCTGGGTTACTGAAAGGGAGAGCAAGAGGAAGATCAGACAAACCGTAAATCACAACATAATTCTTGAAAAAAATATTTTTTAACAGTTTTAGTCAAATCATGGAAAATGTCATTTAAATGTAATTTAAGTAATTTAAATGACATTATCTTGAATCTGGAAGTTCCAGTTTACTTTGGCTACCTATATAACAATGTTTTGGTTTACTGTACTATTTTGCGCTAAGAGGAAAAGATCCTCTCCAGAAGGTCTGCACTGACTTGATGGTGTGCAAGGGTGTTGCCAATAGCATTAACGATGGCTCCTTTCTATTTAGGTGTCCTGACAGCGTGACAGTGAGCCAGCATGCGCAAGGATGGACCCCAAAACTGAAGCAGCTAATTGGAATTCAGCCATTTTATGATTTGGACACCTGTGTTTTTCCTAATGTGACATGTCCAAATGTTCACTGTGAAAAAGCCTTTTAGTTGTAATTCTAAAATTGAACAGGTAAAATGTATCAGTGCAGAAGCTACATCTGAATTGGCCTGGATCAGCACTAACATAGGCAGTAATAATAAAAATGAGAAAGTGATGAATTTAGTGCTCACAGATGGAGAGGTTCCCAGCTGAGCCAAGTGATCCACTTGGTGTGTCCAGTCAAAGTCTTTCCCAACTGTGTACCCGTCACCGGATCCCACAAACAGATCTACATATACAGCACCACAAGAAGATAAATACACTGCACTAATGGGATACATCCTTATACTATACAGGTGTTGGAAGCTCACCTGACTGTTCTTGCACCCTGAAGCCAGCTTCTTGCCATCGGGTGACCAGGCGATGTTCAGTACCCAATGTGTGTGTCCTTCAATAAAGCAGAATCCAGCTCAATTGCATCGAAACCCATTAAATAGCAATCATTTGAATCTTGATGCACAGCAGATCATGCTTCCATGTAGAAGTTGTTTCATACCTTTGGCAGTGTGGTGGGGCGTCTCTGTCATCAAGTCCCAAAAACGCACTGTGGTATCACCTGACCCGCTCGCAAG
Organism: Etheostoma spectabile; assembly: GCF_008692095.1. Taxonomy (NCBI): domain Eukaryota; kingdom Metazoa; phylum Chordata; class Actinopteri; order Perciformes; family Percidae; genus Etheostoma; species Etheostoma spectabile. Next base: position 24,098,443 of record NC_045745.1, on the reverse strand, counting down.
GTATCTGAGACAAACATGACAATTTAGTGTCAATCTAGTCTAAATCTGCCCATGGGTGATTCTATGAAACATAATTTATTGTTTCACACCCTCTAGTTATTCCTAGACAAATCCAAGTACAAAAAATTGTGACAAACAGGCAGCTGTTTATTCTGCATGAGAGTTACTCACTTGCCGGTGGGGCTGAAAGCGGTCGAGATGACGGCTTCTGTGTGTCCCTGTAGTGTGCTGGTACAACGGGCCACGGCTCGAACCCTGAACACAGCCTGAGGCTGGTACACCACTGGCAGAACTTGCTCTGTCTCAACCCCAAGAGCCTGCACACACAATCTCAGGCTGGACACCACCTCAGCCTCTCCGCGCACAAAAAATGCCAGTGGCACTGGCTCCTCCTACAGTGGATAACAGCAAAAAACAAGACATATTCATTGGATTTAAAATTTCAGATTTGAGTTATATTGTAGATTTAGTCAAACGCCTAGCTAAACATATAATAGGAAATGCCTTCATGTGCAGCCATCACAACTTACATTCTACATCTATGTTACAGTATATAATGGCAGCTGGTTACCTTCTGTAGCAATGCATTGCAGACCAGCTGTAGTTTGTCTGGGGTGATGTCTAAAGGCACATCAAAAGGTGAACCCAAAACCTCCCCTTCTTCATCCTGAAACTGGATCAACAGCCGCTCCACGTCCTCACTCGTCATCCTCGGAGTTGGATCTTAACCTTAAAAAAACAACACGTTATATTTACTATAATACAAAAAGTTATAATCACGTATGTACCTTAAGTAATGTAAATAAATGACGCCTACAGGCAACTATTAATGTTGTTTCTTCTTAGTGTCCGGAATATCTGAACGGCAGCAGAGTTACCTGCCGTAAAACCTAAAAAAAAGAAGTTATTTTTGTTGGAAAAAGAACACATCCAGTCCCTGATAGTGCAGGTGAATAGATCAAGTATTAGCTACCGTTGGGGCTCTTGGATGCTGCGTTATAAAACGACCAATCCGAAGTTGTATTTGCATTAAAGTAGATATTGCTGAATTTTGATGGGTTGGCATTTCTCAATTTAGGTAAGACTGCAAGGTTAGCAGAATACCCATTAAGGTTGACGTTAACTAACGGTAATTTAGAAAACAGGACAATAAGCTACATACTGTAGAACCATGTTTAACGTTGTTATTATAAAGACTTTGACCAAATTGTATCACCTGGCTGAACTGAACTGTTTCTTTAGTGCTTTACTTTTAGCTAGCCAACGTCAACCATAGCCTGGTGTCAACCAGTAAGTTAAGCTAACTCTGCTAACCTGCTGTTAGCTAACATTTTGGACATCTAATTCCCTTTAGCGGGAATAACAGTAGAGTAACATAACCGTCGTTTGTTCACACAACTTTTTCTAGTTTTAAATGACATCGAATTGGCACGTACATATTCTAAAACCTTACCTTTAGCGAGGTAGCGATGTGTTCAAACTCCCCACGTGTATAACAGCGAAGAGCCTTCACAGGAGAGATTCTACAAAAACCACAGTCACTGAACGGAGTCGCGCAAGGTATTATGGGAGTGTAATGTAGAGAAGAACAGTAGACAGTTGTTTCCTCTGTTGGTTTGGCGTACTCATCTTCACGTTATAACATTTCTGAAAGTTTGACGTCAACTTTGTGGGTTTACGTCAAAATAAACACTTTACCTTCCGATCAATAATAATAATAATAATAAATATAATAATAATAATAATAATATTAATGGTTTCTAATTAAATGTATTAAAAAAAACATTATATATATAACTTCATATATACTGTACATGAACTTGAAAGGTTTTTTTACCCCCCAGAACTTTCCTAATCAACAACCTGTATTTCATATACTGTACTGGATGTTATTACAACGATGAATCACATCCAAATACACATACATACTGCACATGCTTATTATTGTATTTAATGACACAATTTCAATATAAAACACACATGCACAGACATTTTAACCCTTTATTCTTTGTTAACAATCATAATATTTGCATTGGGATAGAAAAGCATCCTGTATTGCACTATTGTGAGAAACTAGAGTTAAGAAGTTCAGAACAAGATAAAACATGTATTTATTAATAATATAGATCTGTTCACTGCCTTAGAGTCTGTCACGGTACACATTAGACTTAGCCTTTTTGATCTCATGTACATGCCACATATTTGTTATAAAGCAATGTAAGACTTAAACACCTCAGTGTAAAAGTCCATTTCAAAATCCACATCTAACCTTAACTATTCTTAAAGGATTTCTATCTTGAATACGTCTCCCATCTTTCTCATTTCACCTTAAAACACTTGGGTTCAATAATCCATAGCAAGAATTTAAAAAACCTCAATTACCAGATGCATCCTTCAGTATTAGGACAGCACATACAAAGAAACAGCCTGCACAACAGAATCTTCTATACAACAGTTCCTATGAGAGGCAGATATTTCAGCACAAATTATTATTATTATTATTGTACAATCTTCTGCATTGGCACTAATGTAGACCAAACCAAAACATAAAAATGTAGTTTCAAATACAATTTGACCATCGATGGCATTGACTTGCAGTGTATGAGCACTACTTTCACAAACAAAACTTAACTTTTAACTTTTTTTTTTTTTTTCTCTGAAGGGCAAAAAAGGCCTGTGGATGAGCTTCAAGGCCATTTATTACAGCGGTAAACATTTTTTTTGTAAAGAAACTGTTCCTTCTGGAGTGAATCTGACTTAAGGTAAGTCAAGGCAAAGTTGGAAATAACAAATGAAAGTTTCAATACCATGTGACAGTGTGATGGCAATTTTTTAATGACTGAATCAGCAGTGCATTTCCAGGGGTGAGGAATAAAATGTGGCATTGTGGTGAATTTCTTCTCATTTGTTGAGACCATTGAAGTTCCCAGGAACGAGACCTTCCATGGCGGCACCCTTTGACTCCAGGATCTACAAGACCGAAACAAAGATGAGATCAAAACTAAGTAGGCCGCTGCCACGCAAATTTCCTACGGCAACTATATGTACAATCCACTGGAATTCAATACAACATCTCAGCCATAAATGCTACATTTCTAATGTTCCGTTTATGTGGATATTGTCTGAAATGTGCAATATACTGAAAGGTGTTTCTAACTGTTTGTCCTCTGTATTCACATGCATGAAACAATTAGGATGAAATTTTGATTCTTTTGTTGTATTTGTTTTTAACAATTACTCAGAGAAACAGGGCTTTGTACTTTTTGGCATCAAGGATTTTAGTGTTAGTCAAGCCCTTCCTTTTATTTCTGGTAGTGCATACGACAGTGGATGTTAATGAGCACAAACTAAAGTGTCTAAGGGAACAATCCTGCGTAAACAACTGAAAATGATATAGATATAATAAAGTATAGCTACAGATGTGATAGGGCTACACTTACCTGGAAGTCAGCACTGAGGCCGACGATGCTTTCCATGTTTGTACTGTAGTAACCCAAAACATAATGTCCAAACAGCAGAGGTACCTTGTCCTTATTCACAGATATCTGCAACCAAAGCACACACACACACACACGCACACTAATGAAGCACACATTCATTTAGTATTTGTTCAAACATGATAGAACTTGCATTTCTTACCTGTATGACTTCATTTGTCTCTGGCAACTCCTTCTCTCTGACCCAAACAAAGGTTTGATAATCGAACACACTCTTGAATCCCACCTACAGAATAAACCAGAGAGTTCAAATCTTTCCTGTTTTATATATATATACAGTATATACTGTCCGTGTATATATTTTACCCTCTATGTCTGTCCTTTGTACCTTGTACAAGCCGATCCAGTCCCATGTGGAGGACATGAAGTCCTCTTGGATGGTATAGTTAAGAAGTGCATCCTGGTCGGCGCTCCATACACCCAGAGGAGATACGTGCACCAGTGGTGTGGCAAAGCACTTCCTCAGCTGCATGAAAAAGACAGAAAGAAATAAAAGGAGCTTTAACAATGCAGAAAAAAAACATTTTGTGGTTGTTTTAGAAGGACAAATGTATTGATCAACAGTCCCAGGGTCTTACAGTGAGCCTGTTCTCACCTCCAGACTGAAGGTTGCAATGACAGGCTTGTGGTCACTGACTCCGTAGCTCATGTCACTGGTGTACTTGTTCTGAGTCACCAGGAGGGGATACTCATCGAGCTCACCATCAGTAGAAGTCGATGCCTTCTCGTCATCATCCTCTGAAGGCAGGACTTTGGGTTTGATGCGCCACAGAATTCGATCCGTCCAGGCCGGTTTCCTTTTCTTGCCACTGAGCAGAGCAATGGCAGGTGTTGATCACACAGTTTCAAATTTGAGATTGAGTTGAATTCTTACCAGACATGTCACATTTCTATTTGCGTCTACATATGTCAACTTAAGTGACAGTTCTTATTCTTATAAAAACACTCACCACACACATATAATGCAGAGTTGTACCTACAGTGTAGCATGCTGTGGACAATACCATTCCACATGGTATTAGTATTATGTATGTATGTACATTCACTATAAAAAGCAACACATACATAATGCAAGTACAAACAGAACAATGCAATGCTGGGTGCAGAGAGTTTTCTCAAGTATAATGAATTTGCAGAACATCCCTGAAATTCATCAATTTCATTATGTTTACTAAACCCCATTTATGTCTTTATATCAGTGTCTCCAGTTATTTTGTAATTGTATTAAACCTTAAAAGTGCTTACTCTATTGTGCCATATATATGTGGCTATGTGCTCTTATTCCTTAAGATATCAATTTAAGATATCTATGGAGACACCCACCTTGGCGGGTCGATCTCCCTGTACCATGCCCCCAATCATACAGAGAGCAGCCCCCAGGTAAGGGAGGTGAGGAAGAAGAAGAGGGTGGTGTTTCTACGCTGCAGGGGCCTGGGTCTATAACTGGTTAGTGGCAGCGCAACAGTGCTCCTTCCGAGAGAGACGCACACAGTACGTGGTGCTAGTGTCAGGGATGCTTTGACTGTAATCCATGCACCAGGGTTTACTGCTTTCAGTTCCTCTTTAGTACGTGTCTGGGGTTACATGTCATTGCAACTAAGAGACATGGTGGCAAAAGCTTCAGGAAAAAGGACAGAAGGTGCAGTGTCTAAGAAATAAGGGATTGTGGGGCATGCAATACAAAAACATAGATTGCGTCTTACTTAAAACCCAACCAAGTCTTTGGGGGGCTGTGCAAAAGTCAAACGGAAACAAGAACACAGATGAAATCTGAGGAACCTGTTGAGTATTTGTGTGTAATATAATTGTTTGCAGCACGAGTTACCTGGTATCATAGGTTTCAGAGTTACGGGCAAATTTGTAGGAGGGTTTAAAATTTAACGGCCCTTCCTCAAATTCCTGCAGGAAAGGTTCCTTCTTCTTCATCATGGTGAGCTACAGGAACATGAAATAAATTAGGAAATGTGTGATATTGTGTGTGTGCGTCCATGTGTATGCTTTTTCCCGCACGTCACCTGGTCTTTGTCCCACAGCAAATTGAGGCGCTCCTTGTTGATGGACGAGCGGAGGAAGTGCAAGCCGTGGTCTGCAATGCGGAAGTTCAGGTCACCAAGCCAGAATACCAACCTGTGTGAGAGGGATGGAGCCTCACGTTATTCTCTATTCCTCAACCCAAAGTGCATATTTATTGTACAGTGTGTGTGTGTGTGTGTGTGTGTATATATGTGTGTTTGTGTGCCCCTATGTACACTACACTGACTTGTGATCCCGGACATGTGGGGTGTCATCAATGTCCAACTCTTGTGTCTCCAGGATGTACTCTATCTCATCAACGCGCTGCAGAGAGTAGTTCATGTGAGCTGCTAGGTGGCAATTGAGGAAGCACACCATGTGGCCATAGAAGGAAAAACGCACGGTCACTCCTCCTTTATTACCCTGACACAGATAAACAGAGGGGCAGGAATACAGCATGGGAAGCGAAAGATGAAGTGGATTTCCAAAAATTTAAACATTACATTTTTTTCTTTGAGGAATGAGGCAGTAAAAATACAGATTTAATTACTGTAGAATTTACAAGAAAATGCAACATGTTGTAGTTTAACCTCCCACTATCACCACTTTTCTTTTTACTGTGAATACAAAAAGTTTGGTCTTTGATCAGCCAGGTGGTGTTTTTATTTAACTAGGAATATACAATTTGTCTTGCAAGCGATTGTCCCAGTATAGCAGTTATACTGTAGTGCTCATTCAGTCAAAGCTATTGCACATCCCACTAAACAAACACAATAGGCCTTTCATAAATGTGTTTAAACTCTGCAGCATTTGACGGCATTGGGATTCCTGGTGTGCAGAGTTTAACAGTGTTGCTCTGTGTAAGGTTCAGGGCTAACCTAACCAACCAGTGTGATAACCTACCCAGTATCCAAAGATGCCAGTACGAGTGTAGGTGGTCTGGATGTTTCTGATGTAGGGGAGATGAATTTGTTTGGCAAAAACCAGCAGCAGCAAACCCTGCATCCTTATGGATGTAACCTAGACAGAGATAGAGATAGATTTCAATAGTTTTTTTTAATTTAATGATTTTTTAATTTCTTTTAAAGAAAACCTTTCCTTTTATTTCTTCTGTAAACAATTTTTTTTAACTTGAGTTTAAAATGACATATTTTAAGCACTGTAATTTGTATTATGTGTTCAAATTAAATGAAACAAAATGCTACAAGTCTCAAACTGTAACTGTTCTTTTTGACTGTAATTTGTTTAATTTGATTCTAACTTTAATTCAATATATTTATTCTCATATAATACAAATTGCAGTGCATATTATACAGTATATCATTTGAAACTCAAGTTTTTTTTTTTACAGAAGTAATGAATTAGTTTTAGGATTTTTAAGCAACACAGCCCCATGGTTATTTGAGCTTTCAGAGACACTGTTTAGGCATATGCACACATCCACATCCACATAAATACACAGTAACCAAATATGTAACTTCCCACTGTCCTCACTCACCTTGACGAAGCCTCTGGGTGCCAGTGTGTTCATGAAGACGTGGCTCCAAGAGTCCTCCATTAACATGTCAGAGAGAAACCTCAGAGGGGTGGCATTCACCTCCTGCAGGCTGACACACCGGCATATTGGAAATATATGGAAAAAACAAACTGGCAAAAATAGATACTTTTATCCTATAGTTCCATTCCTGGCAAGGTTTTAAATTCCAGATTCCGTATTGTTATTTCTCACCCAATCACATAGAGGTCTGTGGGGGGCTGGACGTCTAGCTGCAGCAACGAGGTGACGTCTTCAGGAGGCTCCGCTGTGGCCACGTTCCAGGTCACCACGTGCAACCTGTCAGTGTTTTGACCAAAGTGATGCAAAAAGAGAAAACAGTGACAAATATCAGTTGCATTGCTACATTAGCCTTGTTGTAAACACCTTTGTCCCAAGTTATTGTCTTCAGTTGGTGGTGTGCAAATGTAATACTTCAACTGGTAATACTGGAAATAAACCATTTTTATCAGGGTTAATATCAAGTTTAGTTAAGTTGTTAGTTAGTTAAGTTCTATATATTTTTTCTTATTTTTATGTCTACTTTCATTAGTACATATTCATTTCAACAACTTATAAATGCAGCGTTCAACAGTTTGTGCCCACATTTGGAAAAATAATAAAGTAAAAAAAACATTACTTTTTCAACATCCGCATTTTCTTTACTCTTCTAATAGGAAGCCACTAAAAAGTGTCAAACTGCAAAGACATCCTGATACATTCAAACACTTCCTGCCTGTGTATCAGTGTAAACTTGTGTATGCAATAATGAACACATGCACATGTCAACCTGAATGTGTCTGTGGGAATGGGGCACCCGCAGAGCTGAAACGCTTCGTCCAGCGTGCGGGACACTTCTTCATTGGCTTCGTCGTCAGAGCTCATGTCCTCTATGCAGGTCAGCAGCTGAGACAAACGCTGGCGCAGGAGCACCTTGGACCTGGAGCCCTGAGATGTTGAACTGCCCATACTGTCTGAGCGCAAACGTGGACTGGATGTAAACACGTCCATCTTTGGGTCCTGGACTGAAAAGGTGTTGCAGATGTTGGCTTTGTTACTTGCAAGTTATTTAAGATTACTCAAACGAAAAAAATAAATATGCTGTCCTGCAAGCGCGAACAAACAACATTCAGTGGAAGAAATTCCTTTAGCTTGTTTTCTCCTTTGGTTGGTTAGGTTGCAGCCATTTGATTTGAGAAGCCTTCGGTCTTCTTAGGCCACTCAAATTAAGATGAATGGATTCCTAGTTAAATCTCCCTTCAGGCAGCATCTGATTTCGGTCCTCCAAATCGACCAGGATGAAAAACTGGAAACCCCAGGGTGAAGTTTTCCTGTACCAGTGCAGTCTTCTCAGTGGCAGAGTCCAGTGTGGTCATGCAGCAATGGAGCAACGAGTGACAAAGCAGTGGGGTTGACTCAGGAATGTGGGCAAGGATTAAGATTTGGACGTTAATCGCAGGCAGGAGACAGGCATGTGAACATGTGTGTGTTTGTCTGCGAGTACGTGTAGTCGCAGAGAGTAGAAGAGGTGGACCGGAGCCTGATCCTCCATCATTGTGAGTAGTGTTGCAAGACTAGAGTAACCCTTCAGATCCCTAAAACGTTTACCACCAGCGATCTCTCTATCAGCTGAGTGAACAATGCATGTCACCACGCAATTACAGTCATGCATTAGCGATGGGACAACAGCGCACAATAGCATTAGCTTCTTTTGGCCTTGAGCCACTCTCTCCTCATATAGGTGAAAGGTTCTCTTTCTAAACTCAGAGAGAAGTGAGGGGTTAAACACAGTTTTGTAAGCTCTGACATGGATGTTTTTTTTCTAAGAACAAAAGCTTACATAATTCTAATAAACAAGCGTTACAGCACTGTAAATAGTAGATTGAATCGGATCAATTCATGAAGCAATCAGCAACTCCAAAGCATTTTGCGCAATACTTAAAAGGTTTAAGTATTTCAAAACCATGAATGCTATGAGGTATTTTTAAATTCAGATGAAACATTTAGTTCCAGAAAAAGTGGCCAGTATTGAATAATTTGTCTCCATAAAAAATGGAGAGGATTAGAAACAGTAAGATACCTGTCACAATAATAATAAGTCTTTCCTTGTTGGATTAATGACTCTTAGCTTATGGACATAATCATTATGTTGCTGCAATGATTTATATAAAATTATGGTAATAAAATAAGTATTCAATTCATATGGATATTGTGTTGATTATTATCATGTAGGTTAACCAAAAGCACTGGGAATTTATTATTTTGCATTATTTCTGGGATGACATTATTAAATCTCATTTCAGATATTTGTCATTGAAGAAATGAGTAAATAACGAATCTGCAATCTATGAATACAGAATAATTTCTGATTGAGTCACTGGTAGGGTAGAAGAGCACACACAATAAATCATGCCATAAAGTCAACAGTATTTAAGTTTTTTGGAAAGCTGTGGGGGATAATAGGAAAGAAACAACCAGAAGAGATTGCCCATTAAAAAATAAAAAAAAATGCTAATCTTGGATGCCCCAGTTCTCCCTGCCTCTTCATGTAACAGCATCACATGCAGAGACTTAAGGCACATTCTTTAGCAAGCAAAAGTGTGAAGTGGATAAGCAAAGGGGTTCACTGGTTCAGGGACAAATAAAGAATGTGAGGTTATTTAAGTTTCATCACAGACCCTGCAAAGATTCATAGCCTGCTGCCTCAAAGCTTCTTATGATGGTTAGGCAATTCAGTTACTGAACAAGAGGGTTATACCTTCTTTTTCTGGACTCTATTGGTCTCTGCATACACCCTTTTCAGACTGAAGTGTTTGCTTTCTCCCACAATGTTTTCCGTTGTTCCTTCCTATACTCTTCAAGACCAGAGGACAAAGAAGAAGTTATTTGTATTAGATTCTGATCTTACCTGAACTTGTCTCTCCCACCACTTTGTAATCTTCCAGTACTCATTTCCTCCCCTGTGGGAACACACAAACACATGTATGCCTAAACAAAGTGGAAACAAAAAGAAAACACACATAACAAGATGAAAGACTTGCCTTTATGACAGCCAGTTTTCCAGGAGTGCAGGCCATTGCCGAGTAAAACAGAGCTGAATGCCTGAAAGTCATTTCTGAAATGGCTTTGTAATCATGTCAAATCACGGTTAGCTTCATCCACGTCACAGAAGCAGGACCCTGAAGGTCACATGTAAAAATAGTAACACTATGACTGGGATTTATTTTGTTAAACTTGCTCAAAAGATTGTGATATTTAAAAATGATTAGATTGTTTAGATAGTTTTTGTTTAAATCGTTGAGGTGAATATCTGGCAGTGGGATCATTTGTTGGGTAAAAATCGTACAAATCCATCTGCGACTTCAGCACCATGGACAGCACCACAGATTGATCAATACACAATTTCTACTGATATTTCAGCCATTTGTAAATCAGTAGGCAATTTAAGGTGGCAGTAGCTCAGTCCGTAGGGAGTTAGGTTGTAAACCAGAGGGTCATTGGTTTAAGTCCCCGTACAGACCAAAGTATGGAGTGTGGATCGGTAGCTGGAGAGATGCCACTTCACCTCCTGGGCA
>NC_045745.1:24086363-24087807 GCF_008692095.1 Etheostoma spectabile | reverse complement strand
CGTCAACCCCCCCCCCCGACCGCTTTGGTCCGCATGGCAGCCCACTCACTCTGACATCTCTTCATTTGTGCATGATTTAGGTCCTGAGCGTTTGTATTTCAGGCCTGTGTGTTGTGATTACTAACAAACGCAGTGAAAATTGTAATTTCCCCACTGTGGATCAATAAACATTATACATTTTTATTATTAGTCTATGATAGACACTTGTTTTTGAGGACATTGTGTTGACTTAAAGAATAGAGTAATAGAGTTGAATTGAAATAGTATCCCCTTATGGCTAACATGTTAGCAAACTAGTTGGCTAATTGCAGTGGCAGGTCAGAACTACAGTAAGACACACGTTAATTTGGAGTTGTGTTTCTAGTCACCTTGCAATGTCCAATATTCTCTCACCTTTTAGCTCAGTTTTGGTTTCCACCAACTCCTGAGGGTACTCCTGTTGCTTAGTGCTGGGCAGGTTCCACTGTGTAGTTGTTTTTTAGAAAACCAAAACAGTAAAGTGGTGGGCTGTAAACCTAAAATAATGAGCTGAAACGTGCTAAAATGCTAAAAGGTGGAAGGAAACTGTAGTCAGATAACATTTTTTGAGGGTTTGTACTCACAACTCCGATAGTTAGTTTCACTTTAAATGTAGTAATTTGATACAAAATATTGATTAGTGTAGCTTTAACCATAACTGCCTTCTACCCAAACCTGACCTGCCCTAATGCCAGTGCTAAGTTAATATATTAATTATTTTGGTCCCCATAAGGTCAATAATTTAAGTCATGTAAATAGGTATTTGTCCCCACACATTATGAAACACACACACATAAAAATATCCCTAGATTTTTTTCTAAAACCAATTCCACAAACTAGTGCTTTAAAGCGCTCAAATTATGCTCATTTTCAGGTTCATAATTGTATTTAAGGTTACATCAGAATAGGTTTACAAGGTTTATTTTCAGAAAACGCCATATTTTTGTTGCACGGCACATTGATGCAGCTCCTCTTTTCACCCTGTGTGTTGAGCTCTGTTTTAGCTACAGAGAGAGGCATCACACTTCTATTCCATCTTTTTTGAGATTTGCACATGTAGCTCAGTACCTAGGTAAGCACTGCTAGCTAGTCAGTTGCAGAGTTTGAGGGCGTGCCACCCTGGCAGCTAGGCGAGCGTTATAAGGTGTGTTACAAAGTGACGCACGTTTGGTAAAGGTTGGACTACAACAGAGCTGTTTGGAGCAGTTTGTGAACATTGTTTCCTGTTGGAGATGGTAAGTCTCTTTGGGGTGGACTTTGGGCTTTTTCAAACCTATTACATGAACAAAAAAGATGTATAACGTAAATAAAGCCAAGGAAAGGGAAAAAGCATTACATGAGCACTTTAAGATTGTGTCATGTAATTCAAGGGTCTAGCCATTGTAACCATATTCAACCCGTGAAGTTGCGTAAATACTTTGGCCCC
>NC_045745.1:24080149-24086353 GCF_008692095.1 Etheostoma spectabile | reverse complement strand
CTTCTACCTGTGTTTGTGACCTCTGAGAACCTTAGTTCTCTGAAAAAAAGGAACACAATTTGCCTTTCAGTGTCTTTTAGCTTCATGAAAATGAACAATATCAAAATAATATCTGAATGATTGTTTCTTAAGTTTTTAAGTAGCTGCTGAAAAATCTACTACGACTATCATTCATTCAGTACACTAGCCTCCATCAATTTAATACAGTAGCCTACCTTTCTTTATGTGTCTTTCTTGTGGTGTATGGAAAAAGCCACAGACCCCTTGCACAACAAAAGTCACCAAAGGGAAGTCGAGGGACTGGATCTGCTTTCCTACGGTGAGTCCGGTTGTTTGACTGTTTTCAGCTGCTGCCTATTCAGCTCCCAACTCAACCTGCTTTGGACTTAAAGCGTAACATCGGATCAAGCTATTAAGTTGGTTAACAACCCGGTGAGAAAGTATTATCTAATTCATGAATGGACATGTCTGTTTATTGAATGTCATTATGACGCATGGTATTTGTTGCACTAAAGCCCTCTTTGTATGTTCATAAATAATCCTTTACTTTCTAAATAGTTTGGAATGTGTGTGCTTTGCTTTACTGTGTGCTATTTCAATCCAATCCTGTAATTTATATATGTGTAAGTTTACTTTAGGAAATTTACACATGGGGTTTGTTAATTAAGGATTCTGTGCTAAAAACCTATATCAATTCTCTTCTTACCTGCCTCCATAGTAATTAAGTAAGGCTATCATCGCTCTTGTAATGCACATTACAATAAAAAAAACATTCACATTAAAACGTATGTACAGTTGCTTTGCTTCTTTTTATTAATTTCTTTACGTCTCCAATGTACAGCAGTGTTATTGGAAGATAAGATGACAAAAAGGCACAAATTCACAATAAAAGAAAGAAAAACAGGTGACAAGTTAACAGGAGTGAGAGAGAGAGAAAGAGAGATTTAAAAACAGTTTGGGAAATTGTGGAATAATTTGGTTTCATATTCCGATTCTAAATTGAGGAATCTAACAACAGATATCTATCAGATTGTCTCTGTTAAACCATGTTCTCTCGCAAGTTTCTATGGTGTCTTCAGGCTTTGAAAAAAGGACCTACTGGGAGTATTTTTTTCTGTATAGCTATAACTCCAACCCTCCAGCACCCAGTACTTCTAAATGCAGAATAATTTCCTGTTGATCCCCATCACAAACTATAGGAGGAGAAATACCACCTTGTACCGAGGCTCCACTTATCGTAGGGCTGACACCATCAGCTAATAACGTGGATCAATGAACTGACCCAAGCAGCCCCCATATGTTGCTTTTCAGAGAGAGAAGCGAGTGTAGTTCAGAGACTGACAACAGAGGTACAACACTCAGAACAAAAATATATATCTATACACTGTCCTGCTAATGAGACGTGGTCCCTGTGAGAGAAGAACATCAGAGGGAGAGGAAATAGTGAACAGGGTTCTTGCTTTTCATTTTTTCCCCCTCTACAAGCCACACAACAGCGCTCTGCTGCTTTGCTGGAGCATCCTTAAATCTGCAGCATATCATGTATAACAATAGGTTAGAATGTGTTTTTTGGCTAGAGCTGACAGTTTGTCCTTAAAATGTCTTATCAACTATATTTCCTCACAATAATACCTCTGTGAGAGCCACTTGGTTGCTGTGGTCTGTGTGATGGAATAATAGGATCAAGTGTCAGGTAGGTCTGTGCTGTAAGTCTGGCAGGACAGTCTGATTTATATATATATATATATATATATATATATATATATATATATATATATATATATATATATATATGTGTGTTCATGTACATTAATTTATTTACTATTTACAAAGTCAATACATACAGTACATCCACAAATCCCCATGATTCAGTTGGTAGCCCCATCACAGACAGTGAGTGAGATGCTCGATGGACACAGAGAGAGGTGAAAGGGTTGGACACCCAGGGCCAGTGTTTTCTTTAAAGGGGAGGCAACAGAAAGTGTCTTGTACTGAGTCTATAAACTTAGTCTGACATACATACAGTATACAGGGACATGAAAACAACAACAAGAAACAAGTCGAAAGTATTAAGCTTGAATTGTAGCCAATAATGCTGTGAGCAGTTTTTAATTTCATGGCCGTCCTACGCTTTTAGTATCCTTATGGCAAATACAAGAAATTTAGATTTTATGGCTATTGTACTTGGGCTTGAGAAAGGTCACAGACATGTATAGGCTAAATACTGCCCAGTAACAATACTCCAATATTATCCTGTAAAACAAGACATAAAGTCATTTAAAATATATGTAATATTATGAAGGTGAAACAAACTAGATTTGTCATGCTAAGGGATGAACAAATTGAATTGATGAGCAAAAGTAAAATGGACCTTCTGATTACAGTAATACAGGTGAATATACTATATATATACATATATATATATATATATATATATATTTATTTATTTTATATATATATATATATATATATATATATTTTTATATTATATTTTTTATATATATATATATATTTTTTTTATATATATATATACACATATATATATACACAGACACACACAGACACTACCGGTCAAAAGTTTGGGGTCACTTAGAAATTTCCATTGCACTCCATTATAGACAGAATACCAGCTGAGATCAGTTGCCTTGTTTTTTTTAACCAGGGTGGCAGTTTCCAGATTACATTATGTGCTTACATAATTGCAAAAGGGTTGTTCAATGTTTTCTCAGTTAGTTTTTTAAAATAATATCAGATTAGTAAACAGAATGTGCCTTTGGAACATTGGATGAATAGTTGCTGATAATGGGAAATGTAGATATTGCATTAGAGATCAGCCCCCCACTCAGATCAGTTGGTATCCTGTCTATAATGGAGGGAAATGGAAATTTGTAAGTGACCCCAAACTTTTGACCGGTAGTGTATATATATATATATATACAGTATATGCAGACAATCAGCTGGAAAAGTTGATGCCAAATGTTTATACGTGACTATTCCTAATTCAAGAGGCCCTGGAAGACTGCTGTCAGTGCTGCCATCTAAAGAAACCCTCCAATTCTACAAGCACCTCAGAGGGTTTTTTATGTACAGTAACAATTTTATAAAGAGAATAGCAATTTATTTAACTGTAATAATTTGCTCTGCTCTGTCATGTCATACGTTTGATGATTAAATTACTGGTTATCATTTCTTATTCTAGTCAGACCAGTACAATGTTAAAATAAATAAATAAATAAATAAATAAATAAAATAAAATATCAGGCCATTACAGAGGTATTATTAAATGCTGGACTTGATACAGGAATCACAGCCATGGAATCACTTATCATTCATTACGGTAAGCATTCGATCAGATTTCACACAGGGGTGTATGATTATGCTATTGCAATGATATAGATTTTTTGTACGTAAATAAGTTATATTCAATTTATTGGCAATCTGAAAATTTAACATGAATTAATAGGAACTCAACAGTGCAAACTGTTTGTTTTTAACACACAAAAACCTACAAATGGACTGAAATGAATCAAACCCCTGCAGCTTAAGTGATATCTGCATGTTCTGATGGCAGACCTAAATCACTAAAATGGTTTAGACATGATCTGTTTCTTTATCTTTAAAGTTTTCACGCTGTTATAAGATGTGTAGGGGAAAGTAAACAGAAGATGGAAAAGAGGAAAGTAAAAAAGTAACTGAGTACAAAGAAGGCCAAACAGACGTTAACAAGAGGAAGGTTAATGCCTGCTGTTATCACTACTCTAGCACCATTGCTTCCGTTCTTCCTTACCCAGCCAGCATCAGATCACTTCAAAGACCCCCACTTTACATCACTCATGTACACTCATGCATATACCAAAAAACCTAAAAACTATCACAAATACCAGGCTTCAGTCTCCAGCAGGAGACAAATCTGCCTCATCCAAAGACAAACACAATAAAACCCGCATTTATTAAAAAATAATCAACATCTTAACAATCCCTGGCTTTCAGCTTGGGCTCTGCTTTACTAAAACTGTTCTTAGGATAGGACCAAACACTAGAGTGAGATTAGATTTGTGATGATAAAAAGGAGAGACCAACGTGTCATGATAGTTATTGCTATCGCTGGATAAGACCATTTATCCACTGGAGGTGACAGAATGGGTGACAGGGCAAGAACTGATGCAGATCACATTACATTTTACTTTCAAAGAACCATTTATTTATCTACAAGGAGCAGGAGGAGCTGTGTGTTCATGATGGCCTCTAATGTTAAAATCACAGAGTCATCTGTAAAGTCTGTAAAAAATAAAGACTCATTTATGGCTGATCTATTGTGCATTTCCCTTTACAAAGTGATACATCCATGTATACTATCTCTGTGTGTGCATTACTGTATATTTAAATCACTGTTGAAACAGCCAGATTAAACTTGAAAAGTTTAAGTCTTGAAAGAGGAAAATGAAAAACATGGTTGGAAACCTTGATGACCTTACAATGCTACAGAAACACACAAACATGCACGCCCACACACACGCAAGCATGCACACACGCATGCACGCACGCATGCACGCACGCATGCACGCACACATGCACACACGCACACACGTACGCACGCACCCACACAGATATACACACAAACATACAAAGCAGCAGAAAAGCCAATGAATGCCTCACGACATTGAGAGAAATACTTGAAAGAAATCCTATCTAGTTGGTCAGGAGTATAGCAGAGACAACATAACACTCTCAGCACAATCCCAACCTTGCAGCTGCGGTTTGTAGACTCGCAGATTGGTTTGAACAGCAAAAAGAAACACTGCATAAAGCATGACATAAATGGCAGAAAAGAGGTATTATGACAAATCAAAAAAGACAAGATCAAAACTGAGCAGATAGGCTACAGGTTGGACTTGAAAAAATAAACATCCACAGACATACTTACAGACAAAATCCTTTTAAAAACCCTGTTCATATATATTTATATTTATATATATATATATATATACTGTATATATATATATTTCAATACAATTATTCCGCTCCCCGATATACGGTATACTGTATATATACACCATAGGGATATCTTAAATAGAAATCAATCCTAAATTGCAGAGATAATACTATTCTCTGTAGTTTAGAGTCTGAGAGAGCGAAAGAGAGGACTGACTGACAAGATCTAGTGTGGAGGCCTGGAGGCCTCAGAGCAGGTAATAAGACACTGGATGGAAAAACAAATAAGAGATGGATGGGACTCAAGGGAGGTGGGATGTGGTGTAGGAGATCATCTGAAAACTGGGAGATTACTGGGTCCAGGTCCCTGAAAGCCAGATTGTATCGGGGGTGGGGGGTAAATTGGACCGGCCGGTCAGATGTTGTGTCAGTTGGAATAGAATAAGAATGTGAATCCGCTGGTGTCTGGATAGTCTGGTCTGAAAGAGATAGAAAGGGGTAAGAGCATGAACAAGAGGCCCTTTCCATTGCCTTTGATGTGAAGCAATAGTTGATCAGTAATAAAATCAATAATAAAAGTATAAAATAAATAAACATTCAAATTCCTCTCACCTGATGAGCACCAGTATTCACGGTTCATCACAACATCAGTCCTCTAGAGCCACCATCCCTTTCACTGGGTCCTTCACTCTCATCTGACACACACAAGACACACAAATTATGCACAGAAATGTTGTAGCTAAATGATCATTCACATATTTCTATACATTAGCAATTCCTCAGAGCCCTCTCTGGGACCCTAAGACTAGGGTTGAATGACTCATTGTTGTTTTAGGAATATTTTATGCTAACCTCATCTAGCTGCTTGCGAGTCTCCTCCTCCATGCGACGGATGTCTTCCATGTTCAAGTCGATCCATTTGTCGATCCAGCAGAACAGCTGACGGTGGAAATTAGTGAACAAACGCTTCTCTTGCTGTGAAACGACATATAAGTATAAAGAGAAATTCATGTGTGGTTTTAAGAAAGGATGCTTGATTTTTAAGTCAATACGATGAAACTAAGCTGTTTGATTATCAGAGATGTTAAATCCCATCCTGCTTTACCCTGTTTATCCACTAGATGCTGGTGCAGCCCATATTTACGGCGTCATAGTTGGTGGTACTTTTCCACCATAACTTCAAGCTAACAAGATGTGAGACACTGTATGTACTGTATGCATGCATGGCGTATGAGACTCTATGGCACAGAGGTCCCCCCCCCCCCCCCCCCC
>NC_045745.1:24024996-24080139 GCF_008692095.1 Etheostoma spectabile | reverse complement strand
ACACACACACAGGACTGTTCTGCAGGATCATGTTAACTGTATGAACACCAGTCCGACTTGTAAACAAACCTTTTGAATAAAGCTCTCCACTTTATTTTGCAGGCCCCACCACTTGAATTTGACCGTGACCAGTTTGTAGGCACACATGTGTGGGCAGTCTGTCTTCTTAGGAAGTTCTTTCTGCAAGTGCATGAACACACATACAATGATTTTAAAATGGTTAATAAAGATTGCTGAGCTTTATATCTTTTGCATTCAGGGTCGCACACAAGATTTTAGAACGAGTAATAAGGTCTTGAACCCCAACCAATACGTTTGACAAAACAACTAACATTCTATTTGGCTTCTTTTCCTTTTAGAGATCCAGATAAGTGTTCAATGCTGTTGTCCTCAAATTTAGTTTCCCTACAAACTTCCCTTCAAAACTTTCTCCACACTACTAGCAACTACACTGGCAGGAAAACACAGAAACATTTATTTATTTATGTACTTATTTCTTTTGTTGGCCTAAAATAGTCAATTTAAAATATTATAGAAAAAAATACTGGAATATCCACAAACTCTCATTGAGTTCAAAAGTAGCGATGACCTAGGTGACATTATGATCAAATGTTTGTCATGGACCAAGTATTTCAGCACAGACTAAATATCAGAGTTGCTGAGAAACAGGTATTAGTTTAAGTGATGAATAGTTCAATAATTTACATTGATGAGGTTGGAGTTATGTATTTTAGTGGTTTCAAATGTGTCTCATTGAAATTAACAACAGGACCCTGCACCTTCCAGTCTGGTCCTAGAGGGCCTCGTCCTGTCTTCACTGACTTGTACCTGCAAGGGTCCTCCTCCGGCTTGTAGTCCTGGAGAGAGGTAAGAAAAACCAGAATGAACAAGATGGACGAGGTGACAAAAAAAAGTAAGAGATCTAGTCGCTGTAATCGTCTCAATGTGGATCTTATTCAAATTGTTAAACCTTTGGCTCCACTTGGCTTCTGTCCGCAATATCAATATAAACTACATCCACCTTCTTCCAGGTTTCTGCATCCAGACCGTGTACCTGAAACAGAAGCACAGAGCACAGCTGGATACAGGCGCAACCTCTTCAGGCAGCCCACATACAACACAGACGAGAACACAACGCTCATGGTTAAAATGTGTTCTAAAGCCCATAAGCTACAAGTACATATATACACGGATGATACATTTCTCTGGAAATTATTGGAGTCCTTTTTTGTAGGTTTGCTTGCTCCGTTTATTTCGTGATCATACTCATTTATATAAAGGAGACAAGTAATTACGGGAGCCTATAACTAGGGGCTTGAATTCATTGAGCATTTTTTAAATAGAGGACAAGTAGCAGTCAGAAAGGGTATCACTAAACAGCTAGCAGTGGAGGGAATAGATAATAAACAAAACACCTACACAAGGTGTGAGATACAGTATTAATCGAGCATTAGTGGTATAAAATGAGCACTACTTTGCCACGTGACAAAAGACAAAAACGCTCATGCTTTTCAAACACCTCCTCAGGTCATTACAATCTTTATTAATTACATTTTCGAGGTGTCCCGTGTCAGGTTTGTGCCATGTCTCAATCTTGATCAGGAAGTTATCTTTCATATACTCGTTCTGCAGAGAAAAGAGAAATAATCCTGAGTGACGAGGAAACAGTAAATAAATCTACAGATTACACAGGTCAGTCTCTCTCTATCTCTCACACACACACACACACACACACACACACACACACACACACACACACACACACACACACACACACACACACACACACACACACACACACACACACACACACACACACACACACACACACACACACAGTAATTGTGTCTGACTATGCCTGCTTTTGTGTCACTAAAATAGATCACATTTCTTTTCCAACTTTCAGGTAATTTACCCCCTCTATGGGCATCCTCGTTTACTTTTGGGAAATCTGTAAGCGTAAAAGAAAAGAAAAAGTACTTACAGTGATAACTGGAGAGCCAGATGAAAGAAAGTGCAGGGGGCAAACAGAGAGAAAGAAAGAAAAAGAATGCAGTTGAACATTTACAGTACTGAACAATGTACAGAGGTAAGTATGTATTGATATATGTAAATATGAACCTACACACGTGATACATCTGTATTGTGTGTTTGGGTTCAGGTTGTGCCTTTTACTGTGTCCCGTGTATTTGTATGAAAGATGGCTGTCTGGCAGCTGCTAGTGTGTGTGTGTGTGTTGTAATCTCAGCCTGAAAGGCTTGAGCGATTGCATGGCGTTTCTCACTGGACATGCAGTTAATAATTCAACTACTCCTTCAGGGTGACAGAGACACAGGGACACAGAGAGACAGACAATCCCTCTGACAGATCAGCGTCTATGTGAC
Source organism: Etheostoma spectabile (assembly GCF_008692095.1). NCBI lineage: Eukaryota > Metazoa > Chordata > Actinopteri > Perciformes > Percidae > Etheostoma > Etheostoma spectabile. The sequence goes on along the minus strand of NC_045745.1, from coordinate 24,077,755 downwards.
CTCTAAGTCATTTGAGTCAATTGTATTTACACATTACAATGCATTCACGTTTATGTCTATTGCAGGACAGATTAAAAACACCAACTATATCAAAATTGGAGTTTTCAGTTCCCGGTACTATGGTGGGTGTGGTTGCAGCCTCCAGAATTATTTTGAGGCATTGGAAAATGTTCCAGATTTGACAGATTGGGTAGAAGCAATGGTAGAGATTACATCCAATGAATGCATGCTCAATAGATTAGTGTAAAAGGTAGTTTAGAAGATGGGACTTCTTCCTGGGACCTGTATTGGCCCTTTACATAGATCGATGGAGTGCCTGTTTAGATTTCAAACATAACCAAAACGTTCCTGTGACTGTGACATCTTTTATTTTTATTTTATTATGGGCTGAATCTCTCGCTTCGGTGTGTGTGTGTGTGTGTGTGTGTGTGGATGATACCTGTGCGACAGTATGGGTACGCATTCCAAGCTTTCTCATGGATGTTGAGAGCTGAAGCTGGAGCCAACATTCTGACAAATGATGGCACTTTACTGCAGGAGTGAAGAGAGAACAAATTTATTTGTAACTTATTTACCGGTAACTATATTTCAACCAAGAAAGATTAAGTTTCACACTAAAAGCACCACTAAGTACAGGCTAACAGAGCCAACAGCATGGCGTAGTTTATATGGAGCTGGCTACGATCCCATATTATGAACCTTTTTATCTTATTCATGGTATGTGAGCAATTTAACATATTTAACCTAAAATTATGAACTATTTCTTAAAGTTTTCAGCTTTAGAGTGAGCCAGGAAGGAGATGGGATAACAGACTAAAGCAGAGTAAGAATGGAAAGGAGACAAGAGATGTGGTCTCGAGGATGAGATGAATAAAGTAGGCTTTCTGAGAGAACTTTAAAAATTGTCGGACAATCGCTTACCTCTGCAAATGGTAGATTTTGTGTGTGTACTGTCCCTTCTCTCCTTCTTTCTCGTAGGGCTCATTTTTTAGCACCTCCACTCCTTCTCCTCCACCCGTCTCATTCTTACTGGCTTCAGCCACAGAGTACAGCTGGCCGACCTGGTACTGAAAACAGAGAAATAAGAGGTTAGACTGAAGAGGAAAGTGTGTTTAAAGGAAGAAACAAGGAGCTTTTCCCCTCAACATACAGTATATGTTTCTGTAGATGAGTGCACTTTTAGACACATGCAGATATCTTTTTTTCATGTGTATTTCATCAGCTCATCTTTTTCAATCTTCAGTAGTGGATTACTTCTTCTGATCCTTTTTCCTGATCTCTACCTTCTCCTTTCCTTGTCTTTAATCTCTCCCATACAGTCTTGTTTGTCTTCTTGACCCGTCCGACTTTTTGTTGTAGCAACCTGCCAGTTTCCTCTTTGATAAACTGACCCTAACCCTACTTTCTCATTCTTTCATCCCTATTTTCCTCTCGTTCCCCATCTTCTGGTGTGCATCTGAGGCTTTAAACACCGGACAATGGACTCCTTTCATTTCTTAATCACCTCTAATCCACCATATAACCTTTGCACAAAGCTGGACCAGAGCGCAGACACAAGTACAACATCACAAAGAAGAAGTGGATGTAGTCAGAAAATTCCATTTTCACAGGAAAGAGATTACAGTAATTATTCAATTATATTCAATGTTAAATCCAACCATGAGAAAATTATAGGTTACTTTTTTTCAACACATATGTCACAAAGCAACAACGTCCCCAGAGAAAACCTTGGCTCTAGGAACCAGAGTGGATTTAACAGTGAATAATTTGTATTAGTAAAAATCTCATTAGTCACGTTGAAAAATTAAAAGCAGTGTGATGAGCCTGTCAACAACAGTTATAGTACACAAATCCCAACTAAGTTTGACAGAACGTCTCACTATGGAGTCAAATGATGATCGAATCCTTTCCTGCCCCCTCCTGAAATATTAAAACAGTAACCCTAAATCACAACACAGTTACTGTAAAAAGGTGAACACATATAAATGTGGATAAATAAGAAAAGGTAAAATGTAAAATAAAAATAGAAAAATGTACCTAATTATCTGTTCTGTTGCTTTTGAGAAGCAAAGTAAAAGCACAAATGTCGTAAAGGCACCAATAACCTATGACGAAAACCATTTTCAAAACAGTCTTGTGAATGTAATGATTCGTGGACGGTTGAAGCTGCCTTCTGTGATGAAACTGGTTTATCTTCATCTTCTGCAGTGGATTGTCTGAAGGACTGAATTCACCATTCCAGATTAAAGTTCTCGGTGTCTCTAATACAAAACCTTACATGGAAATTTTGGATTGCTGACATGTTTTTTTTAATCAAACTTCATCGTAGCTGTAATATATTACTCTAACCCTCCTCCATAAGGAACATTAGGTTTTCTCTTTTATCAAATAATTTGACTATCTGGAGCGAATTTGAAAGCTCTAGGAGCAGATTTCCATGACATTTGAAAGACCAGTAACAGAGAACTGACTAGACTTGGTTATAGTAATTCTAGATAACTTATATATAATTATAGCATAACTTTGAAATTAACAGCGACAGTGAATTGAGGTGAAAATTTGCAAAGGGACTGGATGGCTACACTTTGATCAATACCCACATATATTTATTTCATTTTAACTACTCACTGTGTTCAGAGCAACAGTGACAGATGGTCCCCATTGTATCAATTGTTTTAGCTATTTTAGGATGTTCTGATGGCAAAGAAAAGTCACTATTCAGAGACTGCTGCATAGAACCATGGCCTTTTGACCTTTTGTGTGCATTTAAAGAGTAGTCCAGCTCAATGTATGTCCATTGCTGGTGTAACCCAGTGAAACCTCTATGTATACCAACACAGAAAGTTTAAAGGCCACAACAAAGGGACATTTTATTGAATTCCAAGTGAACTGTTTCTTCATGATATTAACTGTTATTGCTGAAATTGCTGCCCTAACTATGGTGTCCGCTGTAGAGTACCTCCAAGCTAATTTTTTGAAGAGGAAACTATATTTTATTTTCAGTTTTTGATACTTTGTCACATTTATGGGAGTAAAAGTTAATATCTATATGTAACTTATCTTGTCTTTCATGTGTGGTCAATGCGCCGGATGTCCCTCCCCTTTGGCTATCTATTTTGCAAGGGCACGTTGCCGCGCAGGACAGTTGTGATCGGTTTAAAGGCATACAAACAAATCAGAGCATTTTCCCCCCATCCCAGAATAGATAAGTGGTGTAGCCAGACTATATTTGAGCACGCAAGTCTATTTAAGAGGTTACTCATTCACAGCAACAGCAGTGATAAGACGTAAAGACAGCGACCCAGATTACCTGTGCCAATCTGGTTGAGATGAAATTCACATCATTTGAACACTTAGATGAATCAAAGAAATAAAAATTGTGACCATGATCGTCTTTGGATTGAATTACGAGACACTGGAGAGCAACAGAGAGACTGTTCCCTCATGTCAGCATTGCAACTGCCAACTAAATAAATAGGACGCAGGAACAGCAAAGCCTTCTGGGTACCAGTGTAGGACAAATATAATTCAACCATGCCTTGTGGGGTAAGTTCATATTCATAACTTCCTTCTTTCATAAACACTAAATATTGATAACGCTAAGTTAAAATCCTGGGAGGAAGTTAACAGACAGGAAATTAAATTTAGTAAGTTCTCCATTGAACAGCCTAATTCAACATGTGCTCCCCAAAGACCTTTGTTAATAGAGATGAATCCGTAGTCTACACCCCATTTGTGGTTTGGTAAATAACTGAAGACTGCTGCTTTAGAGAGTTGGGATGTAGAGAGGGAAACAGAAAGAAGGGATCTCTGGAGGGATGTGTTTCAAGGGCAGAGGTGGCACACTCAAGAGACAGGGGGCGTTACTCAACTGTATTCTGGCTTTGTGGCTCATATTTTAGTTAAATACTTCTCTTTTACAAGGTTTTCAGTGTCTAATTGTGACATAGCATGCTGAACACCAAAACTATTTTGGGGCCTCAGGCTCTAGAGAAAACCTGCATTATTATGTAGAGATCTGATTAAGATAAAGGCTGCAAGCACGCACACTTAATGAGAAGCAACATGTGTAGATAGAAAAAAGCCTCCATGAGCCAGAGGAAATGCAAGGGGAAGAAATCAGGGGGATTTAGTGCTCTATCCACTGCCTTGCGGTTTTGAGTCAAAATGAAAATTAAAATATATCAGTGTAAGCACAGATCTGAGCAGCCACAAGATATTTCTCAGATTTGGCTTCTTGAAGTGCATATTGACTTAGGTTCAGTTGTGGTCTTGGTTGCAAACCTGTTACCATGTCTCTGAGCACTTACTGCTGCTTTTCACACTTTTTTTCTCTGCTCAAGCTGTTAATTGTGTTTATGAGCAGTAGTACAGTAGTCAATATGTATTCATCATTAATAAACAGCACAAGTCAAATGTCACTACCAGAAGAGTACTCTCATGTCAGTGCAAAAAATGCATAAATATGAGAGTGACAGCAAGGGTTGGGTGCAGAGGAAGTCATGGAAGTAGTTTCAGGTGACTCATTTGTGATGCAGGGCTGAATAAAAGAGCAAACTGCAATGGAAATGAGGAGAGCAGGGGACAGAGGGATACAGAGACAAAAAAGAAGAGGACAGTGAAAGACTGTGCTGACTGTGTTGGGTCAAAGCTCTATCTGATTGGAACCCTCTTTAATATGATGAAGAGCTTTTCTCACAAAGTGATCCCGGCTGCATCAGTGCAATGCATACAGTGAATGTGTGATATTTCACTCTTGGAACCAAAAAAGGTCTTACGTGTTAATGATGGCAGGCACTTGTGTGCTTCACATTTGTGAATACAGTGAACCAGATAATCATTTAAGAAAAGCTGAGCCACACACACACACACACACACACACAGATGAAACTTACCTCTTCCACAGAGATAGGAAGAATCACTCGACTGGAACAAAAGGAAAAAGAAGGGAAGTTACTCAAACATCAGTAATTCCATTCTAACCAAATACAGTGGAGTAAACATGACATAAAGAAAGCTTCTTTTGCCTTAAGATTGAAACTTGTTTTAACCAGCTGAAACTCACAATGTCTGTTTTCTCTGTGAACAATCCTGTGATGTGATTATTGTTCTGAGTTGAGATACTGAATACTTCAATCCCATTACACCTAAACAATTTGAATTCCTTTTATTTTTTTATTTTTTATTTAACCTTTATTTAACCAGGAAAATCCCATTGAGATTACTAATCTCTTTTTCAATGATACTGTATGAAGAGTTCCTTTAGTTTCAATGTACTTTTCTGTGTGGGCAAAAAACTCCTCATAAATTGTGCTACTGAATTCATTTTGGCATTATAATATGACATTAATTATGGATTGGGCTGTCAAATGTGGATTTGTAATGAGGAAGTATATGAGCATTAAGAACATTACAATTAAAGAGTTATGGTCCTGAATTCCTTCAACAATAAGAAGCACTTCAAAAGTTACTGCTTATTAGAAGACTTTTACCTCTCACAGAGCAACAAGTAGACTTCCCTCAATGTTTTTGCCAAATAAATGACAAGGCTCTTCTATTCTTTATTGCATGCATCATTTATTAACAATAGGATAATAAAATAAAATAAAAAGAGCTGTGAATCCTGAGCTGAGGCTGAGCGTTTCCATCAGAGGTTAAATATGAGGAGAAAACACAGATAGACTATGAATATTGTATATACTGTATATAATTTAACAAATCTATATCTATGGTTAGGTTAATGATTGTGAGAGAGAACTGCAAGTTTATGGGAACTTTAGAAATTCTTTGGTTTTATTCTTTGGTGATAAAGCCCCTGTAAACTTTACAGATCTGCTCACACATACACCTTTACCATGTGAAGAAAATTTCATTTTTGTCGAAGAAATCAGCAGCTTAAACACACTGCACTACCTCCTTTTTCTGTCATGTGCATTTTGTACCACAAAATGCCCATGTACAGTATGAAGCTTTGTTGATTGTTTTGTAACTGGGTGATGTATGCCGAAATTCAGATAATCCTGCATCCCACTCGCAACTGGATGTAATCTGGGTCTGAGTCCCAGCCTGCTATTGGATGGGAGGCCAGATGCTGCAAGGAAGGCAGAAGGTCTAGAATGTCAAATGACAATAATAGGATTGAACTTATGGATGTAAGGACAAATCTCCGCAATATATGTCTTTTACGTGGCTTAATATAAGTCATGTTAAAAAGAGCTACGTTTAAATACTTAATACATGTTTTAGGCTAAACAAGGACTAAAGTCACCTTAGTACAATTCTCCTTGGTCTGAAGGTCTTGACAGGAAGATCAGGTGTCTCTCTGTTGCATCAGAAAACAAACATCTCATCTTCTCTACTGCATTGCTCGTCCTTACAACCTTCTCATCTTATCCCTTTTTTCGGTTTTACTGTCTCTACTCTTTCCCTGCTTCTTTCCTATTCTCTTAATCACATCATATATTGTACAGTGACTCCTGTATCGCTACACATCTGCTAAAGCTCATGGTATTGCAGAAAAAGTGGACCTGGAGTGATTTAGGTCAGTGGTTCAGGTGAGCGGTACAGAGTCAAAAAAACAAACCTGTCTGTTCTACAGCAGTACATGGATCAATTCACGAGCCCTTGACCCCCGTGATGGCATCTTGGTGTGTGTATAGCCTCCCAAGCCTCTTTGTGTGCCCTTGTGTTGACAGTGTATAAGTGCATTCAGCATTTAATCGTGACCGATTTAATTAATTTCCAGGCAGACTGCTGAGACCCAGACTCTCCCTAATCACTTCAGATCTTTAGCCATGCCATCACTCTCATCCTGAGCTTTTTTAATGCAGGGCCATTCATTGATTAAATACATTTGGGGAGAAATCAAGACAATGGCTGTTGATTAATGTTCGCCCATAAAAGACAGACTCTAAATAATAAAGATTTTTCAGGATTAGGGAGGGTTACTTTTAGGCTGAAGCTGACAATAGCTGAAAATGTAGCATTGACCTTGCCATATAACATAACATGCATATAATTTAAATATTAATAGAGAGATTAGAGAACAGAGGTTGCAAAATAATCTGAAAATAATAAACTAAAATGTAACACTAAAAACGTGGAGAACACCAGACTGACGATTTTTTTTCTTCTTTTTTTTCTTTTTTTACAGGTGGGCCACTCACTCGTTAATGCAAAATGAGTCTGATGTACAGGCTGACACCAGTTAAAAGCATGAAAATGAAGGAGCCACCATACTTTCTAAAGTAGACAATCATCTGATCTTTTTTTAATTTGAAGGCCAGTATCATCCCAATTCATCTGCAATCTATCGGCCATACCCTTAACACCAGCTGATTCTGAGTAGGCCTCAGTCAGTTATCCTTACAGAACACTGAGGCCTACGGAAGCATTGTGCAAACGTAATGTGTTAAAAATCACCAAACCTTGACCCGAACAATCCCACTTCGTCCCTTCGGCCCAGCTGTCAAATTCTCAGAAATGTCTGACTGGTGCGTCAAAACCTCGCCATTTGCCATTTTGCCAAAGCTTTACAACTACCTCCCCTTTACCTGCCCACTTCCACCCCTTGTCGACCTGGGTCCCTCTGCACCTCGCCATTTCCATTTCCTCCAGAGGTAAATGCCGAAATGCTCCATCAGTCGTTTCACCTTCACCGCGCATCAATAACATGGCCACATCGGCTTAAAGGGATGGCTTATAGCCATTTCTCCCTCAGCACCGCCACTCCATCCGTCATTTTAGCACCAGAGCAAAGGACATTCTCTCAGCCTCCCGATTTCACTTGATGCAAAATGTGAAGGACTCGTGATACCAAATGTGAAGGGCTCGTGATGCAAAATGTGAAGGGCACAGCAATGCCTGCGCCGGCTGTTGATGCGACTACAGCCGCCGGTTTATTCGGTTAATTCGTTGAATGCTTTAAGGTGATGGAGTTTCTTATGCATGCACACTGATGACGGATACGGGGTCGAGCAGATAGGGTATGTTGAGATCACCCTGGCCGCACTATTGAAATTCCACTCTCGGGCGACAGGCAACAATGTCAGAGCTCAGAAACAAGATGGATAAACGCGCGCACATTCTCCGCTCTCACATATGCACACACAGCTACTTACAATTCCTTTATGAGCATTTTTTGGCGGTGCAGTATATCCAGGAGGGGAGCAGGTTAATCCAGGTCCAGAAACAGGGTCGATCCCTCCCTCCTTTAGTCACTTCTTTCTCCGCTTGCTTCTTTCCCACCTCTCCCCCTCTATGTCATTCTACCTCCACAGTCGCTTATTTTCTTCAAATTCACTTCCTGGTCGGGGCCGCGGCGCGGCGTTGCTGTTGCGCGCAGAGCACTCAGAGCAGACTACAGTACACACAGAAAAGGATGGGTCACCAGTGGGTGGTTTTGGGTTGTTGTGATTGGTCTGTACAGCTTAGGCATAGCCTAATGAGTGGGAACGATTAATTGAGCCATCCAATTGTATAGGCTAAATAAACAGTAGGCATATGATTGACATTGAAGCAATGCATCATTGTGTTTATAAAACGGTTTTATTCAGCTCATCCTGTCCCTCTTTTACGAAAAACACCAGCTTTGGGAGAAAGATTTACTTAAAATAGTTTAAGCGAAATTCAAACTGTAGACAACAGGCTAAAATTTTCAATTTAGTATTTGGGTGTAGCTTTATAGCTTATTCTGGGCTATATGTCTTTTATTTAACCAGAAAACGAAAACATATTTTACGGGAATGGCCAAAACAGCACCAGACCACAAAATATTAGGTTACAAAAGACGCTACACATGCCTATAAATATTTAGATAAATTCTAAGAAAGTTAATCAGTAATCCCAATAATGAAAGAATATAGCCTATAAAGCCGACAAAGCATCGGACCAACAACCACAGATAAATACAAAAAGCCTACTAACTCGGAGCTTCTCTGAACCGTTTTTCTCCCTCTGCGTCATCGCAGTCACGGTGACGTAGAAGGTGATTATTAACGTCGGAGTGTATGGGCATGGAGGGGACCATCGCTGCTGGCACAGACGCACAGTGCGTCAGCTCTCTAAGCCCTTTTAACAATATCCCTGCATCTAATGTGATTATCTGACTGCAGAAATCTCCAACCCAGCCATGTCCACTAGCCTGGATCTGCCACTGATGACTGACGTGATTTGTACACTACAACTAATGTCAGATGAGATCATAACGATAACAAGCGTTAGCAGATGAAATCGTGAAGGCACTTGTGCAGTCATCCTCTTACATCCACACAGGAATTGCAGGCTGACCTGTTATTCTCTCCCTGGTGGTCCCCTGACAACGCTTTGCTCCACCACCCACTGGTCTATAAGATTGTGTTGGCGCGTGATGCGATGACAAGGCATCACAGGTCCCTAATCCAGCCCCACGCACAGGAGATCGGATGTGAGAGCGTGTGTGAGAGTCTAAAATTATGTAACGGCGCACTGCTGCTGTATTTATAGCACATCTGTATCCGTTGCCAACATCCGCTTATCAGTCCTGCTCTATCTTCTCTCAGAACCCCTTCAACCTCTAGATGTACAGTAGTACAATTAAATGAAGGGTCCACCTATCTATCTATCTATCTATCTATCTATCTGTCTATCTATCTATCTATCTATCTATCTATCTATCTATCTATCTATCTATCTATCTATCTATCTATCTATCTATCTATCTAATGTGGCTGTACATGTTTTAGTTTTCCCCTATATTGATTGGTACAATGGGATTTAGCTCAACCAAAGAAAACGCACTTTTAGCTCATAATTTGGAATTAAAATATTTCAACAGAATGTGCTGTGAATGGCCCCCTACTTGCTTTATTTATACTGAGAGGCAGTGGTCTCATGTTGCCTCTTTGAACTGTATTCCTGAACAAACCACAGGGGTCAGCCAGCCAACAAACAGTTGCCTCAGCAGAGCTCCAGGAGCCACTGTCCCTGATGTGGGTGACGTTCTCACATGTATTCTCAGGTGACAAGAGGGGCTGGGGTGTCAAGTGATAGCCATCTCTCGGTGTGTAGTATAAGATGGCAGAGCGGAGTGCTGACAGACGTGGAAAAAAACGTACATGTAGTGAGTGTGCCAAGAACATCTGGTGGAAAAACTGTTCATAATTTCAGTAAGATGACTGTACTTTCACTTCTAAAAAAGCTTCATGAGGGACATGATGTCAGGAGACACACTGTTCTTAAACACTGTTGTTAAAGCTAATTAGAATTTTGCATGTGCATACTTTCTGGATAAATATGAAATATGCTCTATATTAAAATTTGTATACAGAACTGTGTGTGTTGAAAGCAGAAATCAGTCTCAGTGGCTATATATTTTTGCAGGTTTGGTTTACTAAATGTTTGGGAAATGAGTTTCTGTTCTGTTATGTTCTGTCAGTGTGTTTTAAATGTTGGTGTTTGTGAATAAAAAATTCAGTAAAACTTGACTATGGTTTTGTTCACACAACATACTTCAATTCGATCAGCAGACAAAAGTGTACCATCCTTCACTGTAATGGCCCTCAAAGACATGCTGCCAATACTGACCTCTGCTGGTTGGTTGCACTACACCCTACAAACTCCATCAACTGGAAACTATTTTGTTTATTAACAAATTAATTTGGTTTTTGGTTTTCGGAATTTATGCACTTAGACTTTTAAAAAGAAAAAAATAGAAAAAGTCATACATCCATAACAATTTTCCTGCCGATGAAAAAAGCAAGCAAACCATGTACTAGAGAACTGGGTGAAGACCTTTCTTTGTTATGTCACCACACAGAATGTGAGCAATAAATCGCCACAGTTTTTGTGACCAAGTGAGAGTTACACAGATACAGAGACATATACTGTAATGTAGCCTGGTCAGCAATGAAAAAACATGAGCAAGAGATCAACTCATCTTTATTAACCCACACAAATTCTTCCATAGGAACACCTGGACAACAGTCATCTCTACATTATCTTCAACGGTAGAAGAAGAGTTCTTTGCGAATAACAAAGTATACAATCAGACATGAGTCAGTCAGCACAGCACAATTTAAATACATGATGAAAAGCATTATGGAAAAGCGAGTGTAAAATGAAATAAATACACAAATGAGGGTAGGAGGAGCTTAACATGAAATTGGGACTATTTCTCTAGAAAGGCTCCAGGAGGAGTGCTGAAATAAGCTGATCTGTGTGAAATTCAAAAGGGGTTAACAGGGTATAAAGTGCTAAAAAGTAGGCAGACAGACTTTTAATACCAACTTTAAGGCATCTGAATCATCATGATTTTATGAATACACTTGAAAGGGATAGTTTGCCACTTTAAAACCAGCTCTGTCATCTTTGTGTGGGCAATTTGCTTAAATCAACGCTGTTTGGCTTCCCTCCGTAGGAACAGTGCACAGAAAAGCGGAGCAGCAGACCTCCACGACATGTGTTGTGTCATCCGGCAGATCTCTGCAGACCTCTGCTGCTCCCCAAGGGAAGCCAAACATCGTTCATTCAAATATAGTGCCCACCATTGAAATCAGCAAAATATCTCTTTAATGGAGAACATGATGTATAAAAAAAATATACCATGTAATGCAAAGGGGACAATTTTCACTGATACAGTATTTGTAAAAAGCTCAATAGAACATGCTGCCCAATGAACAAATCTTCTCTTTTACATAAAGGTATATTGAAAAGGCATCGTTGGTAAACTTAACATATAAAAAGAAAACTAAAGAAAGCAGGAAATAAAAAAAATACTCTAAACATACATAAACAATTTGCTTTTAGCAAAACATACCTGTTTGATGTCCCTCTTACAGAATATAGCCAATTAAAATACTGACATTATCCAATACTTCAGTATCCTCTAAGCTACAGTAGTTTCATAACATAAGAGAAAAAAATCAAGTCCCATAATTAATCATAATGAGTCTCTTTTCTACTCGCCCGAGAAACATCAACAATAAGGCTCTTCTCTCCTCCCTGTCGCTTATTTAGTCCACACTTACCTTGCACCATCTATCAAAAAAATCCAGCTGATAAATAGATATATAGCACCATGTCATGCCATTTGCAATCAGGATGATGTGAAGTCAATATACTAAACAAAAAAGTCTGATAAAATTGGAATCACTCACTAATAATGGTGAGTTTTTTTTGTGAAAGTGATGTTTAGCAGTCTTGCCCTTTTCCCAGGGGGATATTCATGAACTAAACATACTCTTCTGTTTATTTTTCTTCTCATATGGGGACTTTTAAAGCAGTCTTATGTGGAATGAAGCTGCACTTTGCAATGTGCAGCCCATAAAGGAGGGAATACAAAGAGAAGTCAGAGGATTTGGGGGAATGCAGAGGGCTCGTGCCTCTTTCCTTTCACAGTCTATCCTCTCGTTTTTTTCTTTTCCCCTCCACGTTTCACTTCTCGCCTCAGCGACTGTCAAACTGACTTGCTTCTGTGACAACGGCAGCATCAGCAGTTTATCTGGGTGGGATTTTGGAGTTTGTGTGTGTACCAATTTCACAGTTTAAATGTGATATTCTAAATAGTTAAGATTTCAGTTGTCATTTTGCATGCCTATGCAAAATGCCTATGCCTATGCCTTACACACGTATTACTGGATTGGACTGTTTCTCAGTAAAAACACTTTCTTCATCCTCTTCTATCCATTTCTCTTCATTTATGTTTCTTTAGACATAAGCCTCAGGAATGTCAGAGCAATTGATTTTGAAGTAGATTTTAGCGTTGTCCTCCCTCTGCTTTTGCTGTCTGTAGAGCATCCGTCTGTAGCAGATCAGGTAGAGCGGCAACAAGAAGCCCAGCATACTGAGTACTAAGAGTCCAATATTAACCTGGGGGACAACACCAGAATTAGCCAGGACTTAAGGTTTAATTTGTGAAAGTTTTCAGTGTGTGTATGTTTGTGTGTGTGTGTGTGTGTGTGCTTTCATACCCAGAACGGGTCTCCCTGTAGGGGTCCCATCATAGCCAGAAACAGGGGTTGCTGCAGCAGAGCAAACACAGCACTGACCAGAGACTGCATGCCTGTTAGACTGCCAAACTGGGAGGAGGGATACCTGCAGAGACAGAAGCAGTAGATTTAGTTTCTCAGTTTGAAGTTGAATCCACATACAGAAGACAATGGTTATGATGATGGTGAGAATGATGATGTGAGTGTGTGTGTGTGTGTGTGAGAGACGTTAGAGAGACACACTGCAACTTACACAGCAGCATATAGGCCGCCAACAGCAGAGTGAATGAATCCTCTCACCACAGTGTGCAAGACAAATGACACAATCTGAGGAAAGATGAAAGTAAAAGAAATCAATATCCGAAATCATTTTGGTCATTCAGTCAGTTGGTTTATGAGTATCCTAAAGCAGCAAAGCCTTAGCTTAGCATAAAGACTAAAACCAAGGGGAAACAGCTAATCTGGCTCTGTTCAAAGGGAAATCCACCTACCAGACAATGTGAGGCTCACTAACATTTATATTTGTATATGTTTTTAATCCTTTCCCAGTCTACGTTAAGCTAAGATAGCTGTCAACTGACTGGTAGGCAAACCGAGCCAGGCTAGCTTTTTCCCCGTTTTCCGTTACATTAACAGTATGTAGCATTCTTTGTAAAAGATAAGATTAAACTGATTAAAACACTACACATATTTAAATAAGGTTATAACATGATATGCTAGCAAGTCTGTTGTCTCCCTGAAGCCCTTTAAAGGCCTGTGTTTATTTTTGACAACGGAAGTGGACCACCCACCTGCACAGGGAGATTGGGTACTAGACAGGTGATCCCGAAACCCACTAAAAGGAGGTTTGTGAGGACGAATGCTCGCAAGGCATTGGTCACCTTCTGGGTCTTTTTGTCTCTGCGCTTTTTCTTTGTCTCAACCCTAGCAGTCAAAATCAAAAAGAAGAAAGAGAGATCAGATTACACAGGCACTGATATTGCAACTCTATTTCACAATATAAGTTAATTTCTTGGTTCTATTCGATTCATCAAACTGGCAAACAAACATTGCAGTAATGTCTGAACCTAAGAATGGGAAGGAGTTAAGGCAGTCCAAAAGGGAACACGTTGACTCACTTGCTGCAGGGCTCTTTTTTCTCATCTCCGTCATCACAGTCCTTCAGCTTCCAGTCCATGATCTGACCAATCACAGGAGTTGTCATCAGGCAAAGCAGCTGCAGCATTCCGAAGATGGAGGAGTAAAGACTCACTGAGTGAGGCAGTGAAATGAATAAAAAAAAGGTTGTAAAAAAAAAAGAGAGATGCCAATGATTATCAGACATTGAAAAAAATAAGAAAGAGGAGGTTGAAGGATAAAAATAACACAGATGAAGGGTTTCTACCTGGTTAATGACTCTGACTGTACAGTTAATTATTAGTCCTAGGCGGTAGAGCCATATCGAAACAACAGTGAATACGGAGAAAGCAACTGTTCAAAAGTCAATTTGGTGCCATTACGAGGGGATTTATGGTCAGGGGACTAATGATAAATGAGTGCTGAGTCATGTGAAACTGCTCATATCATATGACATAAGCTCAATGCTGGTGCTGAAGTGCAGAGTTAGTTAATGAGTACAAGAAAATGGTACCTGGTGGTTTCAGATTAAAGCTGAATGACAGCTGAAGGACTGGGTTATTGATATGGACAACAGGCGAGGTCAAATGAAATAATAGCACTAGCTATGACAAAAGTCAGAGAGTAGTGGAAGTGGATTTAGTACATTATTGCGATGGTAAACCCACACAAGACTAGAGGTTAAATTCTATTTGTAGTCATCTTGAGAGTTAACAGCCTAAGGCTATAGTAATCTACTGATACAACTATAAGCTCTTACCAACTTCCATTCTCTCCACTGAAATTTAAATATAAATACGTAAGTTCAGCGGCTTTTAAGTCATGAATCACAGTTACATAACACACAGAAACAACTTGACGCATAGTAAACAAAACTAAATCAACAAGTGCTCATGTTTGTCTACACACAGAGAGACAGAAAGATACTAGAAAAAATGCAGAGCCACAGACCTTTGTTGAGGTCTCCATCACTGAGCGACTCCAGGACGCTGTTCATGGCTCCCATGTAGAACAAGAGACGGAGCTGAGTGATAGACATGGTCAACAGACTGAGCATGAAGATCGGGCTGATGATGGTTTTGAAGAATGACTGGGCTGCGGGGGAAAAACGGGACAAAACAGAGGTAAACAACACGCATTAGAGTGAGAAGCATAACAATGGGGGGCCAAGGAGTTGGCTGAATTCTGCACTCTTACACTCGTCACTTGGCTTGCACTCCATTTCCAGGTCCATTGTGGAGAGGCAGAACTTGTTTCCGTCATTAGTGGCCAGTTCCATCTGTTTGAGGTTGTTGCTCACACTGAGACGACGGCCTACTGTGGTCACTTGTTGGTAGAACTGCTTTCCTGTGATTTTATGGTCAAATCCCAGCCAGCTGAACTTGATCTTTATACTGAGAAAGTAGAGGAGAAGACAGGGATGACAGGGAGAAAAAAGAATGGGAGGAGAGGACAGCGGGTGAGGACAGAGGAGAAGTTAAGTGAGTGAAGGGAAGGGGTTATGGTGAAATAGAAAAGTGTTAAACTATAAACAGAAAATAGTGACCCACAGGGAACATGCATATCCTATATGTCTTGAATCAGTCTAATGGAAAAGTTTTTTGCTGAACAAGCAAGGCATTAATTAAAGCGTGTGTGATCATCAGCAGATAGACTTTAACCTGGCACATTTTTACACCGCACATTTTTTTAAAGATTATTTATCAAACAGTGACATTGGTGTTGAGTACTCCATACACTTTGAAACATATTAGAGACTCCTATTACTTTATTTGTCCAGTTTTGTTTCTAAAACAGATATCACTGTGTAGTGTAATGCAGTGCACTGTGCCATTTGGAATAACACCATACTGCACCTACATGCAGTATATGTGAGCATATATTTGTACATGTGGGACTTTTACTTTGAATTGTATCTGTGTTACATAATGTGTGTCTGTGTGTGTTTGTGTATTCACCTGTAGTCCATGTCATCTGGTCCTGGGAACGGCTCCAGTGGCCAGTTGAAGAAGCAGTTTAAGAAGACCAGTCCAGCACAGGCAGCCCACACCACCAGGATAGTGATGAAAGACACGTCAAGGTCATAGATCACCTGTGCACATCCGAACATGAATGCAAAAAAACAGAGGAAACACCTGAAATCAGAATGCGCTGGTAGAAGCTAAATGTGGTTCTTGGAAAAAAAATGAAGATTCATAAGGGGTAAAGGTGAAAGAAAACAGTTTACATTAGTGTCGACGCAGGTGTGTGGTAGGGGGATTCAATGTTTGTTACCTTGACACCAGGGAAGGTGACAGCAGAGGAGGCATAGGAGCCAATCATCAGGGCGATGAAGGTGGAACGGAGGTCGCCAAACATGTTAGGGAGCTAGAAGGAAAGAGAAAGAGAGAAGAAAAGAGACATTATATGTCCTTACTGAAATCTAGTATAAAGCTACTGCACAAACTTGCAAGCAAATTAAAATATCATGTTTACATATGTAATGATATATTGTATATACAGTATGTATATATTGTATTGTGTACATGAGTAACTACAAAGGTTACAGTGTAGCTGCTCTAAGACAGATTGGGGACACCATGAGGATGGTGCCTACTGACAGAGGGTCAGAGTGGACAATGGGAACCAATTTGCTGGCAGACATGAGAAAAAATAAGACACAAAAAAGTGTGTTGAACACTGATAAAAGCAATATAAAACAGCATCACATAACAGACACGTGGCTGTCCAACACACAGCACAAAGAGACGGGGCGACTAAAGTGAGGAGACATATTCTCCGGCCTTTTACATGCTTTACTCTCATTTAAGGACAGAGAAAAGAGAGCTGAGAGGGAAAACAGGAGACAGTGGGTTGCAAAACGTCCAAATACAAAGGCATTCACAAGCTACTCTGTTTTCAAGAGACTGACCAACAACAAGCACATCCAATTACATAAGACTGGGGCTGAGAAAAAGGCATGTGTTTGTCTTTGTACTTAATTGAGAAAGTATGCATATCGAAGCACCCAGTATCTCCCAGCAATATCACCAGGAGTACTTAGAAACGGTTCTAACAGAATTTTTAAACATTAGAGATAAATTTGCAGCTACTTGGCAAACCTGAATGGGAAAGGTGACCTGACAATTGCATTTGGCAAGGAGCCAGTGGTGGCCGCTGAATGTTAGACCCCTCAGCTGAGAATGACTGTCTGTAGGTCTGAGGTGCAGTTATGTTCAATGAGTCAAGGAGCAGTGTAGAGTCTAATGATTAATGTAACAATGAGGCTTTCAAGTCAAGTATATCAGGATGTGAAGGAGGTGAAGTGAAAGGTAGTGTGAGTGGAAAATTTGGTTTTATGCAACTTCAGGGGCCTCTATTACCAAAGAGCAAACAAAGCTATAAATTATGGTTTTACTATATCACTTACATTCAGGCCAGGGGGAGCAACTAATGAGAAATTTAGGTAGATGTGACAAATACCACAAAGGAGATGTACATCAAAGTAACGGCCTATGGTGGTTTAGAATAGGGGCATTTATTGGGAGATTTACTGGGATAGAGCCCCTCTCTGGTGAACAACATCACCATGGTACAGCCTAGAACTCCTGTTTGAGTCGCCGTAAACCTGAACTGATGACATGGCGAGGGAACAGGAAATTCAAAAACAGCAGTAAGAATGCAAAGAAATGATGAGGGGTTGAGCCTGTGAATACGGAAAGTATTCAGTTGTTGCTCTGTCCATGTGTATCTGTGGCTCAATCTTAAAGGGCAAAGTCACTGGTTTCACACATCGAAAGTCTGTTTACAGATCTTGGAGAGTACTACTGCATATGCAAAACAAAAGTTGTATAAAGCCTTTTGTGGCTCCAAAAGAGGCTGCAAGAAATCTGATATTACCAAACCACCCAGAATGGGAGAGTCTGATATTTTCATGATTATGTTTCTGATTGTTATTCTTCCTTTTTTACAAATTAGAGTTGTGGCTCTACTTTGCAGCCTCAGCGACAGTCTTCCTACATACAGTAGTTGTGCTTGAGTACATTAGTTTGCAAATATTAATTTATGTGATGAGTGTCTTTCTGTGCGTGTACATTACAGTGAGTGCATGTGTTTAAACAAGAAAGACAGGGAAATGAGCAGCTCACAAGCTAAAACAGTTGCTATGATGTTCTCGCTAAAGCTCAATTATGGATACAGTGGAAAGTGATAATGAGCCATCAAGTCACTCCCTCTCTTTCTCCCCCACCTTAATAAACTCCCACCGTCCTTCTGCTAGGAACACAGAGTGCAGTGTAAGAAGCCAAATAAACAGCATCAACCAGGATGCCAAAAAAGAAGGGAGGGAGCGAGTAAGCAGGCGAGAAGCCAGCAAACTATTATAACAGAGCAGAAAAAGCAAGACAAAGACCTGTAAAGACAGAAAATATACACAGAGACAAACATTATGCGGCAGGTGCAAAACCTCTGCAGCAGAAGGATTACAAAGCATATACATAACCATGCACACACTTACTGTGAGAGATGTGAAGGTCATGCACATGCCCCCAAAGCCATTGAAAGTCAGTGCAATGAAGATAAGGACAGAGAGTTCTGCAAATGACACAGAGGTTAGCTCAAGACTGACAACAACTGCAACAACCGCCACTGATTATTGTTTCAAATACAATGCAAAAAAGGAAACAAAAGCACTCTTCGGGCTTACCATTTGGATTGTAGGCTCCATAGGCAATGAGTAGACAGGACAATCCAAAACACGTGCTGAAAATAAATGATGATGACAATTTAAATTGCAGCCTATCTGCCATTTTTGTTTGGGTTCTTAAAGGATTTTCCATGTACATATTTCCAAAACAATTGAATGTGAATAGAATTTTGTTCACAGAATTGAAAATAAATAACATCACATAATTAGTCTGGATGATTTCTGCTCTCCTTTGCTTACCTTCCCAGCAGTCGTAGCTTGCGAGGCCCATATTTATCCATGATGATCCCCAGTGGCAGGGTGATGGCCGAGAGCAGGAAGGAGCCCACTGTGAATGCCAGATTCAGCATCTCATCCTGTTCTTTACAAATCAGCCAGCCGTTCATCCTCAGGGACCCATCCATAGGAATCAGGGGCCTCATCTCCACTCCGTCTCCTAGACCAACCATGCCACCCTCATTTTCATAGTAGTCTGCATAGTCATCAGGTTTTGGCGTTGCCAGGAGTTGGGACAGATTGTAGCTGGAACTGTTGCCTGAAGAACATAATGAAAGTAGGTAGAAGATGGGATGTTAGATACTTTTTGGAGTCTGACAGACTGTGAAAGAGGCCAAGACATGGCATTAAGGCAAGTCTTATTTAGTCTTACTGAAACACAAACACATTGTCCATAAAGATTGAGAGGTGTGAATAATCATATGCCTGTGTAAGGTTGAGTTCAGCTGTGCTGTCCTGTAGATGGTTGAATGTAGAACCTGGCAGAATTATAACTAGAAACCTATGTATAACGTGATATTGGGGCAGAAGCAAAACATGCACAGTTTTATAAAATATGTACCTACTTGCCTCGACTGAGATGCTATTCAGACTTTATTAGTGAGTTGGAATGCCAGGGTTAAAAAGTGATAAGAGGGAACTGGCAATTAACTTCACTTTTTATCAGTACCTTCACATAGATAACGTGATAAGGTACAAAACTCTTGAGAAGTCCATGTGAGGGAAGAAGGGAAGCAGCAGTTATGGTATTTATTATTCATGTGTGTTGATGTTTTCTGGATTACACACCCTTACACCTCTATGGTATCAGCCACTTGTCATCTTTGTAGTCAAGTGAGGCAAGTATGTGCATGGCATCCCTTTGTGACACCATGACGTTCTTTATAGCAAAGTGCCAAAGTGTACTTCAGGAAAGCTACGTTGCATGAGCTCCAAGAAGATTTGATTGAGCAGCAAAATTAACAGCTTGTGAAGGCCTTAGTTTCCTCTTCATGATGACTCGTGACCACTGACTTAACCACATAAAAACAAGCTTTAACCATTCCTCAAAAATCACTGCTGCATGTGCACAAAAGCCTAATCTACGGTGCATCGTCATCTTTTTTTACTGTCAACCCCACCAGTGGTCTGATTTGACCGTTCATCACTTTTCTATCAGTCGGCTTCTCCCTCCCTGTCCTTTATCAGTGGACTTTCAACTTCCATATTACTAGTCATAAAATCTGTTCCTCTATCACATGTCACATGCCTCAAAAGAACAGAGCTGGTTGTACTGTCCTCTCCCTCTTATACTTTCAGAACAAGGTAAGACAGCTTTGGCAGCGCTCCAGGAAGCCACCTACAGTCGTGGGTGCTCAATTGTTACCTCAGTAGCGAGTCTGCGTCCGTGCTGACACACAAACATTTTTACTATCCCATAAAAGTCACTGGAATTAACTTTGAGTAATTAAAGGCTTATGGCTGAAATTTAGGCTACTAGTGATTAAGCCTTAAGATAAACGAAGACAAAATTGCATCGCTTGCAAACGAAGATTGTTAGGAATTGAAAAAAACATCCCTCTATTAATCCCAGGTCAGATAACTCAATTGTGTAAACTCTCTGGAAGATATTGTGGTTACTAACGAGAGAGAAAAACAGAATCCAACAAATAGTTTAGTGTCTGTGGGATTAGCAGGGCTCCCCACAGCCAGTACATGGGGGAAGACACAGTGTCCCATAAGGTCCAAAGGATAAATGAGGCCTGATTCCTTTCTCACATTGCCTTGTGCTTACTCTCTTCTATAATAACCAGACAGGGCCCATCGTGTGCATCAAGTCCACCTTTATACTTAAAAACACAAAGCACCTGCCTGACTTTGCTCAGGGTGAGGGGTGAGGAGAAAAAAAAGAAGATGAAGGGGTAAGGGAAAAAGACATCTGATCCAGTCCGTAATTGGTTAATCAGATCCCTCTCAATCAATCTTCTGCTATGTCTTCTAATTTAGATGGAGTTGATGAGAGCTACATCTCTCTAAAAAGGCAATGAGATACTGGAGTTAATGAGACATTGGAGTATTTCACTCTTTAACTTTGGACCACTTTGTCAGCCTGCAACCATGCACTCACTTTAATTTAACGGATCACGTTAAATCTCCTGAGTCCCTTAAAAACAGTCGTTGCTTCCCTCAGAGAAAACACTTATTCTTCCCAGAAAGGAGAAGAATAGAAAGAAAGGAAGAGGCAAAAAAGGAAGCGGTGTTAAGTTACATGTCTGGATTAAAACCTTGCACCCTCCTTCGCAAGACCTCTAGTGTCCACGGTCCAGTGTCAGTGCAACCTTTCCATTAAGATCATTCTACTATGTTTCAGTTAGAGTTCTGCTCTATAACCTCATAAAAGTTGTGGGAAGTATAATGAAACAAATGACAGCTAAGTAATGAGACAGTGACAGAAATTGACTCACCCTCCTCGTTGCAAAGGTAAGAGTAGAAGCCTTCTGACTTGAGCATGATGAGGAGTGATCCCCATCCCAAAAGCACGGCGGAAAACAGCAGATTTTCAATGATGGAAGTCACTGCCATCCACCAGCGCCTAGCAAACGCTGTGGCCAGGGTCGGAGGCATGGTTGAGGGAGAGAAATTACAGGCAGAGAGGGGCAAAGAACCAGAGGAGAGAACTGTAGGCTAGAGGTTAGAGAGAGAGAGAGAGAAAGTGAGACCAATGAAGAGGGAAAAAAAAGCCCAGGGAGCCTCCCTGACTGACGCTCAGGTTGAAGGATCACTGATCACTTTATCTGTGAAGAGAGAGCCACAAGAGGAAGGGGGAGGTTTTGTAGTTAGCCTATCGCTGTAGTTACCTAGGACAGGAAGGGTACGTTTTTTTTAAGATCACAAGATAAAAACACTTAACTCTAAACTCCAAGTTGTTTTGTAGGGCATAAAGAAAAAATGGAGCTGTGATATCTGACCACATGCACTGTTTGCTTCATATCTTTTTAATGAATTGAAAGACTCTTTTCATTTGACACAGAGGAGGTAATGGCAGTTGCTCTTAAGAACTAACTATTAGTAACAATGGACAGCAAATTATTAACTCTCCTGCTAGTACAAAGATCCTTGCATCACTCTGCTGTACGGGCAAATACCTTACATCACATTATAGGCTCTAATAATGATAACAATATTAAAAGGCATCCATTCCATCGTGGAATCACAGAGATTTTCCTGTTTGGTGGAAAAACTGGTCCAAACTGGACAGAAAAATGGGTCTGTCTCACTGCTCCCACACCCCATGGCCCCTCTCTCTTTACGCAACCCCCCAAAAAAGTTCTCTCAGGCCTGTCCAACCGCAACTTTCATCTGCAATTACTGTGGAGCATCCAAACATAAAGGAGCTGCCAGGCAAACAATAAACAAATCAGGTCCGACAGCCCCCCCCTTTTTCCCTCGTCTCACACACACACACACACACACACACACACACACACACACACACAAACACACACACACACACACACACACACTGCAATGTACAAAATACAATACATACTACATAGTAGCTATACATCCACACAATCTGCTCTACCAGTAAGAAACAAGCAGAGTTGACTGTAGATCTCATCAAAAACAGATAAGAAAGAGACCATATAATCAGGGTTGGCTTGTTTCTTTACATCTGTTGTTGTAAAGTATTTGAGTTACATTTTTCTACAATGCAAACTGTTAAAAGGTAAATTCCAGATGTAACATGTCCAGGCAAATTACAAACTTCCTTACCTTCCTTCCTTACCTGTCCCGGCTGTGAGCAGCACCATCCGGCTTCAAGCAAATGAGCAGCTGTGAAAAGCCACGTTTATATATGCTACTCAGGCAGGCGGTCTTCACATGGCGTCCCCTATTGACCATTGCCTGTCTGATGTCTGCACCTCGGCTAAGCACTCAACAACCTTATCTAGAGGCTTTGATATTTCTACAATAATAACAGGGGAGTCAGTTTCTAGACCTAGGCTATAGGTACCTTTTTCCTTTGAAAGTGTTTTAATGATACAGCTTCAATTTTGTATTACGTAAGAATGGCAATGCTTTGATTTCATCAAAAATTGTGCAATATCCGAAAGGATTAATCAAGCCGAACAAAGTCTGGTTGAAAAACATAATGGATTTCTGCAGATAAGGATGCTTAGCAGCTATCAACAGGTGTCTGGATCAATAGCTGGTATCGATAGAGTGCAGGAGACAGACTGGATCTGCGACTCCCCTAATTCGGTTGTTGCGTAAAGTGTTTACATGTTTACTGTGCTGTGTTCAGTGTTTACCGGGATATGATGAGGTTAAAGTCTGTACACAAACCCTAAAGGAAGCCGTTGGCTGATTGGATTTATCACAATGCGTCCATAAACGATTGAATTAGGTCCTTTATGGTTAGTGATTTAAAATAAATTATTATTTAAACATGCTGAAGTAATTTCTCAACATCTGGCACAGATTGAATCCTTTAAATTGCTGTATTGACGTGATGCCAAATTTGCGTGATCATGAATGTGCCTAGCACAATGCAATTCATTGCATTCATGAGCACATTCATTGCGACTTTGGTGCCTCTTTCTGATGATGAAGTACATGTTTGAAAGTGGGGGAGCTTGTTTTCCAGGTTGCTCACTTGCAATGCACTATGCTGAAACGGCAATCGATATGCAAATCAGTCAGTGAGTGACAACAACGTGACAAACAATGACCCCCAAAACACTGGTAATTTGTGCTGTTACAGTGATCGATACTTTAGATTAAAGATTTGAAATTTAAATTCGCATTTAATCAGGCAGTCTGTTGAACCATTAATTATGATGGGATATGAGCTATCTCAGATTAACCAATCCGTTTGTTTGAGCAGGGTATCGGCCTATAACGGACTGTAAACGATGGCTCAAGTGAATGTGTCTACCTTTTTATTGACAGACTCATTGCAAAACACACACATCAAAAACAGCTCACCACCAGAGCAGTGTTTACTTCCTGCACCAGATCAAAAACATTTCGTGATATTCAGATATTTTACATAGGATGCACAGATTTTCAAAACAGGCTAGTTGTCTGAGATGTAAACGCCGCCTGGTGGTTGTAAGTGATGCTAGCACATGAAAGAAAAATGACTGATACACAAATAGAAGCTACAACAGCACGGTTGAATAAATGTCTTTATTACACATTCATAACTGGAATCAAATGTTTGGTACAGCAATGCTTTGCACAACATTAAACACATGCCTGAAAAAAGAAATAATCCACATATATAAAATGCTTCTTTTAGTCCTAAAACATAAAAAAATAAAGTCCGTTCTATACGTGATTGTACAGCCCTTGATATATTGTGGCTGATCATTTCTTACTACAAAACACCAAAAGTGTACTAAACAGTGGTTCTGTCCCTGGATTTTTTTCAAGTGCATTAATAACCACTGTTAGTTTTACACACAGCCCACTCCCTTCATTAGTGCAGTCCACCTGCAGCCATCAGACCAAGTGCCAGCGACAGCAGCAGCGTCTTCATGGAGCCTTCAGTAACTGGTGCAGCAGCTGGAAAGACAACAAGATGAGAGAAAAAGAAGAGGAAAATACAGGAAGGGAGGGACATTATAAGTAAATGATAAGACATTTTACATCCATGACATTTTGTTACACTTCAATTTTACTACATTACCTGTTAAATCCACAACCAGAATCAAAAGCTAATCTTTTTTTATGCTTTCAGTGTTACAGGATTACCTCAAAATATTGGATCATCACCTTTACTAACTTTAAAGCACTAATACAATATATTTCCCATGTCATGTTTATCAAAGTTTATATTGTCAAAGTATCTGCTGGACTACATCTTGTACTGTAAGAGTGCCACAGCTCTAAAGGAATGCCTGATCCTTTTGATCATTGCATTGCATTGCAGGATTAATACAGTGTACATTATCATTATTTTATAATTTTTTTTCACCCTATACGCAATACTAACCACGCAAACAGATAACATTTAACCAAACATTCCACACCCATTACATCACAGCAGAGACAAAGAAAGTCCAATACTTGCTGTACCCCATTGACCTGTGTTGAACTAGACAAGATAAATGTAAGGTATGCTATAACTGTGACCAGACCAAATTAAACTATCAATAGTCTTAGTGGACCAGTCCATTGTTAATGTATGTTTTAACTGATTTTCTACTCATGTCATCACACCTGCACAACAACAACAACAACAACAACAACAACAACAACAACAACAACAAAAGTACAAACCATTCTGCTATGTAACAGAAATTTAGATGTACTGTATTTGGCTACAGTTCCCGGCATCCATTAATTTCTTTTTATTTCCACATGACCTGAAAATATATTTGCACATTCTTGAAACATGCTTGAGTTCGATACTAATAATACTGTACATTACAACCTACACAGTGTTACTATTAATTAATCCCAGTGAACACCAAGCCTATCATCATTGATCAATCAAACAAGTCAAACAAACAGGTCTTACCATCTGATGAGTTTTCTGGAATTGAAAAATATAAAAAAGTGGGACGTCAGACAAATAGATGTCCATATTCATATGTACATACTGAAATTATGTAAACACGCGTACATACTATGTGAGACAGTGAACTGTCACTGATCGACAAACAGTGGTCATTACATATCTATAGAGATGTAACACTGCTAAAACTATACTATACTATACCATACCATATATATATACATATATACATATATATATATATATATCCGTATTGAATCATTCGGTCAAACAAACAGGTCTTACCATCAGAGGAGTTTTCTGAAATTGAAAAATATAAAAACATACTGAAATTATGTAAACGCACATACATGTGTGAGACAGACACACGTGTCATTTACAAACACGCACAAACATAGCACGCATACACACCTTGGATGGTGAAAGTGGTCTCCATGCCAGCATGAATGTGATCATTCACATGACAGTGGAGCAACCAAGTCCCTGGGTTCCCAGCAACCATCTCCACAGTCTGGAAAGTCCCGGGGAAAAGATCAAAGACGTCTGCACGGTGCACAAGGTCCGTCTGATACACAAACAAAGCGCACACATTACAACAGAGGGGAAAACAAGCACAGAGTAAATAAACTGAGCATGGAAACTTTCTGTGCAGGCGTCGTTGAGGTTTTCAAGCCAAGGAAAACAATATCAGATTGATTTAATTCAAACAGAGGAGTTCTACAGTACACTGTGTGAATGTGTAAGAATGCGGAATTTGTAAGGTCTGTATCTTTTGTACATAAATGCTCTGCCTGGTACTATTTTAATTATGATTGATAATAATAAGCCTTTGTTTTGATGGTGAGACTCACCTTGTAGGTAAAAGTTTCAGCGTGGAAATGAACAGTGTGCATGTCCAATTCATTTCCCATGCCCAGTAGATACCAGTCAACTTTCTGGCCTTGCATCATCACCAGTCCATGGAGGTTACCGTATAGTTTACCATTGATCCCTTCAATAGACACATTCACACATAGAAATTACCACACACTAAAGCCATCATACATAGAATCAGACAGGCACGCAGACACCAGTGGGGCTTTGTCTGATAAAAAAAACGTAAAAGGCCAATTATAATTTTGTATTTATGAGTAATTTAGTTTACATTTTATTTATTATATTCATTTTTGTGCAAAGAAGAGTTAGCACTGTTTTTTTATCATTTAATGTTTCATGTATTTTGTTATATTTGACTTATCCTACATTTGAGTCTGTGTGTGTTCTATATTTTCCCTCGTGGATAATGAAGTTAAAGTATAAAAGTATGAATGGTTCTATTTTGTATAGGCTTCGCCCTCTTAGAGCTGTTGCTATTGGGTTTATCCATTTGCGCTTGTGCAGCCGAGAAGATTTCTTTCCGCCCTTGCACACAGCATGGCCTCTAAAAGGTCCACAGATACTGTATATTAAAGGTGCGGAACCATAGACCTGCTCCCAACATCAGCATATTTCTTCAGCCAATGTTAGTAGAGCAGGTCAACGCAGAGCCAATAGAATCTGGAGTCACAATACGTAACTATTGTTCTATTGTCAGTTCTACACTGTGTTGTGCATACATTAGTGTCTTCCTTTTCAATCCCATCCCAATGCTTTTCCTGATGGGATGACACCACTTTTCTCTCGAGGATCAATAGATCTTAAAAGACTTACATTTTTTAATGAATATGGTAGTTTTACTCTCTGTGTCTCACGCTCCCCTCTCTTCTTATCTCTTACCGTGCATTAAGTTACTCTCCTCAAAGCCTTCATCTGGAATGAAGGAATGTGGGTCAACGCCAAGGTATGTTCTGATGTTGTCATACAGGTACCAGGACTGGTTTTCATCATGCACCATAAAGAGCAGAGCAAACTCCTGTTCAACGTCGCTCCTCTGTCTGTCGGACCCCTGGCCGTGCTGCAGGGTCCCAGGCCTGCATATCACCAGAGGGCCCAGAAGACCACTGTACAGATCCTGAACATAAATAAATAAACACAAGCATGTCACAAGCATCTACACATTAACTCATCCTAAACACTGCGATTTATGTGCGTCCATGTGACTGTTATGTATACAGGGAATTTGCACCTTAATGAAGTCAACATTGGAATAGTAAGCGTAAGAGATGCAGTTAGGATCTGAGACACCTGGACCAGAGCTTTTAAGAACATCCCACGTCATCTCCATAATGTGGCCTGGAGGCAAGAAAACAGAAAACAAATGCATATCAATCCCACTGCTTCGAGAGAAAAGACAAGTATTCTGTAGCTTGATCCTTATTTTAGAATGCAACGCCATACATTTTAACATTTTGATACTCACCAGGTTTGACAGGAATGTGTGCCCCGCTGGCCTTCACTCCATGTGCGCTAATCGAGTATGGCCGGCTGGCTTTGTTCTTGAATGTGATCACAATCTGCTCTCCTACCTCTGCTTTGATTAATGGACCTAGAGGAGAAAAGAAAACATGTCTTCTTCGGTCTCTTCTTGGTAAAAAATAAAAAGCCATTAAGAGCTAAGCTAAGCTTACCCATAATTTCCAAGTGTTGTTGGCTGGGCTGTCGTTTCTTCTGAACTCTGAAGGTGTCATCAGTGTATTCTCTATACACCACTTTCTTATAGCGGGAGCCAATTCTGTTTTTTCCTTTCGCCACAAATATATTGCCTGGACTGGAAGACATGTGCCAATTTGCTTTCATTAACAAACAGTAATAAGTTATGCCACTAATCACAGGCTCCAACACTGAAAATACATCATCCTACAATTATCTTGCTCACACACCTGTCCTCTAATGTGGCATGGTGCTTCTCCAGCTCCCAGTCTCTCTCAGGTGAGAAGTCCCACTCTATTTCTTCAGCACTAATAAAGTACTGCACACTCTTTGTTGGCCGCTCTGTGTTAGTGAGCTTCAATTTGTGTTGCGGGCACAGATTCACTCTGTACTGCTGTCTCATGCCTGCTGAGTAGTGGTCCGTTACTCTGCAGCTTATCTCATACACACCTGACAAGGGAAATGAAAAGAGATTACGGATTTGGACAAATTACTTGATATGTTTGTGGCTTTACCCTAGGTGCAGACATTTGCAGCTGAAACACACATGTCCCCTAAGTATCCTGAGAGATGAGATATGTCCAAGGGGTTACTTCCACCCAAGTTTTTAATTAGATGCAAGTAGGTTTGTAATTTTCAAAAATGTCAGTTTAACAAAATCACTGACATCATACTTTATAGTCTGCCATGTTCAAGAGAAATAATGCAAATACAGTTTAACATATAGGATGTGGTATGCAGGCTACATCTGATGGTTTCTGATCTGCATTGGAATTACTTGAATCCCACAATACTGTAGATCATTTTGACATTTCCTGTTTGTATTGTAGTTATGGATGTTTATGGATGTATGAATGCTGACAATGGGTGCAAGGAAAGGGATGTGGTTTTCAAGTGGCAGCACAGTGTGTGTTTGTGAGTGTGTGTATATGTTTGTTTGTGTGTGTGTGTGTGTGTGTGTGTGTGTGTGTGTGTGTGTGTGTGTGCGATATGACTAACCGGGAGTGTTTGGCTCCATGGCAACAGTAGCAGTGGTGTGAGGGAACAGGCTAAAAGTGTCACGTGTTGTGCTCTGCTTCTTGAAGGTGTTCCCCTCGAAATAAATACCATGGATGTCCACCTCTGTACCTAGCCCAAAGGCGTACCACATAACTTTGTCCCCAGCACACATCTCCACTCCCTGAAGGTTCCCATACATGCGTCCGTTTACAGCTGAAATGAAAGGGGGGATTTAAACAGAGTGAGAAGAAGAAAGACATTTCACAAATGGTCCTCAAAATGTGATACTAATGGTGTGTGGGCTCCTATCAGTATCTATCAAATACTATTTAAACACACTCAGTAACACAATGATGATTGATACCATGCATCAAATTGCTCTCTTGATTTGGGTCGTTGCTGCTGAACGTCTCAATATTCTCCTCCAAATACCAGCTCATGTTTTCATCCATGACAGAAAACAGAAGGAAGAACTCCTTATCCATACCCTTCTGAAAAACAATACACACACAGTACCTTTCAGTTGCAGTTAACAGGATGAAAACTAAAAAATGTATTACACTGTTTTAAATGCAAATGCCAAAGCCTGCCTATCAAAGGTGTAACTGTTTTGTAGTTACAATTAACTTGCCATATTGTATTCAGCACAGTGTGTTTTGTTTTCATCTTATCTTTTCTGCAATGGCCCATTTTCCCAACAATGATAATATAATCTTATCAAATCCCAATAATGCTGAGACAAATATTCGATTAACCAACCAGAAGAAAATGTATCAGTGATGTAATAAAGCAATTAAGCAAGGGAAAACATTTACTGTTGAAAGTGTCATAAATTAGAGAATTTCCTGCATTTATCTGTGAGAGAAAGTGTGTGTGAATGGATAATAAAGCAGCACCTGGGTTCCGTTCTCTCCCAGCGTTCCCTTCTTGCACACAAGCAGAGGTCCCACTAACCCAGAGTTAGTGTCCTTGGTGGGATCAGTGGCAGAGAAGTATAAGTAAGGGATACAGGCAGTATCAGATGAAGATGGACCTTCTTGAACCTGCCAGGTATAGGTGAACTTCTCTCCTGGACTAACGTGAGAGCCAGGCTTGTCAACACCTGCAGTATTGCACACACAAAACTTTTTTGTTTGAAATAATAGGCTTTTGCAGTAAAACTCTATGCCTATGACACATCCAACACATTCTATTGCAACACAGTCCATGGATTACCAGATTTCTTTAGCTGCTGAGTGATTAAGTATTTTTTTTGAAGGTGTGGAGATGTTTTCATCCTTTCATGCTAAAGCTTACAGGATGAATTCATACAGAAAAAGAAAATATTATCCACACTTTACAATGCTGAAGGACTCACTTTGGCAGAAGTTTTGTCCCTTATGCCATAATACTGCTAAACAAACCATATCCCTGACCTTGTATAAATTTGTTGTAATTATTATAAACGTGCTTGTTTCTGTGTTCAAAAACTTGTATTATGTTATCTGATATAGTTGTCCGTGCATATTGCCATGTGTATGTAACAGACTGTGAAAACCAATTTCCTCGACAGGACGATAAATACCTATACCTATCCATCTATCTAAAATGTTATTCTGTGGCCAATTAGCATTTGTGCTATGGATCCTTTTTCAAATGATGAATGATGATGATTCATTAAGTTAGCCAACCCCAGAAGCTCAGAGAGAGTATTACTTCAGTCTTGAAACAATACTTATGCAAATGTATGCCTCTGTCAATCTGAATTGCTAACCATCTCCCGTTATTACCACTCAAGTCAATCAATTTTAAAGATGTCATAACTACGGAAGTTTTTCTCGGCTGTGCCCAGTATCTACGGCAATGCAACTGTCTACTTCCTCACCATCTTCATAGCTGCTTCCTTGGAAGTGTTTATCATAGCTCAGGCCATGAGGCTGGATGCTGTAGTTTCTATCAGCTTTATTCATGAATGTCACTTTGAGAATGTCTCCCTCCTCTGCTCTCAGGACTGGACCTGGACAAATACAGGAGAACATTGTAACCAGACAAGAGGTGTTGAGAGAACATAGGTATAAGACAAGGCACCAGTGTAACAGTAAACAAAGGGAGATTTTTTGCCAAAACTGGAACTTGGCAAAAAGGTAGTCCTGACCTAATATTCCTAAGTGTTGAGTATCAGGCGTTAGTGGCTTTGTGGTGGTGAAGGTATTGTCTGTGTACTCTTCGTATATCACTTTCACGTAGTCACCTCCGATCCTTCCACCATCTCTGCCAAAATAAACCTCTGATGCACTATAAGGGGGAGAGGTGGGAGAAAGAATAGGAAAAGCGAGATCCTGTAAGTGAGGAAGGGGTTGCAATGAATGTTTTACTAACAATACAAGGGAACAGAGCAAAAAGCTGTCTAGTCAGAGGGGTTCAACGTGTCAGGTCAGGGAACAATAACAAAGACACACTAATAGCAACTATATCCCTCCATCTCTATCCACACCGCTTAGTCTAGACACCACAAAACTTCTTTACCACAGGCCAGACCAGCTCACAAATAATCAGCCCGCTCCAGGGCCATACACACAGACAGGCAACTTTGTTCAGAGGTTTTGCAAAACCTCAAGAATAGTTTACCCCTTGATAAAATAGTGATCATCTACAGTCGGTTAGCTGCCATACTTCCGTCTCCAAAACTACTGAGGTTATACTTTTTAAATGCCATAGAATGTCCTAATATATTTTTGCCTGACTATAAAACACAAGGATCATTCAGTATTCCTTGTTTGGATGAATTTGATTGATATCTTAAGATTTTATTATAGAGACTTGTTCTAGGTGTGTTATTTAGTGCTTTGTAATACATTACTACGACTACTATTTATAGTCATTGTTCCATTATCTTTATTGTAACTGTTATTGCCTGTTCGTCACACTCCAAACGGCACCGTCAGACACCGCCTACCAAGAGCCTGGCTCTGTCCGAGGTTTCTTCCTAAAAGGGAGTTTAACCTTGCCACTGTCACACTAATGCTTGCTCTTGGGGGAATAACTGGAATTGTTGGGTCTTTGTATATTAGAGTGTGGTCTAGACCTACTCTAATCTGTTTAAGTGTCTTAAGATAACTGGTGTTATGATTTGATACTATAAATACAATGGAACTTAACTGAATTGAATATAGTGTAATTAGCCTTTGTCCTTACAAAAATTAAGAGATGTTTGTCAAAAAATGCTAATCTAAGGATCCTAAGCACATTTGAAACATGACAACAGGATAGTCCATATAACTGTACAGCTTTGATAAAAAATACTGTATATGCAGTACAAATGATGTCCTCTTTAGCTACATTTGAGCAGTAGTTTCAACAACTCTCAGCAATAATACAACCTAAATGGACATGACCCCTGATAACCTAAATAGTTGGGAGGAAGCTGGCATTAAGCCAGGTGTGTCCAGTTTGCTTGTGTTTTTGGGACAAACATCAGTAGAGATTTAAATTACATTGGGCTACCATCGCTGATACCATTATTAGGTTGGATGCAACCGTATGTCACTCCTAATTTGATAAGGTGTATGCCCACCTGTCGGGCTCAGTGAGGGATACATTAGTAATCAGATCCCTTCCTGAGGGACCATAGCCCCACAGGACTTTCTTTGCTGCCAGGTAGTAATTCCTCACAACACCGGCCATCACTGTAGAGCCGGCATCATTGCCGCATGACTTCACTTCATAAAAGGCCTGCATTCCAGCTGAAAAAGATAAAAAGAGACACACACAAACATTATGTGGCCCACAATTTACATGTACAACATAAAAGCATGTGGTGAAACTGGAGATTCAGAGCATCTGGAAATCTCAATGGCTGAAAATAAACCTAACAAGTCGAAAGGGTTAGATTTAATCTAAGCCTGTAAAAAAACTATATTTCTGGGTTCAGTTAACACTTTCAACTTCCTTATCTTTTTCTTTTGCACACCAGACCCTGAGAGACACATGACTTGTAAAAGAACCAACGGTGTGATTTGTACAGTGAATATTTGTAAATGTTTCTTTGAAAACCACAGAGATACAAATAAGCTATCATGAAGAGCCTGATAAGATACAGAGGAATGGTATTTCACAACTGTAAGCAATGTTCATTAAATATTTTGAGCAAATATGGCACATTCAGTTCTATGCTTAAAGGACTTTGGACAGCCGTAACATAAAAGTCCTGGTGTGCTCTGCTGTGGGAGGACTTGTAACGTCATGCTTTGACAAAATAATAGAGGTGTACATCACAAAAATGCATTTCCCCGTCAGCAACTCTGCACAACCAGAGCAGAGAGGTCAGAGGTCACACAGAGGTGTAAAGATCAGGCCTACCCTGTAAGTGGTCATTAACCTGGCAGGTGAGCAACCACTTTCCTGATGCTTTCGGGACCATCTTAGCTGTGGCAAACGTGGCTGGGAAGAGGCTGAGGACATCGGTGCGGTGGCCACGGTCCAGAAGTGTATTCCCATGGAAAAAGGCAGTATGAATGTCCACCTCGTTACCAATGCCAAACAAGTGCCAGGATACGGCATGGTGCTGGCATAACTTGATTCCCGGCAGGTTACCATACATGTAGCCATTAATAGCTGTCACACAGATATAAACACAGACGGGGGTTAGAGGAAAGGACAAAGAGAAAAATAACTTATTTTCTAAATATTCTTTTATATACTTTGTTTAAGAAATAAGTCATCTGTAGTGACGAGTAACTCATATTAAATTAAAGAATGAAGAAGCCACTGGATGCAGGAGAGAAAACAGAGATCAGCATTCTTAGATGTTGCAAAAAAAAAAGAAAGGAAAAAAAAAGCTAAAATTCAACCAAATTAATGTGTATAGTCATTTTAGCACCAAACAATCTCTCTCACCATGCATAAGGTTTGACTCCTTGAAGTCTGGGTCTTCCTGGTCGACTCCAGCTGGATCAGTGCAGTTCTGAATGTTGTCCTCCACGTACCAACTCTTGTTTTCATCCACCACGTTGAACATCAGGAAGACATCCTGGTCCACATCCTTTCGAACTGACTCTACACCAGACGCTGGCTTCGTCTGATCCTGGACTGGATTGTTTGTCTCCTTTAAAATTCCTGCACTCACAGAGAAAGATGTGACATAGAGAAACATTCAGGATGGAGGTAAAAAAAAATATATATATATATATATATATATATATATATATATTGGTACACCTGTCAACTGCTCGTTAACACTTAATTTCTAAGCAGCCAATCACATGGCGGCAACTCAGTGCATTTAGGCATGTAGACATGGTCAAGAGAATCTCCTGCAGTTCAAACCGAGCATCAGTGTGGGGAAGAAAGGTGATTTGAGTGACTTGAACGTGGCATGATTGTTGGTGCCAGAAGGGCTGGTCGAGTATTTCAGAAACTGCTAATCTACTGGGATTTTCACGCACAACCATCTCTAGGGTTTACAGAGAATGGTCCGAAAAAGAAAAAAAAAATCCAGTGAGCGGCAGTTCTGTGGGCGGAAATGCCTTGTTGATGCCAGAGGTAGAGGAGAATGGCCAGAATGGTTCGAGCTGATAGAAGGGCAACAGTGACTCAAATAACCACCCGTTACAACAGGTGGGCAGTTGAGCATCTTGAACGCACAGTACGTCAACTTTGAGGCAGATGGGTACAGCAGCAGAGAAGACCACATGGGTGCCACTCCTTTCACCTAAGAACAAGAAACTGAGACTACAATTTGCACAAGCTCATCGAAATTGGACAATAGAAGATTGGAAAAACGTTGCCGGTCTGATGAGTCTCGATTTCTGCTGCGACAGTCGGATGGTAGGGTCAGAATTTGGCGTCACAAAATGAAAGCATTACCAACTGCCTTGTATCAACGGTTCAGGCGGTGGTGGTGGTGTCATGGTGTGGGGAATATTTTCTTGGCACTCTTTGGGCCCCTTGGTACCAATTGGAGCATCGTTGCAACGCCACAGCCTACCTGAGTATTGTTGCTGACCATGTGACCTTTATG
The DNA here is from genome assembly GCF_008692095.1 of Etheostoma spectabile. NCBI lineage: Eukaryota > Metazoa > Chordata > Actinopteri > Perciformes > Percidae > Etheostoma > Etheostoma spectabile. The sequence goes on along the minus strand of NC_045745.1, from coordinate 24,042,641 downwards.
ACCATAATGTACCAAATTCTGATGGCTACTTTCAGCAGGATAATGCGCCATGTCATAAAGTGGAATCATCACAGACTGGTTTCTTGAACATGACAATGAGTCTCGTTACTCAAATGGCCTCCACAGTCACCAGACTCAATCAATAGAGCATCTTTGGGATGTGGTGGAACGGGAGATTCGCATCATGGATGTGCAGCCGACAAATCTGCGGCAACTGTGTGATGCCATCATGTCAATATGGACCCAACTCCTGAGGAATGCTTCCAGCACCTTGTTGAATCTATGCCACGAAGAATTGAGGCAGTTCTGAAGGCAAAAGGGGGTCCAACCGTTACTAGCATGGGGTACCTAAAAAGTGGCCGGTGAGGTGTATATTTATTATATATATATATATATATAGGCTATATATATATACTGTGTGTGTGTAGTCAAGCACATATAAAGCATGCATGGTAGGTCAGAGTGTGAAGTGATCCTCCTCGTGGTTTCCCACCATATTTGTTTTAACTATGAAGCTTCCTTTCATGGGAGTTTTTCATTATAGTCATTATGGGCTTATGCTAGGGAGTGTTTTTGAGTCTTTTTAAGCATGGGTGTGAAGAAGCCCTTGGTGAATGTAACTATAATTAAGGGACATACAAATTTGATTTGGCATCCAAATAACGCATATTAAGATGTAACCCATCATGCCATATAAAGACACATTGTGAGAAATATTGTCTAATGTAAAATCAATAAGATTAAATAGCTTGTAATCACATATCTTCATACCTTTTTTGCAAGTGAGCAGAGCCCCGATAAGTCCTGAGGCGATATCCCTGGGGGCTTCCCAATGAGAGTGATAGATCCAAGTCAGGCAGTTGGCATCGTCATCCGTGGGGGCGAATTCTGGTCTGACCTCCCAGCGATAGGTGTAGTTGCCTCCCGGAGGAACAGAGTCATCCCCCTTCAGCTTGTTTGATGTCCCATCTGGATATAGCGCCCCTATTAGACAAATACAAGATGTTTATGTTGATATCATTCTGTTTCTTCATAAGTTAATAGAGCAGTTGAGCCTACCACATTGTGTCAGTAAAAACAATGCAATGGTCTTAAACGTATAAGTGCGTTAAAATGATGTAGAAATCAAAATTCATGAAATCAATGAGTAGGTTTAATAAGCACATTCTTCAATGGAGGTGTCCCATCTCAAGGTTATATCTATACCTCCATGAGTCTTACCACTGTTAATATTTTAGCCTGAAAGTGTGGAAGTGATCTATAAATACACAAACTACCTCAGTCTTAGTGATAGTTATCACGGGTACACTGACCTCTGTACCACTCTGCACTCGTCACATGTCATGGGTTAAAAAAGAATTAGCTGACTTTATCAGTTTTATGTCTTGATGTGTTGACACCACTCCCTCTTCTTCGTCTTCCTCCCCATATATCCCTCACTTACTGTTCATAATCTGCTGTTTATGAAAAAAGGCAAGATGGCTACTTAACAGAAATGTTCTTACTAATTGATAGGTTGATGTAAATGCCTTAAATAAATTAAGCAGGACATCAGCCATAATCTGTTATAAAACGGAAAACTAAGTTTTAGTTTCGCTTCCTGTGCATCTAGCCACTTGAAATTCCAGAGACAGGATGCATATCCCCAAATGTGGGGGATGGGGGGCATGTTGCCTAACAAAGAGATGCAGAAGTCAGAATACTTTAGAAGACATATTTTCCATAATAGGGACTCAATTATTTAAATTGTACTTTTCCTCTCACACAGGCCAAATTGGGCTCATTTAGCCCATTTCACATTTGTCAATGAACTAGTATCTTGTTGTCTGAGACAGTCTGGCACTGAAGCAGAGGGGAAAAACATGCCAAGATGCTATACTTTCAGAGGAGTATTACACAAAGCCACAGATAATATCTATTTGACTGATTATGCAGACAATATCAATGTTCCATCAGTGAGCCTGTGGAGTCAAATTGCCCAGCTGTTCTGAAGTGATGCCCAAAATGTCCAATGAGGAAAATGGGAAAATAATGAATATACAGTCTGTGTGTCTCTACATACACATATATGTATTATGTAGCACTATACCCTCTGTATTCTTCTCATAGAAAACTCCATGAGGATGCATAGAGTAGTTTCTGGTCGCAAAGTTCTTCAGGTGGACCACAATAGTTTCATCAACCTCAGCTCGCAGTATGGGCCCCAGGAAGCCCAACCAGGCGGGTCGGGGGGCCAAGTGGATGTACGTAGCATCCGTGTACTCTTGGAACATTGCCTTCTTATAAACACGGCCAATACGGTGGGGTCCTCTTTCCAGGAACACAGATGCATGCCTGAGATAGGAGTGGAGGGAGATAAGTGGTGAAACAGAAGGAAGAGAGAGTGTGTACAGAAGGCAGAAGAGAAAGAGACAGCCAAGAAAACTTGATCGGTTTGCCATTTCTTAAGGTCACGGTCAGGTTATTGTTGCATTACACAGTACACGATTGCACAGTGACTTGCAATTTTATATCCTAATTATGTTACATAGATATCTTGAAAAAATAAGAAGCAGGAATAAGTGTAAAACAACTTAAATGGTTTAACAAATCAGAGCAGTAGAATAAAGATACTTGTGGTCTAGTGGTCTTAAATGAAAGTGAGACGGAACAGGGACCCTCTACTACATGTATTGTATAAAATAAAGTTGCATAATACAATAGCGTGTAGGGCAGCCTACGCCCATACCTCTTTTGCATAGAATACTAAGCTATCAAAAATAGCCTAATAATTGTTGGCATGGTTTTATAAATCATGTTTTAATATTAAACTTATGTGACACGGTGAATCCTTAGGATATACTGTCTGTGTGGATGGCTACCTTAGTGACTACTTTACCTATAGGGTAGTAAGCAGTGGGGATTAAAATTTTGCTAATAATATGTTGGATTTATGCTAAGACTTTTTAATTTTTGGAAAAAACTTTAAAAAATGAACCATAATTTGGAGCCCCCCCTGCCTTGAATCTCAGGACCCTATAGGGGTCCTGGACCCCCTGTTGAAGATCACTCATCTAGCCTAATAGTGGGAGAAAAGCCAATATATTGTCTGTTAAAGTACTTTGTAAACTCTGTTTTTAAAGGTGCTATAAAAATAGAATTATTCTTATTGTATTCTTCTTATTCTTATGATTCTTATTATTTTTATTATTATATTCTAACACCATGACACCACCATGACAACACTGTGGCAGCCTTATTATTGCCAAGATAAAGCCTATATGACTGTGGCCAACTATACAACTGTATGAAAGGAATACAAAAAGTAGATGTATAACCAGAATAAAAAGAAGCAAAGTACAAATATGGCAAAAAGTGTGATGCCACAGAACAAATTGCATCTGGTTGCGGCGTTTTAACAATTTGTCATTATTATGATTACACGTTTCTCTGGGCTAATAACGTGTCACTGGAGATGTGGCAAACACAGTTTTGCTTCTGTGTATATCCAGGCCATGCAACAGGGAGGATGAAAAGTATTATGTTTACTTGATTCACAAATACTCACACGGGCAACCTTGCTTATTTCAGTATTGATGAGATTTGAAGCAATTGTATCTATGTTATATTAAAATGCCTTTCAAACTACATTATGGTTACAGTTAAACACACCAAATTGTTTTGTACAATGGCTGATATATTACTTTTTCTTCTTTGGTCAGTGTTTGAGAGCCACTAGGAAGCAGTTTTATTAGTAGAAGTTATTTGCCTGTGGACTCAATATTCAGTAAAATAGAAAAAAAAAATGACAATGCCATCTGGAGAGGATAAGAATTATTGTTCAAAGTTGGCTAAAATAGCTTGGTTTGAGTACAAACAATGATTTTGCTGCACTTGTGTGTAATTTGCCAAGGATGACTGTTGGGTAAGTTGGCCGCTGCTGAGTAAGTCGGGAGATTCCAGCATTGTGCAAGGATGTGACAATGCATCAACGTTTTTAAGCTGTTTTACATGAAAAGATCAGGTACCTGACAATTATTTACAGTTTGACTATCTATCTACAATTTAACTGCAGAAAACATTCATGGGGGATCCCAGTGGTCCGTGATGGGCTGCAGCACTGGGTTCCGTGTGCTGAAGAACTTTTCTGTTTATTTTTAAAGCACAGTGTTTAACACAATATTGGTGGTGTGATGCAAACGAGTCTCTCATTTATGTAGGGCCTACTATATGGCATGTATAACGTGACCTGTAGCCTATTTTTTGAAAAGAGTGCATGTCACATCCAAGTACCCTACTGCTTCACTTTACATCTGCCAGACTGCCGGTAAATCACATAACACTTTCTAGACACTTTCACACCCTGACGAGATAAATCTACTGTAGCCTATAAAGTTTGACCTAAAAATATTATTAATATATATTAGAAGAGTATTTATTATAATCACCAATAGATTTAGGCAAGTAATCTCAACACCCAACGCCTGTCTGAATTTTAACGCGATGAATTAAAAAAGAAAAGTGACGGCTTCCCTTCACCATTTACAGTAGCATCATTTCCAAATAACTTGACCGTCCTATCACAACTCACTCATCAATCTCGACGTCTTGGCCGTTAAGCAGGTTTTTTCCACTTGGTGCGTAATCCCAAAAGTCCTCATTGATCCCCACATAGTAAACTCTCTCCCTGCTGCGCTTCCCTTCCACAGCGGAGGTGAGAAGAAACAACCAACAACTCGCAAACAGCCCCATCGCGTTTGCCATGTTGAGCTGATCGCTCCGTCAGTTGTAGGGCTGAGAGTTAGAGGGTTGTGGTTAAACAGGAACAAGTGGAGACCTCCGTTGACTATTCCATGCAGGCGTGTATTAACGGTGCGCGTTGGGGTTGCAGACAGCACTTGTGAAACTCTGCAAAGGAAAACAGTTGGTCTATTCAGCCGGAGAGCGCCCACGGCGCCTCCTGCGGTATCAGAGTGCAGGGATTACAGCCGCTCAGTGTTCTCGCGTTGACTACCAGACAGCACCAGTCCTCGAAAATCAACATTCCGTTGTTCACATTAAGTCAATGAATCAACATCGAAATCTGATGTTGATTCTACATCAGTTTGCACCCTGTTTTTATAATGAAACAATGATGAAATCCTCTCCATAGACCAACGTAATAATGGTAGGCCTATTTCAATTATCAGGAATATTGAAACAATGTTGAACTTTCAACTGAACTAAGGAGCAATGGGATTTCAATGGAATTTCAATCGTTATTAAACCATAGAAAATTACGGAAGAGGATTAGGGCCACGGGTGAAAAAATTATTTTCTGAGAATAAAGTCAGAATTCTGAGTTTAATGTCAGAATTGTGAGAATAAAGTCAGAATTGTGAGTTTATCTAAAGTCAAAATTCTGAGAATAAAGTCAGAATTAAAATAAATTTGTCACCAGTGGCCCTAATACTCTTCCGTATATATGCCTATAGCCTAGCCTAAAACCAAGCCTCTCCTTTTTACCACCATTTTGATGCTAATAAGCCATCACCTCCCGTTAGCATTCCATTGATGCCATTCATTCACCGAATAACTTTACATCTGAAGAGTTTAACAACTCTATTTGTCCATTGTTTATTTCTAAAGAACACGACAATGTCTAAAAAGGTCCATTACCTTGTGTAACCAGGCCCAATAGAGGGCTTAGCCTAACTTTAGCAATTTAACAGTTAACAAGGCCACCTTGGGACTTTCACCCAAAGAGTTTAAAATTGAATTTCAATTGGTACCAATCCCGGGGACTCCCACTACACAGGAAAGCCCAAATAAAAGATCAGAGACAAGGTTTGTTTGAGCTACTAAAAATAATTTATTACAAACGTAAAAAACAATATTCATTTAAACATAACTGTAAAACAATAAGTTGAAAACAGAACCAATGCAATAAAAAAACAAACAAACACAGTAGCGGGGGTGAACTTTTTTTATAGTGAAACTATTTAAGAAGAAACTGAAATAGGAGCTTGGAGTAGAGCCGCTGCTCCTTTGCATCAAAAGGAGCCAGTCTAGGTGGTTTGGGTATCTGGTAAGAATGTCTCCTGGGCGCCTCCCCAGGGAGGTGTTCCAGGCACGTCCAGCTGGGTGGAGGCCTCGGGGAAGACCCAGGACTAGGTGGAGGGATTATATCTCCAACCTGACCTGGGAACGCCTCTGTATCCCCCAGTCATAGCTGGTTAATGTGGCTTGGGAAAGGGAAGTTTGGGGTCCTCTGCTGGAGCTGCTCCCCCCATGACCCGATACCAGATAAGCGGATAGCATTTTAGTTAGCAACAATTAGCCTGTGCCTATGATATCTACTAAAATATATCCACCCTCTCCATCTCTGCAAGATTCAAAATGATTGAGATTTCTCTTGTCACAGCTCTACCAGAAGACTTACAACTTTCAGACAGGTTGATCGCCTCACATCTGAGTTGTCAAGCTCAGTTGGAAGCTGCACAGTAACGCTCTGCTATCACTGGAAAAGTGCTTTTAATATCCTTCACTGGTCTCCGTCCAGAGCAATGGGATCTATTGGTCGATTTCTTTAACTGTCTATGCCTAAACACTGACCACACCACACTTTTTAAGGAAAAAACAAATTCATTTTATTAGTCTCTTGTTTCATTATTTGTCCTCTTTTTTAGCCTTTTTACAGTTCGTGGTCTTCTGGCATGTGGTTTGTTGTCCAGTCCATCATGCCCGGTCTTAGCGAAGACACTTTTGCAAAAGTAAAGTGTGTGACGGCGGCTGTCCCCATCTGCTGTGTAAGAGCATCTAAAACAGAAAATACCAGGACAATTTGACTTTAAGTTAAACAGAAAATCAACATACATATGCACACTTGGAAACAATTTCAGTGGCCCAGGCCTAGGATTTTCAGTGATTGGATAAGGTAATTTGTCCAGTGTTGTAGGCTAGCCTATCATGTTTTCCCTACATTGAAAGCACATCACAAAATTTCCCAATAATAAGTGTATGGGTTTATTAGAAAGGAGGCAGAAAAGATCAGCTTGCAGTGACACCTTTTGTACGGAAAATTTCCGAGGCCTCGCCCCAGGACAAGGCAATGTTTCCACGCTGGCCGAGCCCCACTGATGGCGGTTCGTCCGCGGCTGGAGGTCCTGGAGCACACCGCCAGTTGGACTGTTAAAAGCAATAAATGCAGTCACATACAAACAATGCCCTACCAAACATCAGTTCAAAATAGATTTTTATGCTAAGACCTGCGTTGGCTAATATTAGCTAGGATTAGCTAACATGACCTAATTCTAAAGGTTGTCCTCAGCAAAATCCAAAAGCTAAAATGCAATAACAAATGGAATTTCAGTCATAGCCAATCATTTCCTGGCCAAACATAATTTCCAACTTGATTTGTATTGCAACCCAATACCGGATAAGCGGATGAAGATGGATGGATGGATTTGTATCATATTCTAAGACTAGTTACTGATAGCAAACACTAGCTACCGTTAGCTAACATCTATTTTTAAAAGTTAATTGCAGATTGCAGCTTTACTTATAAAATGTTACTGAAATTGCTTACTGGGAAATTAAGGTAATTGATCCACTTTTGACAATATGCAGACTCAAGTATCATAAAAAAGTGTCAACATCAACATTTTCTGAGAAGTCATCTTAAAGTTGTACAGCGGTGGTTTTATTAGCCTAGTGGGTAACAAGCAATTTCCTAATGGATTATAGATAAATTATAAGCCATTAATAAAAACATCTTGAATTTCAGAGTTGAGAAAAATCCCACTGGCTGGTATGTATCTACTTTATTTGGCAACAATGCAGTCATACATATTAATAACTGATACATTAATAAATACTTCTAGGGTTCACAGTCATAAACCAACAAGTAAAGTTAATACATTATTTTGATCCAGATTCTTGACAGTTTTTGGCAGAGTGTCCTGCTGGAGGAAACAGCTGCCAGAGGACAATGTTCTTACAAGGCCTACTTACAACTGATCTATAAAGCAGTATAAAAAGATGTAGGCTATTGTTGAGTTATAAAAAGTTAAAAACAATGTTTTGAAACTAATGTGTCTCTGTTTATGTTTGATGTAGCCAGGTTAGTAAAATATTGTCTCTGTGAAGAGGTCAAGACGGGACTATTGTCTCCCACCTCCCCCGTTACTCTGACTCTAAAGAAATTCATCAGGTCCATTTAACATGTAAAAATAAGCTTTTTGTTTCAAACCAGGAAGTAACCTTCTGTCTTCTACCCCGAGCTGTCTTTGACTAGGCTAAGACAAGACATTGTTGATTAACTGCATTTTTGTTAGATTTTCTCATTTACATGATAGAAACTTTTGATCTGTGACTGAAAACGACCCAAAAGGGGCAGAGTTTAGAGCCATGTCCTTCCTCATTGGACCATCCAGAAGTATGGATCAAGTCCACTGTCAGCTGCATTGTTATCATGTTTTGTGTCGTATTGTCTTTGTCTCACCATCTTCATCATGCTGTTTCATAAACCTTTTAATTCCCAACTGGACCCTCAGCCTCTCTTTGTCCTCATCAAATCAAAGAACACGTAATAGTTAGATTTTCTAACCCTATTAACCATGAATAAAGTAACGAGTTACTTTACAAGTGGTAATCTTGTTTGACCATAAATCTACACGAGCCAAATTTGAGCCAGTTTATCCTGATAATGCACATCCCCGTCAACCCAGCACCTACACCTGTTAACCTGAAGCTCTGTGTCATACCTAACACCAAAGGGGTGAGGCTGACACCTGCTGACCATCTCTGAGCAGTACAACTATAGAGAAGTGAACAAATGGACCTGCCTCTACAAAGTAAATGCAAGAAACATTGATAATTCACAAGCAACAACCATATTCTGGTCATTCTGGTCTTCCTCCCCTCATTGGCTTAGTTGGGTATGATCTGATAATCGCCAAAAAAATCTGAGTTCAATCTGCACCCCAAGCACATTATGGAAAACAAATGTGTTGGATAGTGGTTCTACAGGAAAATTAGACAAAAACTGTCCTGTAGTCTTGCATTGTTATTATTCTCTTATGTGCTTGTAGGTCACCATGCTCAAGTGGACATAGGAGTTGAGTTTTGTCTTGTAGCCCTCTGAAATCCAAACCCACAGAAAGAACACATTATTCAACAAGATCATCTGTGCATTATGCTCAGTTGGCTCCAGCCCAGCACTTTAATGTGGGATGGAATTGTAATGGCTGCCGGTTGTTTTCTACACAATTTTACATATAATTACAGTATAGTCTAATGATATACAGCTCAACTGAATCTAAATTCTAGATTCCCATACCATTCTTAAGCTTTGGCTCTACATGTCTGTGCTGTACTTTATGTTAACCTACAGTCTCACAAAATGTTCCAGATTATGTGGGTAGTACCTCAGCTACCACCACACCACCAAACACTGGCAAAACATGCTAGTGTGTGCATTGTCAGGCCTCCACTTGAGCACCAACAGGGCACAATTTTTATTACAGCGATGGTTAACATCTTGTGTCAGAATAAACCTAATCTGATAAGAGATTTAGGCATTTAGTTGAAGATTTAGGCAAATTTACGTAGGTTTGTTAGATAAAGTGCTGTCCACTGTGGGCAGGTGGGGGAACTGAACCTGTGATGTTGGCATTGCAGCAAAGAACCAAACCTCTTCACATACTGTCACACATCCCATCTCTACACTGATTCAGTTACTTCTGGTTTTAATGATTAATGTGCCTCTCCATGTCTCTTCAAATTAGAGAACTGATAGAGAAAGAGCAAAAGCATTTTGAATGCAATGCAATTTCCAAGTAAACGTTGATGAATTAAATGCCATAAATCAATTTAAGTAAGGATGATTGAGATGTAACGTTAGTGTCTTTCTACATTTATTCTTAATTTAATTTCCAAAATAATCAATGCATTTATAATGTCAAATCAACTTCAATTATAGCTGTGTCAGTTGTCTGTTTCAGTTAATGTTCCTAATTTTGGGGACACATGAAATTGATGAAATATTTAAATCAATGTGGAGTAAATCTTAAGGGTTTTACCAGGGTCTTATTGTACTGGACACGGACAACCATTCACTGATCTTAAAAAAAAAGCATTGATTCATAATGCATGGTCCAGTCCTGACAGCACCGTGCACGTGCACGGCTCTTTTGCGTGGCCGCGCTCCGCTCACAGTGAACCCGCACGACAGCGCGTTACAGAGCGTACAGAGTACAGACCATGGTTCAGACATGGCCGCTCTCAGTAAGATACCGCATAGCTGCTACGAGATTGGTCATACTTGGAACCCGTCGTGTGTGCAGTCGGCTGTGGATATAGCCAAGGGTGCTCTGGAGGTCTCCTTCAAAGTATACGCACCTCTTTACCTGGTAAGTTTTCCTGTTTGACCTGCAATATTTAGACCTGGGAGTCTCTGAAGCTAAAGTAAGCTAGCTAACCATGTAAGGCCAACTGGTTCTGACAAAACGTCGTAAAGATGAACTGACATGTCGCCATCTGACATTCGGGGACTAAGTTCAACTTCTTGCACGTGCACAAACCATGCACAAACTAGGTGAACGAAGCAACACATTGCATACGTTACGTTGATATGCAGCGCAACGTTACACTCACGAGTATCTGGCTGAGTAACAGCAGTCAACTGTACAGTTTTGAAAAACATCTGATAAGTAAACGCCGTCAGATGATTACAGGGTAAAGTCGTTGGTCAAGTTTTGGTGCACTTTAAGCATTGGATCTGATAACGGTGTGTACAGACCGTTATCCGACACAACGGGAATGTATGACACAATTGCACAACATGTTTGTCTCAACTCTTGTGCGATGATGAAATGTAAACACCTGCCACAGTGACTGCAACGCAACTATATTGCAGATAGCAGCAGTTCTAAGGAGAAGGAAGAAGGATTACTATTTGAAAAAGCTTCTCCCAGAGATCCTGTGGTCTACTTCTTTCCTCACTACCAATGGAAGTCTCTACATTGTTTTCTTCTGCATTCTCAGGTCAGTTGGTCCAAGAAACACTGTCAATCACCCACCTCAGTTGTAGTTTTAGATGCGAGAGATGCAAAGGGTTTCAGAATCTAAAGTGATACGCCTGAGGATCTGTGTACATGTTTGTCGTTGAAAACCAAAGATGAAATGGTATAATCATTATTATCTCAGGCTCAGCTGTTTTTGTTTTCCCCAACATGTTCAGAGTTGCACAAATGTTCCCTGTGGAGTTTTCTTGTAAATATGAGACAAGATAAACTCTTATTGATCCCCAGAGGGGAAAGCCAGGAATTTCCGTAGCAAACAAACACAAGTTAAATTTACATTTAGTAACTGAAACATCTAAACATTTAGATAATATTTTCCCTTTGATTAAAAAAGGATTTAAAAAAGATCTATGTTGACAATGTGACTAAGTCCACTTTCCAGGTGAAAAAGAGAAATAACATTGAAATAAAGCTGACTATTTCTGACTTTAGGAAACTGTTGGGAGGGTTCAACTCCTGGTCTGCCGGGTTTGGCTCAGCACTGCCTGCCTCCTATATTGCCATCCTCCTGGAGCGCAAGAGCAGGTGAGAATCCTTTCTGTTCTTTTTTCAACACAATTTTCTTGGTTCTCTTACTCTTAAACACATTTGCTAAGTACAACACTGCACAAAATGGCAGTTGTTGTGTACATCTCAAGTATCAGGTGTGGCCTTGTGAATATTGATTCTGTGCATACTGACAATCTGTATGTCTCTCCCTTTCCTTGCCAGGAGAGGGCTGCTGACAATATACATGGCAAATCTTGTAAGAGCTACTCTGTTCATTTTAAACATGATTTGTTATACATAAAGAGATATATCTTCTTTTGCCACACAACGTATATATGTGACATTGTAATCTTGTCAGGCCACTGAGACTTTGTTCCGTATGGCAGTGACTCGAGGCATCGTCAAACCCATCAAACATGGCGAGGTAAGATTACATGGCAATTTTTTGTTGGGGGGGGGGTAATACAGTAACTTATAAAAACCTGTCAGGCGTGTTGTGTGTTCTCACAGCCCGTTGTACATCACTTCATAATGGCCATCATAATAGTGTATATAATATAAAACATAAAATATAAAATCCTAATTTAAAAAAAAAGTGCATGTGTATGTTTAAGATAAAAGAAGCATTTCAAGGGTTCGGCTCTAGCTAGGTTGCCATTCAGAGGTTGTGTTATGTGTCAGTAAACATTATGAAGTAGCTCAGCATGAGTTGACGGGTGTGTCTGAATAACCTTGATAGTAGTTTGTGTCCCCTAATGACTTGGTGTACAGTATATCCTTTAGGTCAGATTGGACCATGGGGGTAAAATAAGTCCAATGGCCCGATTCCTTTGCCCCCTTTGTCCTGATGCCCACTGTCTCTGTTTTCCATTAGGTGCTCTTGTTCTGCATAACCGCATCGCTCTACATGTCCTTCTTCAGGTCAAATTCTTAATGTGAAACATTGGTCAATTGGTTATTATGAATAGCCTTCAAATAATAAAACCAAGAGTGAATGTTTAGAGTTTGACTTAACCTAAGTTGTGTTTTATGTTGCAGGAGTAAAGATGGTCTCAAAGGCTTTGCATTCTCTGCATTAAAGTGAGTTGTCCCTGTTCCCACTGATGGATTTAGATTGACCAAAAGTGTTTTGGAAAAGCTTACAGAGGCGGTGTGCATTTTTTTGTGACAGGTTCATCATCGGAAAAGAAGAGATTCCAACTCACTCTGTCATGGCAGACCAGATCTGCACGAGACCCCTTGAGAGGACAGCTGCTATGGAGACAGGGGACTCACAGGCAGAAGGGCCCAGCTCCAGTAGGAAAACTCTGGTAGCCCACACAAGGGAACTGCTAGAGTCAATGTGAGAGAATACACACCTTCACACTGACACAAAGTACAGAGTGCCCAGTATTGATGTGTACATTTTTTTTTTTTTTAATAATCCAGATGCAAAAAGGGTCCAAGGCACAGATGTTGTAAACATTACCAAGACAACTGCATTTCCTACTGTGTGAAAGTAAGACACTTTTGTTATGATAATGGATGTATAATACGCAAATAATATATTGTTAAATAATAATAATGTTTTTTTTTCTTTTAATCTCCAGGGTTTTGTCCGGATGTTCAGCGTTGGCTACCTGATTCAGTGTTGTCTTAAAGTGCCTTCAGCATTCAGGCACATGTTTACGAAACCCTCACGGCTCCCCTCCCTCTTCTACAACAAAGAGAACTTCCAACTCGGGGCCTTTCTTGGATCTTTTGTCAGTATCTACAAGGTACATTTCATACTTAACAGGTTTTCTTTTTTCTATGACATCTCTGTTCTTTTTTTCTTCCTTGCTTCCATTCTTGCTTTTAGGTTGGCAAAAACATCTACACATCTAGGCACATTTGAAGTTGTAATCTCTGATTTCTGGCTCTGAGTTCTCCTCAAAAAATGTTGTATTATGTTTGCTAACATTTCACATTTGTCCGTAAGTTAGTATCTCTTGTGTTGAAGTGGATATAATATAGTAATTTTTTTAATGTTTTAAAATGTTTTTTTCTCTTCTCAATAAGGGAACAAGCTGCTTGCTGCGCTGGCTGCGCAACATTGATGATGAACTCCATGCACTGATAGCTGGTGAGACAAGATTGTGTAAACTGTTAAATAAAGTCCTTGTAGAGCTATCCTCCTCCTGATTGTGTCAGAAATCATCACGCCATGTCTCGGCTGATTTAATCTGTTTAAATTATTTTAATCTTTTTCTCCTTCTCCTTGTCTTTTAAGGCTTCCTGGCTGGTATTTCGATGTTCTTCTACAAAAGCACGACAATATCCATGTATCTCTTCTCTAAGCTGGTGGAGGTAAAAGAAAATCTCCAAAACAAGTGATATTAATCATAGCAAATTACATTGTCAAGAAAATATGCCCACTAACATTCAACTTTCATCTCAAGGATAGACTAACAGTATGTACTGAATATTATATAAAAATAGGGTCTATTGACAAAATACCGCATGTTCATCATAATCCAGACAAATATCCAAGTGTATACAAGTATGTTTACATGCATTCAAGAAATGAAGTTACTAAGGCATTTACACACACTTTAGTAACCTGACCACTGTAAATATATGCAGTAGGTCGGTAATAAATGTTACTCATCTGGCAATGTGGCTGCTTTTATTCACACTAGAGCCTTGTAGAAATGTTATGGACATGCCATGACCGTAGTTCTTATGTGCTCAGATTGCCAGAACAACTACAGCAGAAAATAGACTTGCACGCTTGTAACATGTCTCCTTATCTGAAATATTTTGTACTGTGCAGTTTATCATTAACAGCACATGTAATAATCTCTCTCTTTAGACCATATACTTCAAAGGCATTGAGGCCGGACGGTTCCCTTACTTTCCTCATGCAGACACGGTCATATATGCCATCTCCACCGCTATCTGTTTCCAAGCTGTAAGTGACAAAAAAAATTTAAACATAAACATGCTTTACACACACTTTTTTTGCTGAGTAAGGATATAATGTAGGACTTCTTCCTGTTACACAGGCTGTGATGGAAGTGCAGAACCTCAGGCCTACATACTGGAAGTTCCTGCTGCGTTTAACTAAGGGCAGGTGTGTATGGTTTGGAAACTGTTATCTGGGTTTTACCACTTCAATACAATTTTGTCTTTTAAGATTTTTAGCAGTCAGACTGTTTCTGTCCATGTTAAGATAATCTGTTAGTGAGAGTTGTGTTTTATATTACGGTAATGAGATTACTTTTCTGTCTCCACTCCTAGGTTTGCTCTGATGAACCGACAGTTGCTCGATGTTTTTGGGACTCAAGCCTCCAGGGACTTTAAAGGCTTTGTACCCAAACTGGACCCTCGTTACATCACGGTGTTACCGCCGGGAGCCGACATCCAACTGGGTTGACTTGGGACCCGGCTGTGGGAGGGGCTTTTAGGGTTACCTCAACAAGAAATGGACAGCTTGGCTGTTATTTCTGAATAACCTTAAGGATCATTTGTTAAAGATGTTATAACAGCTCAGAAGTGTTGATGTCGTGTTATGAGATGGGAGAAATCCAGAGATCTGTCCAAAGCGGGGCATCACGAGTGTCAAGTTTGGTGCTGCCCAAGCACATTTACTGACTGGGATTGTATGAAAACAGGTAACTTGTAAATTAAATGAAACACATTTTACATATATTAATGGAAGTTTTAATGAAACCTTTAACAGCACACTACAAGACTAATGAGAAGACATCCATTTAAATGATTTATATATATTTTGTCATATTGACCATTTTGTTTTGGCTGTATGACAATAATTTGTTCTGTAATGTATGGTTGGGAGTAGACAAAGCAGATCACCTTATAGGGTTAGTTCACTCAAATCACAAATACAACTAAAATTGGATAATTGGAAAATAAAATTATTTCGCTTTGGCTGCAACAACTTTCATTTTATCCTTTTAATTTCACAGTTTCTTAATTTTGCAAGTTGCCTGTAGGTTTGTACTGAATGAACTCAGTTTGGTTATTTGGTTGCTTTCACGACAGAAGGTGAAACTCACTAACTTTTTGAAATAGGTACAGTGATATCTGATTTAAGAATTTTTGATCATTACTCACTGATGATTTCTGAATGTGTTCTTTTTTTAATTGTGTATAACTGATTATATATTTAATTATGTAGCCTTATTAAATATTGACAATGGGAGATGCATTTAGGTTGTGGTCTATTATGTGAAGCAGAGGTGGAAATTCACCATTTTAAACCACTTACATTTATTTTGTTTTAGCTTATTTTTGTATGCAATTCCAAATGGCATATTAGTTTTTTTTGTTTTTAAAACTACACTTGACAATAATGATTGCAATAGAGTGAGCCCCCATACAGTGGTGCTCAAAAAATTACATACACATGCTTAAGTTGACTAAAAAGAGGAATAAAAAAATCATGTTTTGGAAATTTTTTAATACCTAAATTAAAAAATGAGGTAAAATCCAACCTTAGGACACCAATTTTCTTGTGAATGAATAACGTATTGTAAATAAATAAATGTTCTTATTTAAAATACAGGGGTCATAAGTATACATACCCTTGTGTAAATTCCCATAGAGGCAGGCAGATTTTATTATTAAGGCCAGTTATTTCCTGGATTCAGGATTTATGCATCTGATAAAGTTCCCTTGGCCTTTAGAATTAAAATAGCCCCACATCATCACATACTCTCACCATGCTTAGAGATGGCATGGTTTATTCAGTTAGACTAATCCTGGTTTGATTTGCATTGAGAGTGATTTTATAGAAAGTATCCCATGCCTATCTAAGCATGGTGAAGAGTATGTGAGGATGTGGGGCTATTTTAATTTAAAGGCCAAGGGACTCTTATCAGGATGCATAATATCCTGAATCCAGGAAATAACTGGCCTTAATAATAAAAATCTGCCTGCCTCTATGGGAATTTAACATAGGGGTAAGTATACTTATGACCCCTGTATTTAAATAAGAACATTTATTTATTTACAATACGTTATTCATTCACAAAAAAATTGGTGTCCTTAAAGGTTGGATTTACTCATTTTTTAATTTAGGTATTAAAATAAATTTCCAAAACATGATTTTTTATTCCTTTTTTGTAGTCACTTAAGCATGTGTATGTAAACTTTTGAGCACCACTGTATAGATGATGCGTTAAAGGAAGCAGCAGGGACCATGGTGAATTTGGAAATTACTTTTGTGGAGAAGATGATGAAACATGAAAAAAGTGTATTGTATTTTAGTTTACAAGATAATTTACTGTATAAGTGGTATAAATACCAGAAATTACCTTGAAGACATAAATCAGGAGTACAAGGCTAAGGAAATGTTTGTTTACTATTAAATCACACAGACTATGTTTACTTACACAAGAAATCAGGTTATTGGGTTCATTCATGTTGAGACATTAAATCAGAAAATGCATTTAAAATACATGCAGAGCACTAACCTAATATTTGTCCCATGCTTTATTTTAGAAGGAGATCTTAAATTGTAAGTGTATTAAAAAGCTAATGTATAAGAAACATATAGTCATATTTTAAGCTACAGCTTGAAGACATTTGGTCAGAGATTGCTGTTTTTCCATATTGTGTGCACGTGTTGCATAATGTTTGACTTTCTTTGACCTGCAAACTCATTTAGACTTAATTATTTTGGTTTAGGAATTAGTATGACTGTATTTTGGTTACATTGATGTACAGCTACAAGTAAGGATTCATTACTTCCACCACCCTGCAGTCACGGTGATGACTAGTCCTTAAAGTCTGGCATATGGTGGCAATCAGATACCTGGCGTCTCTTCCACTTCTGTTTTCAGCAAAATACATATGTGCCCCTTTATTTAATGCAGAAACTGTTTAAATGTCAAAGGATTTCATCAGAGAATGGGCTTCTAAGTTAAGAAACTGCTAAGTTTACAAATGTAACTACATGAGCCAAGTCTTTGTAATATGATGAATTGCCATGCAAGGGAAACTAAATTTGCAGATCCATATAATTCCAAGACTGCTTTTAATAACCATTTGCAAATTATTCAAATTTCTGAACCACAAAATATATTGCTCAAGAAGTCATTGCCACAGTCCACCTGATCCATCTTTTTT
>NC_045745.1:24017389-24024986 GCF_008692095.1 Etheostoma spectabile | reverse complement strand
TTTATTCTCTGGAGGTGTTTTAATTAATACTCATATTCAGTTCCAAGGTGAACCCTATTGAAACATTGTTTGCTGAGAAATTTGGAGCCACATCAAAGCATTTGCCTGAAGGCAACAAAGAATATGTTTATGCCAATAAAGAGCACACCGCCCAATCTGCTTTTGATTTTGATTTTTCGTTACATAGTGATGAGGATATCTGATTTCTGTTCAACACAAATTACATTTTGCACATTCTTCATAATTTCATTCCAGATGTGAAATCTTTTTGTAGACACCTCATATTTCTGGTAATTATTTGAAATCCCAGTTAGTTTTGCATTCAGTTTTTCAATCCAACCCAGCTTTAGACAAACCTGACCTCCATTACATAAGCCATGATTGTAAAGATACTGGGTACAGTGCAAAATTCATGTTTAGACTAAAGTAGAGGTGTATAAAAATAGTGATGTACTATCAAAATGTATCGTATATAATTATAATGCAACTTACTGTTTTATTTATGCAAAAAGGGTGTATATTAAAGTATTTTTCCATCCAAGTGTGTGACTTGTTTTCTGAGCTGAGTTTCATCTTGTACACTTGTAAAAGTATTCGGTAATAACCAAAGAGCACACTTTTCTCTCTTTGCTTGGTATGAAATGTAAAAGTTCTCAGGCATCATCTGATCATGAAATTAAAGAATAGTCCTACCCTATATGCAGTTCATGCAGATGGTTACAGTTTTTCTTCACATTGCTTCACTTAGAAAAGGCCCAAAACGTGTGCATGTGCACGCACACACACACGCACACGCACAGGACCTTGATAATGCACAAATGGATAGATGTCAGAGTGAAGGGGCTGCCCATTAAAGGCACCCCGAGCAGTTAGGAGTTCGGTACCTTGCTCAAGGGCACCTCAGCAGTGCCCAGTAGGTGAACTAGCACCTCTTCAGCTACCAGTCCACACTCTTTACTTGGTCCGAAAGGGGACTTGGCGACCCTCCGGTTCCTACGAACTGAGCTACTGCCACCCCAAAGAAGAAAGAAGACCCACTAATTTTGCGAGGGGATAAACCCAATAGTGTAGCTTTAGAGGGCTCCGCCTATACTCAGAATCTGGAATTACAATACTTATCGTTTTCAGGGTTCCTGCTGAGATAATTGTATCTTATTAAAATATCCAACATTTCCAGAGCAGAACAAGATGTCAACTACTAACTGTAATTTTATAATATATTCATGGGTCCTACAATATGATTCTTTAATGGGTTTTGAAAACCTTTCACATACACCCTACTATCACAAAATTTCCCCTTCCCAAAACTTAAGAGTGTTATTGTGTTAGTAGTTGTCAAATGTACAGTCTTGTAGGCCTACTATCACCCGTCCATAATTAGTGGCCCGATTTCTATGAAATTTGCTGTGGTAAAATCCTTTCCTATAGTACCACATTCAGACCACTATTTCCACTGATACACAAGAAATCATTTTTTAACTATTTTTTCTGACTAATATACATTATAGTAGGCCTATGTAAGTATGTAAGTATGTATCTATCTCTCTCTGTGTGTGTGTGTGTGTGTGCGTGTGTGTGTACTGTACAGTATGTATGTATAATGTATGCTCTCCAGAGGACACTCAGAGAGCTTCGCTCTTCCATCATCAGGCTAAAATGTTCTTTGTCTGACAAATAATCGTGTTTATTATTTCCATAGCTGTGGTGTATCGAATGTTTTTACGGAGGGCAGCGGTGAGTGCACAAGGCTTTTAGTTTACTCCAAATGGACTAGAAGAAGAAATCCATAACGGAAGTAAGTATTGTGTCAAGTAAAAACCAAAACCAAAATAGATGTACTTTTGTTTTGCTTCCAATTCAAAATAAAAGTGAAGAAAAAAGTAGAAACTTTCCAGGAGGATTCAGTTTCCTATCGCCTTTAATAGATTCAGACAAAGCAGTCACCCTGACCTGTTGTGTTTCAAATATTTTGTTGAAAACTGCTTTTAACTGATCCTGTAGTGTTCACACTGGATCACTTAATGAATACGTTTAATATTTTATTTCATAAGCCATTATTGAACTTGAATGAGGGACTAAGTTCGCTCATGCATGTCTGATATTTCCTGAGTTTTCTTTAAAAACAGTTTTTTTTACCCAAGGGGCCGGGGGAAAAAATGTGACAACTTGTAACAGATTTATAGACAAATGCCACCATTGTACAGAAGGCCATGGCTGACTTGAGGGAAAGAGGCTTTTTTTTGTACAGACCGTTTTATGGTACAGCCCAGACCATATACACGCTGTCTATGCAGTGGTCGTAGGGATGATTCTTTATTTTGAAAGATTTAGACAGGAAGTCTTCAGTTCCATCATATAACAACGGTCTGTGGCTTTCTTTCGGTATTACCGACCACTAGTAACTGTTACTTTTAATATTAATGCGTCACGATCCATGGGGGGTAAGAATAAACAGCGAACTAAAGGAAATGTTCGGGTAAGTATGCCTGCCAATGTTTGTAAGTTAAGGTAGCTAATGTTACTGTGTTAAAGTAACGTTAAGATTGCTAGCAACAAACACGAGCACAAGCTAATGTAGCTCAACTTCACGTTAACAGTTAGCTAGCTAACGTTAGTTAAGGCTACGTGTGGCTGTGGTGTCACAAGTTTTTCATAACCTAACGTTTCTACCTTTTAAGAGACGTTTTTATTTGTATAACCACACGTTTCTTTTTCGATTCTAGCCGTCCAGTAGCGGCCGAGCTGCTGAAGTACTGACCCGGGAGGGTGGTATCATCCCGGGGTTTGTGGGCTTTGACACAACGGTCACTTCGGAGCTGAGTTATGTACCTGCAGTCCACGGCGCGGAGGAGATAGACAACCTGGTAGATGCTGACTTCCGTCTGGTGCTCAGGAAACTCTCGAAGAGGGATGCTGTTACCAGACTAAAAGTGAGTTTAAACTTAAATATACTTTATGGTCTTCTATGTGGAGTCAACCACATTTAACACCACGTAGCTTAAATATGTTTAAACATATGCTACAAGCTACCATTGAAAATAAAGTGTACATGAAAAGCAATCTTTTTCTGGATATGTTGAAGTCACCCCAGGCTGTTTTTTGAGTGTGTCTTGAAGATATGTACTCTTCTCAGGCTGTTCAAGACTTTGGGTTCATGTGTCAGGAACGGGATTCTGAAGAGGTTAAAGGAGTCCTGCCATACTGGCCAAGAATTTACTGCAAGATATCCATGGTGAGATGGTCATTCACCACACATTCATGAATTGCCTTTTTGTATCAATGTCACAATGCATCCTAAACATATAAATAAACACTCCAATTACCATCATACATTTTGATCAC
The DNA here is from genome assembly GCF_008692095.1 of Etheostoma spectabile. Taxonomy (NCBI): domain Eukaryota; kingdom Metazoa; phylum Chordata; class Actinopteri; order Perciformes; family Percidae; genus Etheostoma; species Etheostoma spectabile. The sequence continues at coordinate 24,021,644 of NC_045745.1, read as the reverse complement.
TCCATCCATATGGTCCCATCCTGCCTTGCAAATAAAGAAAGGTATTTCATTTCAAATAATGGTAAATATCTCTGAACAACAGGTTGCCTGGAAACCTTGCTAACATTAAGGATGACATTTCAATGGGATTTTAATTTGTGCAAGTGTTTGAGGTGTGTCTACATTAGGATAATTTCGTCCTCATTATGTCTATCAGGACCATGATCGCCGGATCAGAGAGGCCACCCAGCAGGCCCTTGAGCAGCTGGTGCTGAAAGTACGTCGCAGCTTGGCCCCCTTTCTGAAGAGCTTGATGGGCCACTGGATTCTTTCCCAGTGTGACACTTACACACCTGCAGCCTCTGCTGCGTGCCAGGCCTTCCAGGCTGCTTTCTCACCCACCAAACAGCCTGAGGCGCTCAGCTTCTGCAAGGATGAGATCCTTAACGTGAGTAGAAGTGGTGGCTTTTTGCGGACAAGGGGGTTTGTAATCTAAATAACTAAATTTAACGTTTTCATATATTGCAGGTACTTCAAGATATTTTGTTAAAAGAAACAGCAGACACACTGAGCGATCCACAGTAAGTTTAGCTTATTATAGTCTCTGTGTCCATTCCTCTCACCGTGTAGGCACTACAATAGTACAGTTTGGCATAGTCTTTGCTGATGCTTTGGTTTCCCCTGTTCTCTAGAAGTGTAACAGAGGACGAGAGAGAAGGCAAATATGTACGCATGCTGACCAGTTCTCTGTTGGGGGTAAAGAGACTGCTCTCCCTGCTTGTCCAGCGTGACAGGACGGCCATGGAGGAAAGACTAGCACATCTTCTTAACTCTGGGAAATTCTGGAAGTACAGCAAACACAAGACACCACAGGTACTGGCATTAAATAGAACTCCTAAACTAGTTCACCTGGTATATGCATAATGTAGTTTCATTCAACTAAAATAAGGTCTCTTCCACATTCAGTAAAGGTTGATTTTTGCAAAGAATGTAAGGGATAATATGTGATACCCCAATATATATGCATATGGCATAACCCCACTACAAAGAAGCCACCAGGTTCCATATTATTCTAAATGCCTTGAGTGACTTTTTGAATATCCAATTTATCTTTGGTTTCATGGAATTTATCTTAGGTGCTCTTGTTACCAATGCTACATTTATATGTAAAGGCAGCATGTTAAAGTGCCCATATAATGAAAGAATCCCTTTTCGGGGGATTTGGGGTGTTATTTTCTGTCTCTGGTGCTTCCACACACATACAAACTTGGAAAAAAAACTTTCCATGCTGTTTTGAGTGAGATACACGTTTCTGAATATCCTAGTATGTGTATGTGCATGTACAACTCACAACAAAGATAGTATAGAAGTGAGACGTCTCACTCTGTAGCTAAAACAGAAACCCAAATACACAGGGTGACGAGGATCTGTAGCAATGTGCAGTACAATTTTTAAAATATGGTGTTTTTGAAAATGAAACCATGTAAACCTATACAACTTCAAAATACAATAATGAACCTGAAAATGAGCATAATATGGGTGCTTTAAGGAGAAAATGTCCTGCTAGTTTGCATACACAGATTATATAAAAATGTTTTATCCTACAAAGTTAACTAATTCTTTGTAGTTTATATTTTGTTAACCATAACATAACTGTGTGAGAAGTTAAATCATGTTGCTGCCAAATGCCACCTAATATACAGGTAAAAGCCAGTAAATTAGAACATTTTGAAAAACTTGATTTATTACAGTAATTGCATTCAAAAGGTGTAACTTGTACATTATATTTATTCATTGCACACAGACGATGCATTCAAATGTTATTCATTTTAATTGTGATTTGAAGTGGCACAAATGAAAATCCCAAATTCGTGTGTCCAAAATTAGAATATTACTTAAGGCTAATACAAAAAAGGGAGTTTTTAGAAATGTTGGCCAACTGAAAAGTATGAAAATGAAAAATATGAGCATGTACAATACTCAATAACTTGGTTGGAGCTCCTTTGCCTCAATTACTGCATTAATGCGGGTGGCATGGAGGAGTCGATGAGTTTTGGCACTGCTCAGGTGTTATGAGAGCCCAGGTTGCTCTGATAGTGGCCTTCAACTCTTCTGCGTTTTTGGGTCTGGCATTCTGCATCTTCCTTTTCACAATACCCCACATATTTTTAGGGGTAAGGTCAGGGGAGTTGGCTGGCCAATTTAGAACAGAAATACCATGGTCCTTAAACCCGGCACGGGTAGATTTTGCGCTGTGTGCAGGCGCCAAGTCCTGTTGGAACCTGAAATCTCCATCTCCATAGAGCAGGTCAGCAGCACGGAAGCATGAAGTGCTCTAAAACTTGCTGGTAGACGGTGCGTTGACCCTGGATCTCAGGAAACAGAGTGGACCGACACCAGCAGATGACATGGCACCCCAAACCACACTGATGGTGGAAACTACAGACTTCAGGCAACGTGGATCCTGTCCTCTCCTGTCTTCTCCAGACTCTGGGACCTCGATTTCCAAAGGAAATGCAAAATTTGCTTTCGTCAGAAAACATGACTTTGGACCACTCAGCAGCAGTCCAGCTTTTTTTCCTTAGCCCAGGTGAGACGCTTTTCGCGCTGTTTCTTGGTCAACAGTGGCTTGACACGAGGTAGCGGCAGTTGAAACCCATGTCTTTCAAGCGTCTCTTGGTGGTGGATCTTGAAGCACTGACTCCAGCAGCTGTCCACTCCTTGTGAATCTCCCCACATTTTGAAGGGTTTTTTTTCACAATCTTGACTAGGGCGCGGTGATCCCTATCGTTGTACACTTTTTCTGACCACAGTTTTTCCTTCCCTTTGCTCTCTGTTAATGTGTTTGGACACAGAGCTCTGAGAACAGCCAGCCTCTTCAGCAATAACCTTTTGTGTCTTTCCCTCCTTGTGCATGTGTCGATGGTCGCCTTTTGGACAGCGTCAAATCTGAAGTCTTCCCCATGTTGTGTAGGCTTCAGAACTGGACTGAGAGACCATTTAAAGCCCTTTGCAGGTGTTTTGAGTTAATCAGCTGATTAGTTTGTGGCACCCGGTGTCTTCAAAATTTAACCCTTACACAAATATCTAATTTTGTGACCTACGGAATTTTGGATTTTCATTTGTTGCCACTTCAAATCATCAAAATTAAATGAAATAAACATTTGAATGCATCAGTCTGTGTTCATGAATAATATAATGTACAAGTACACCTTTGAATGCAATTACTGAAATAAATCAAGTTTTTCAAAATATTCTAATTTACTGGCTTTTACCTGTATGTGCAAGAATGATTACTACTTTGTTGCTCCACAGGTGAGAGGGGCATTTTTCGAGATGGTGTGTGCTCTGTTTGAGTTCACTCCAGGACTGGTCCAAACTGAAGCAGCACGACTCTCCACCACTGTTCTCCTCAGCATTGACGACACAGATCCTGTAGTGCTGCCTCCTGTGTGGGAGGCTGTTCTTCATGTCGTGTCTACAATACATGTAAGCTTGAGTTTTAAAGGTGACTTCACATGTACTGAAATGCTACTGTCATTAAATTGTCAGGGCTTCTGTAATGTTGTTTACCCTCTATGTTATTACAGTAGACTTGATAGGTAATGCAAGGAGGAGTTGTATTAACCAGTATTACTAGAGTCACAAAGGAGATTTATATTTGAGTGGCATCTAATCTTAGATTTTTCTACTCATATTTCAGGATTGCTGGACACATGTGAATGCCAAGAAGGGCTTCTTACCTAAACTTTGGGTTCTACTTAAAGAGGGTGGCAAAGGCATGGCTAAAGCACTCCATCCAAATCTAATGCCGCTCATCAGCAAACTGCCCCAACAGGTCACTGAGCCAACCTTGGACTTCTACACCACCTTCTTCTCTTCGTTCATACAAGGGTAATTTCTTGTACACTCGGGCTGGGTGATAATTGAATATTGTTAATACTTGTCGAATTTTAAAATTAACCTTATTGTGACAATATGCTCATATTGTGTTGTCATTTTAGAAAATTCCATCTGTCAAATTAATATTTCTATGCAAATTGTAATTATGATCTAAGTAAATTAATAATTAGATTTTCTCTACAACACTTTTGTAGGCTTTTTATATGTTGAGATATAATGATAACAATATACTTGCGCTTCATATAATTTATTAATAGTGCTGTCAGTTAAACGCGTTATCAACAGCGTTAACGCAAACCAATTTTAACGGTGTCAATTTTTTTTAGCGCAAGATTAATGTTCTTTTTGCCCTAGCAAACTTTGTAGTTTTTTT
>NC_045745.1:24017199-24017379 GCF_008692095.1 Etheostoma spectabile | reverse complement strand
TGCAACAGCTAGTAACGTTAGAAAACTACAACACCACACCAGATCTAGCTAGACCGGAAACAAAACAAAAGGCATGCCACACAGAGTGGAGGGCGAGCGCGAGACACCGAAATGGATGCCAATAAGATTCTGAACGGAAAGTTTACTTCTTCAAAGTTGCCAAATGGTTCCATTGACAAG
>NC_045745.1:24012928-24017189 GCF_008692095.1 Etheostoma spectabile | reverse complement strand
TCTGTGTGTTTTGTCGTTGTGAACTGAGATATCATCGCAGCATGTACAATCTGAAATACCACTTGATGGCCAAGCACACAGCTGATGCCAGTTCTCCGCCCCCTCGTCAAAGAATTTTTTTCACCCTTTTTTTGATGGACACTGTTACACTGTGTGAGAGATCATTTGCTCCAAGTAAGAATGGTGGTGTTAAATTGAAAACTACAGTAAGCCATATGCCGATGTTGTTTTCAATAAAAAAACATTTGCACAAAGCAAGCCGATCCACTTTTTCATGTTGATAAGGGCATTAAAATGAGAAAAAAGAATGGGATAAAAATAAATCAAGGGTAATTTAGATTGGAAAAAAATGTGAATAATTGTGAGTTAACTCTGACATTAATGTGTTTGATCACGATTAAATATTTTAATTGTTTGACAGTACTAGTTATAAACCATAATTCCTGTATCACACTCTATAACCTTTGGTGTCTGTGTGTTTGTCTTAGTCTGTCTAGTGAACGTGCAGCGACAAGCCCATCGGAAAGTGCAGTTATAGTGACTTCTGTTGTTGAGTGCTTGAGGTACTGCATACTGCACAATACAGAAGAAGAAGAACAGAAAAAAATACAAACCATGCTTATTTCACAGCAGGTGGGATCACACCGTAGCACATACTTTTCCCATCATGTCGGATCTACTTAAGTCTTACATTGTTTTTTTGTTATTTTTGTAGCTCCTGCCACTACTAGAAAAGGCTCTTGGCAATCCCTCCCTTCAAAATGGTCCTCTTTTCCTTTCGGTCACTGAAATGCTTGTATCCTGGGAGAGAAGGGCAGGCCTACATAGTGAAGATGAAGCTAATGGCAGCAGCCATGTCTTTCAAGAACTTCTGGCAGACTTCTGGGATGGGCTTGGTCTTTTGTTTGTGCGTTATGCCGACAATGAGGATGCTGATCCACAAGCTTTGGAAGGGGTAGCCACCTTGCTGCAGGTGAATTTGGTTTTGGGGAATCTCTGGTTTAGACATGCAAGGATACAGCAGATCAATATGGCTGCCAGAGACACCATGTCACAATAAATAAATCTATTCTCACTGTGTTTTCAGGTAATGCGGTACCCTGAGAGAGTAAAAGGAAAGCTCCTCCAGAATAAGAAATCTGTCAAGATCTGTTTCTCTGAGCCAGAGGACAATGACAAAACTGGAGTTGAGAAGCCTGTTCAGACAGTATCGGAGCTGGTGAATGAGAAGCCATTTGGTTCCCTACACACCCAGCATTTTGAGGATGTAGTGTGTCAGCTGGCACAACTGTGCCTGGTGCATGTGACAGAGAAAAACTCGGAGAGACATCTTGTTTTCCTCTCTCTTCTCCTTCAATCTTTCCACACACCCAGGGTCTTCAGTGTAAGTCATATTTGACAATTAAAGATAAGAGAGTATTTCAATGTCAGTTGTTTTGTAATGGCCAAGTTTGTGAAAAATATGTACAATTGAAATAGATTAATCAAGTATAAAAATGTTGGCACACTCTGTGAAAAAATGTTTGCGGTAATTTTAAATTGTTTTAATTTTTTAATTAATGGGCTTGAACATGCAGAAACACTAGTATGGCCCGTAGAATAAAATATGAAAAGTATTTTTCTAACAATTCCATGATGCAATTAACTTTTGACTGTGCTCGTCTTAGACATTGGTCGAATTGGATGACAAAAAAATGGACAGAGAGCAGAGAGACGAGGTGATTATGAAGAATCCAGCAATGCAGTTCCTGCTGGAGCGGGTGGTGGTGTGGCTGGCTGAGAAAGGGCGCAGAGACACTGAACACCTGGTGGAGATGGTCTTCAGCTCCCTCTACGGCTGCAGCCACCAAGAGACCACACGCATCCTCAACCACATCACCACGGTAACAAGATGCACATGTCATTACATGTGACCTCACATTAATTCAAATCTTTCATGTGCAGTGTGATGATCCCCCTTGTGTCGTAGATTAACTCTTAATGGTGCTGTTTTTTTTGTTTATGTTTATGCTTTTCACTCTGGTTTCTAGATGGATTTACAGTGGGGAATTATCCTGCAAATTGTACAGAGGGTATGTGTCTTATTTTCATACAGATCAAAGTGTGTTATCTACCTATACATAAAATGTACATTGGTATAAACATCTGTGCTACTGTCCGTTCTGTCAGGTATGTGCAGATCCTGAGACTCTTAAAAGCTGTCGAGACTGGCTGAAAGGTTCAGTTCTGGGTGAGCAACTCCTGGGATTGACTGAGGAACTGTGCAAAGTGGGATGCAGCACGCCCAACTTTACCTCTTCTACCAGCAACCACAGTTGGACACTTATCAGCCTGGTCCTCTCTCGGCATCACAACAATGGTAAAACACAGACACACAGCAGCAAATCAGCAAATGTTTTTTAGAGTGGATTTTCCTATCAGTCACCAAACTATATACTCATCTTTTTATGTTTTTATTTGCCAGAGTCTCTGATAGGTGAGGTGTATATGGAAAAGATCTTAGAGAGGCTCCATGCCACTCTGTCTGAGACCAAGAGTCTGTCAGATGCAGGCAACATGGAGCCACTCATCTGCTTCATCTGTGATGTGGCCTCCACATTCTTCTCTTCTGTACAAGACTGTCTTCTGCTTCTCTCTGCTGAGGAACTCTTGCTCACGGTCTTCCAGCTCACAGCCCAAGATCAGACACTCACTCACCTGTCTGGTAGGCACTTGCATAGTGCACAAACATATATACTTTTCAGGGAGGCTAAATTACTAATTATTGTTATTACTTTCTAAGACTCACTTTTAGATAAGCTGAGACAAGTGTGTGTAGCTGGGGTCCAGTCATTGGTCCAACACTCTGAATATGAGGTCAAGGAAGGTGGTTTCCTGCACAGTGCAGCCCTTTGGGTTACAAACCAACTACTCACTGTCTCTCTGGATATTAAAAGGTAACTTAACGCCTTCTGTTAAAAAGAGGGGGGGCTTTGTTTTAATTCTTGCTAACTCTTCTTGTGGTTCTAGTTTGCAGATTCTTATTTTGGCTGTGGAGAACCTAGTGGAGACAATCATCTCTGTTTGCGATCAAGATTCCTCCCTCCTCATCCAGTTCTTTACACAACTGACGCCCAGCCAGACAGAATGGACTAGAATCAGACAAGCTTTACCTCCTCAGGTGAGCCAACCAAGGAGGGCTGCACGATTATGGCCAAAATATTCACGATTATTTTGATCAATATTGGCGTCATGATTATTTGTTGATTTTAATCAAAACAAATTTCATTGTCACATAGGGTATTTATAACTGTTTTCACATCCATATTGTGCTACATTCCTCTTATGTTAAAGTTGTAAGTTGTACATAGATACAGCTGCAACACATGTAAATGAAAATGACCTGAAAGAAATAGCCTAGGATATATTTAAAAAACAAAAACAAAATGTTTCTCTGAGAAAGCGCCTTGACTTGTTTTCAACAGTAACTGATTAAAAGCTAGGAAGAGAGAGTGAGTGCGATTGACGTATGCTACTCACAGAGTGACGGCTGATTCATGAATGGGTCCAGCACGGGTCAAATAGCGGGTCAGCAGAGTTACACACGTGTGTATGAAATGTCTGTATTGTCACTGCGCTGCATTTTTATGAACTCTGATATTCTGGCCATGGGTCACATCTCTCGCCCTGGTGTGGCAGGCTCCGTCTCACACGCTATTACTCTACGAACTGAAGTTAGTTGCATTCAGTAACTTCTGTGTTTTTCGCTGTGGCCGCCGCAACAGCAGAGTTACCAGCGAAAACACTTGTACAAGTACAGTTTTGCCTCTCATGCTTAACAATATACAGCTGTGTTAATAACAAAACTGTGGACAAATGTCAGAAGTGTGGACTGGTGCTGTTGCGGCTGTGTCTCACCATGTTGCTGTGAGTCGGTTGTGAATGGGGGGGGGGGCTGCACAGAGAGTAAGAGGAGAGATCCAAACACAGGCACGGCTTTATATCGATATAAACATCATTGGTTTGTTTATGGAGAGGCGGCGGGTGTGAGGCCGTTAGGTGCACCGGTGCAACCTAGGAAAAATATTACTCGCACCCTAGAGCCCTGTGAGCTAATGAACACTAACTAGCACTGGTCACTGCTGTTGTGTGGAAAAACAACACAGATGGGACAAAATGTGGCGTTTACTGGTAAATTGGTAAACCTTGTAACCGAGATATGACCGACTGCTATCTGTTGTGGATTTTCCTCACGTTACTCTGTCCTCTGTGACGGTCTACA
>NC_045745.1:24008240-24012918 GCF_008692095.1 Etheostoma spectabile | reverse complement strand
TAAGCTGCGCGGTGCAGGGAACAACTCTGAAGCGGTAGATTAGCTTTGCAAAAAAAAAAAAACAGCATTCTATGAACGGAATGACACATTTAAAATATCACTCCATCACGCAAATTTGATTGTGGGAAGTCAAAATTGTGAACGCAATTAAAATTTGATTAGTTGTGCAGCCCTACAGCCAAGCCATCATCCTTACTTAAGGAAAATAACTTATTCAGGCACTACCTTACAATAGTTACAAACCGTTTGCTTTGGAAGGATCTTGCTTTAATTAGATTTTCCACACAAACAACTTGACATTCATGCATTGTTGTTCCCCTTTTTCTGTCCTTTGCAGTGGATCAAATCCCCCTTACTCTCTTGCCGTCACCGAGGAGTTTGCGAAAAACGCTCAATGGACATCTGGAAGTTTAGGCTGTCAACTAGGCTGCCAGCCCACCTATGTGCCTGTGCCCTGTTGGGGAGGGTGGCCCAGACTGCTGCATTCATACCTCGTGACAAAAAGAATGCAGAATGTCCTTCACTCTTTGCAAACCTTAAGCACACAGGTACACACACTTTCCTTTTAGCACCTTGTGTAATTTTAGATTCAAAACAAACACACACACACTGTCTGTAATATGTATTTTTAAGGTCCTTGTCAATCTATGATGCTGTTTAATATGTTTGTATATGTATGCTTTTCTTTGGCAGTTTCAGAGTTGTTGTATGCACTGCAGTGGTGTAGGGAGATAGAGTACATCCCTGCCAATCTCAGCCTGCTGACAGACTTGGGGCTGGCAGAAGGACTCCAGACCCAGGTTCAAATGAAAGATCTGCTGGGGACACTCTACTCAAGGTAGAGCTACACAAGTTCAACACATGATTTTCTACATTAATGGAGCTTTTATGGAAATTTTTATGCAGTCAATAAAAATAGCTGCTTTCACAAAACAATTATATTTATTTAAAATATGTCTCAGCTTTGGAAGAGTCTAACACTGATTTATATGCATATGTTTTTTTACCCAGGAAATTATTCTAAACTATGTCCACTGAATATATGTGTTGTATTGTTACAATGTAGGTCCGTGGAAGATGGAGGTCTATGGTCTCTGACTCTAGAAAACTACATCCACACCAACAACCTGGCAAACACTCACAGTGCAACCCTGAGGGAGCTTTACGGCAGTTCAGACAGGTAAATAATTTGTATTAAATGCTTTTAATTTCACACTCAAATCTGTTATATGACCACTCTCACCTCCACTGTTGTATAGTGAAAATGATCTGTGTTTGGTCAGTTTGTTCCCAGTGTCTCAAAGCAAACTGAGCACGCTCCAGGTGCTCTGTCCCACCATGAGCCAAAAAGACAGAGAGACTCTCGTTGCTCTGGCAACTGCTGGAATAATCAACTGGCAAGAGAATGACGGTGAGAATACACACATAAACACGCACATATGCATACGTGGACATTTTGGACTTGAACCAAGCAAATAATAATTTTGGCTCTGTGTCACAGATGTGTATGGGTGTCTGGCGGTGCTGTTGTGCTGTCTAAAAGCCAACACACAAGTAGAGGAGGAGGTTGTGCAGGCTATTGTGGCCACAGTGATGGAGTGGAGGAACAGCAAGGAGGACTGGTTTCTGTTTAGCAGGTAATATAAACACGTAAACCTCACAAACATTTACACACTGTTTTTGTTTATTATACTGTATCTCTTGAAACACTGTTTAGAGGTTTTCTACTGATTTATCTACATTTGTCACATCTTGGTATTTCAGTGACCTGTCAAAAGCAACTGCAGAACAGTTGAACATTGCTGTGGAGATGATGCGTTTCTTGTCCTGGCTGGTGACTCATTTTCCAACAGTTCTAGGGAGCAGCCAGTGGGACTTCTTGCTCTGCTCTATGTTAGCCTGGTTGGAGGTGAGACATTGATCATACATATTGTATTGTTTTGTGACTTTAAGGCCGGAGACCATTGTCAGCTACAGAGTAGTGCTGCAGGCTGGATGCTTCTTGTCATAGGGTGAACTCTTGACCTCAGGTATTGAATTTTCTAGAATACTCACTGCACTACTCGGTTGTTTCTGAATGAAAATGAATATGTTTTGAGCTTCAGTCATGGCTTTAATATGCGGTCCATCACTATCTTTGACTTAATTTGCTTGCTTCCAATTTCAGACTGCCACTGAGAATGTAAGCAGTCTGTGGAACCCATGGGTGCAGCTGTTTGTTTGTGAGAACACTGCATTGATAGTGAAGTTGAACCAGTTCTTCACGTCATCTTCGCCCGATGTTCTAGAGAAGCTGCCATCCGAACTGATTGCTGAATGGACAGACTTCTTTGTAGAAGGAATCTACAACCTGCTGTTTCCTCTGACTATCAATATCACAGGTGCGTGTGTGCGTGCGTGTGTGCGTGCATGCGTGTGTGGTTTATATTTGAGATGACACAGTCTTTAGGAAATGAGCCTAGTTTGAAAATGTAGGCACCAAATTGCATCTTTTTGTTGCTTTTCATTTAGCATAATCCTAGGAAATATGGTATTTCTTAAATAAACAGTACATATACTCTGTGTGTCATTGCAATGATACAAGCAGGCACATTTCTGTCTGTTGTCTAAATGCAGATGCCTTCACTGACCCGGATGACCCTGTTTTCCCATTGGCGGTACTGCAGTCCGTTGGTGTAGCTCTGACATATGTGCCTGTGCAGCTGCTTAAACAGAACTCCCTGCCACCACGGTTCATAGCAGACCAGAAGACAAACTTGCCGGAGCCCCTCCAGACACTCCTCAACACTTTCTGTCCTCTGCTGCTGTTTAAGGCCAGGCCTCTGCAGATCACGGTCTATCACTTGTTAGAAAAGTAAGGATTTTATTTGAGAGTGTGTATCAGTGCTCAAACATTGGTAACTTTTCCTTAAATTAACAGATAAAAACATTTCTGCTAAAAACTACCTTAGGACTGTTTTACAAACAAAGTATTACACCTATTCTGTGATATTTAGGGCCCCGCAGCAGTTTGGGAATGATCAAATGATGCTTACCACAATATATAAAAGAAAAATGAACACAGTTGCTTATTTTCAACACAAGGGTTATGCCTCAGCTGCCCGAGTGCGATGGGGAAGGAGACACCAACAAGTCTGATGATGATAGAGATGAGCCATGTCTGTAAGTAAATGGAGAAAATCATATTATTGTGGGTTTTCACACATAAGTGATACTAACTGGATCCTATGTATTGTCATTTGAATTCCTTCAGTACAAAAAATGTTGGAAATAATACAAGTTATGTTTATACATAATTCTTACAGTTCTGCTTCATTTCTGTGTTCAGTTCTCCTCCTGCATCTCTGATGGCCATCCTGTCAACCTGTGAGGACCTGTGTGATAGTATTCTGGCAGGGGTTCAAGTAGGAGAGTTTGCAGTGGTCCAGCCTCTCAGTGTGGAGTACTCCTGCATCCTGGCCTACTTGTTGGCCTGGAAGCTTCTCCTCATCTTTTTCAAATCCTCCCCCTCCCATGTGAGTCATGATAAATCCTCATATTATCAGATATGTATTCCTATATGTTAGGCTTATTTTTAATTATTTTAGTCATTTAGTGACCAGTTTAACTGGTTTTGGCTTTTTAGTGTATAATAAGTGTATACACGCAAACAGATTTAGAATCCACGAAGAAAGTGCTTTGAAAAACTGACACAGTATTGCATGTTCTTCTGATTTTTTATTTTTTTTATAGCTGCGAGCCCATTATGCCCAGTATCTTAAGAGAAGCTGCTCCCTTAACAAGCTCCTCCTTGACCTTTTTAAACTGATGCCTGAGAACCCCATCTATCCCGGCCAGGGGCCAGAGACAAAAGAGGCCAAAACCTTCTTTACAGAGAGCCAGTCTCTGGCTGTTGATAGTGAGTAGCACACACACAACTTACTATACGCAACTTCTGTACATGGCAATGTAAACAAGCTTAGATTTCCCCTCTTGTGTTTCTTGCTAACAGACAGCAAGAGTGTTGAGTGGGAGCTCCCTCATCTGGCTTGCAGTGTATACTACAGCACAGTGCAGGACCTGCCTGCCATGGTACGGCTATGGTGGAATGGCCAGGAGAAGAGAGTGAGCGCAGCTGTGGAGAAGTTCACTATTAAATATGTCAGCCCTGTTCTCTCAGCCCAGGAGATATCATCTGTCCACTCAAGCACTCAAATCTTTGACAGTATGACTGTAAGTTAGCAATACATTGCTCTCTGTATCTACAATACAACTTTTACTAGTTTAAGGTTACTTACTAAGACTGAAAGACCCCCAATGGCAAAGGCAAACAGTATATATTTATCTCATTGCCGTAGGTGAAGGCCCGCTCAGCAACGCGGGAGGTGATTGCTACCTATTCTGTGGATGACATCTTCATTGAGTTGGTGATTCAGCTACCACAGAACTACCCTCTAGGCTCTATCACTGTAGAGAGTGGAAGGCGGGTGGGAGTTGCCGTACAGCAGTGGAGGAACTGGATGCTGCAACTGAGCACCTACCTCACACATCAGGTAGAAACACAAACAACAATGGATATAAATGCAGTTGGTGTAGTAAGCTCTATAGATACATTTTAATTACTTACTCACTTACTAGTGTTTGTTCTTCCACCTGAAGACGGATATCTATCTCTCTCTCTCTCTCTCTCTCTCTCTCT
>NC_045745.1:24002155-24008230 GCF_008692095.1 Etheostoma spectabile | reverse complement strand
CTCTCTCTCTCTCTCTCTCTCTCTCTCTCTCTACCAGTAAAGTTTTCTTGAGCAATACAGGCCAAGGGGGCTGTGAAGATACTTTCTCTGTTGGGATAAGCAAAATAAAAGAAAGTTGATGAGAATTCAGAAAAATGTAAATGTTTGTTTGTTCAGAACGGCAGCATAATGGAGGGCTTGGCTCTATGGAAGAACAACGTGGATAAGCGTTTCGAGGGAATAGAGGATTGTATGATCTGCTTCTCTGTTATCCACGGTTCCAACTATTCCCTGCCTAAGAAGGGTTGCCGCACCTGCAAAAAGAAATTCCACTCAGCGTGTTTGGTAAGAAATATGGTCAATATCATATTACTTCCAGTTGTGGGCTGTTAGGATTGTAAGTGCCTTCTCTGCAGATGTTTAAAAGAACTGTGCACATTAATAAACTTTGAGCACATATAACATAAGCAGTGTATGATAACACATAACAGGGAGAGAACGGTGGCAAAAAACTGTAGTTTGTCTGTTTAAGCAATTGGGATTTTTCCTTTTTATTGGGACTTAAGACATAATTCATAAATCCACAGCCTATTATTGATTGTGTCCTACACTTTCCATCTTAAAGCTCACAAATACCATATACAATTACATACAGTTTAAAGTGAACCTACTTTTTTCGGACAGTGTTCTTGTTGTCTTTTAATCTATTTGTTTCTCATCTTTCTACAGTACAAATGGTTCACATCCAGCAACAAGTCCACCTGTCCGCTGTGCAGAGAAACCTTCTTCTAACACAGTCTGTTGACCACAGCTTAAAGGTTGACATAATTGTTGTGATTTCATAAAGTTGGTTATTAAGGTCTAATATATTAGATCACAGTATGAGTTGAAATTCTTTCTCCAAGGCTTTCTCTGACTGGAATGGCTGGCACTATTTGGTTCAGAAAATCTTGTTATATGTGCCTAGTGGAAGTCTGAACTAAAGTACAGTAAAATCTACAGATAATTATATTTCAATGACCTTTATGCCCATATTCAGCAGAGCGAGTTGTTAAACCGTTTGTTTATACCAGTACTTTACTGCGCAGCATCAGTAGCTCCCTGCTGTTTTTATGTTAATGTTATGTTACGTTATGTTAATCTTTTTTTGGGGACTTAATTTTTTTATTATTATTTGAAACGTACAGGTGTATAGAAGAGGTTTAATCAAGTTGGTGAACCAAAGCTGCCCAGGTGCTTCAGCTGAATATAAGTACCTGCCAAAATAAGTGATTTTACAATCTTAAAAAAGGTGATCTAAATATTGCAAATCCCAGGACAGGCTTCACAAATATTTCCTAATATTTAGGATTGTAAAGAGATTATGTCTGATTAGTGACATGCCTTATACCATTATAACATGATTAGGTGAGATGAAAAGCAGGAAAGGGACCTTCAGGGAGGTTTTTTTTAATTTTAAAATTCCAATGCTCTCCAATATTAATGTTTTCCCCTTTGCCTGCATACAGCTGTAAATTATGCTGGAAAATAAATAAAATACAACTGGATGGATATTATTAACAGATGCAATTTGTCATTGATTCAGCACTTAGAGGGTCAAACAAAACATGCACACAGAAAAGATATAAGCCACATTCCACACAGAAACTGAAATAATAATTTGTCATTGGAATGTGTACTTGAGCCGTGATGCATGGTTTACACCGCATACACTTATTTGAGTTCTGAACTGATTGTGATGGACTACAGAGAGTAATGTCAAAGCTCTGTAGATGTGTTCCTTACCATCAAAAGTCTCTTATGACTTATTACATACATACTAGTTTGTAATGGATTTGTACATCAGCACTAAAGGCTGATCTGGCAACCTTACAGCATGTTACGAGTCAGTAGACCAAGAACAGAACAAAGTACAATGCATACATTTTTGGGTTTTTAAAAGAACAATGCATATGCAGGGATATGTAAATCTGGAACAAAGACTGCTCATGCATATTTTTACATTGTGCATACACAGACTTTTACTCTTGAATCCACACTGTTTTATATATGTGGCCCCAAGTGTATTGATCCATTAAATTCCTTTGCCAAAGCTAGCCTCTTTTATAAGTTAATGATGTTAATAATCATTACCTAGGATGTAGCGGTTTCCATGATTTAATTCTGTTAATTCAAGGAGTGTACAGTTAAAAGAATAAACTTATCTAACTGGGTTAGAGATTTGATTCCAACTGGGACCAGCTCTCCCTCTCTATGAAGTGGCTATATAAAGGGTATATAGGTCAAGAAGTGTGACATTTATGATATGCTTTCACTTTATCTTACCTAACTTTATTCAAAGTCAACTGTAATGAAGCCCAAGTGCTTCTATAAACTGTTATGTTAACCTGAGCCTCCAATTACAGTTATATGGCATTTTCACATAACCATAACTGTAAATTAACCTGTGCTAGTTTCCAAGAAAAGACTGTAATTAGCCTCAGACTGTGACTTCTGGCACCAGTCTGCTACGCTCATTTATCTTGGGTGCACCTCCTCCTCAGATTGAATAATTTAGCTGTTTAATGGCGGCTTGCTCTCATCACAGTTGTTCCTATGGAATTAATTATGACATATTAAGCATGATCAATGAATTAATCCCTATCATTTGGTCTGCCCTCTGTGTGTGTGTGTGCGCGCGCGTGCGCACAAGTGTGTGGTGCATTTGTAATTCATAATTGCAGTCAAAATATATCAATATATACAGCCAGCATCCATCATCATCTGCCCTTGACCTTTTTAATGGCCATTGATCTGTTTGCCCGGCATAAATATTTATACTGAAATCCCCGTCTCTCACGAGTTTTGACACACTCACAGAGACTGCCTCAAATCTTATTGCTCATTATCTGCTTGATTAAGCAGTGGTGCAAATGTTATAAACTACAATACATTCCTGTGTGAAGCCTATTCTTTTTACAATATAGGTCAAGCCTTTCCAGAAGATGGCAGCATGAGCACAAGATACAGCCTGTGATGAATAAAACCTATTTAAGGAGATGTGTACATATTAACCTGAATGAAAAGGGATTATTGTTCTGGACTATCAAGGGAGATAAAATCACCTACAAAGATCACATTTTTATTGTTACGTTTTCTGTCTTGTTGCTTTTCAGACAAATTATTTTTCAGTTCATCCAAATAATTAATGGGGAGTTTTAAGAATTACTAAGGGGTCCCACAGGGATTAATAATGTGCCATCTGTAATTACCCAATGAATTTGATGAATAAATTCAGTCAGAATACTGGAGACTATCCGTTGGAGACCCTATTTGAATCTTGCTAACGTACCTGACTATGAGGATATTCTTTGTTTTCTAGAGATCGGTGCTAAATTCAACTACTGGTATAATAGCTGAAAACATTAATATTGAAATGTTATTTTATGCACTCAAACATACAAATGGGATTTATGTGTTTTGCTGAACTGGTGTTGATCAAAAAGACAGAGCGCAGACCAGATTTTACTCGTGTCTCCTTCCTTAACACTGACACTGTTTGAGATGCCATCCATCAGCTATCCTCCTACACTGACCCACTTGCATGAAACTGCTGTACTAGTACTAGCTAATTAGCAGCCAACCTATACAAACAGTCAGTTCACCGGCCTTTCTGGCCTTTGAACCCGATTGGTGGAGGCTTGGTTACTTCATAATTAGCAGGGCCTAGTTAGCTCTCATTTATCTCCCCCTGACCCATTTGTAAGCATATTAACATTCCAGCCGTTTGTAGGAGGCTGAACCCATCCCAGTCAAGCCACTTCTCAACATTGCAGGCAACTGCTCAGCTCTGGAAATGGCTTTTAATGTGTGTGTGTGTGTGTCTGTGTTTGTTTGTGTGTGTGTGTTTATCAGTATGACTCTGCTGATATTAGTTCTATTAAAATTAATCCCACAGAGTTATTTTATTTACCTCTGTGTATCTATTCTCCCTCACCTCCTGCACCTCTCTCTCTTTGCCTCCCTCCCATGTTCCCTATTCTTATAGCACACTAGGAAATTACACACAGCATACAATCAATATCTGAATTTGTTGAATGGAATTTATTGGGTTCATTTGTCCTAAACCAAAGCAGGGAACTTTACAATTCTATTGGGGCTATCCTCTCAACTGCACTCAAAAGGAAAATGATCAATTTTATTAAGATTTGCCGTTTTCATATAATTGAGGTAATAAACAATGATTATTGACCTCAATCTATTGTCTCATAAACATGCATTTGTATTAGTCATTTAAGCTGGAAAAGGCCACCTGGTCTGCCACGGTTTAAATCTACTGTTATTACTCTGTCATCACATTCAGGCCTTTTATGATTTTCTATTACCGCCGCCATGTTATAGCAGCAATGGAGGACACCAAAGACCAGATGGCTGACTGTGCTGTTTTCAAAAGACTCTGGCTGTGATTCAGAACCACATTGAGTAGATTTAAAGAAAACATTCTATATTTTAAAATTAAAAGGAGCAAGTCAATAAAGAATAGGACATACTTGAAAAATCATTTGGTTACAGAATGTGTATTACGGGTAAAAGAAGATTTAAATATACATTTGATAATTTTATTATAGAACATTCTATCAGAACATTTGCTATATCCGAATCAATGTTTTAAAAGTGCATTTTAGGCCTAATTGAACTCTCTCCCATGATGAAACTTATCAGCCAGAGGGGCAATGCATAGCGAAGGACTATTTATGTATTCTGAAGCGCTCGCAAGTTCCCAGTCAAGAGCCAGCAGCACAGGTCTGCCTTCAAATAACACTGGCTGTGTACTTTTTATCCTACCAGAAAACTCTCTGCATGTAGCTTCAGTCAACCGACCCCAAAGTAGGGGCCGTATCTACAAGGAAATAACAGCACATGAGAATTGTAAAAGTTATTCAAGCATGACCATTTCCTTTTAGATGCAACTTGGACAAACACATAAGTGGTACTTCCTGAATATTTTAGGTTGTGTGTGTGTGTGTTAACTCTTGCACATGAGCTAAATAGAGGCAGAGAATAGGGGCAGTTCACACTACTGGCAAAAGCTCATTCTGCAGTGTCATATAAAGTAGCAGATATACTGTGCACTCTTTATGACTCATTGCAGAGGTAGCAATTAGGTACCAAGAGTTCTATCACGCCCATTCCCTAAATTTAGAGAAACCCACAGGCATGCCCACATAGTGTATAAATGCTCTATATATTGTGATGGAGGCTAAGAAAATGGACTCCTATTCCCTGTGACAAAATTTGATACACTGTTCTATTTAAATGGCCACACTGTTTTCAGAGAGGTTGATGTTTCCATAGCTGAGCCTTAGGGTGTTTAAATACATCATGCCATAAAAAAACAGACATTTATTAACATAGGAGGCACACGGAGCAGAGGAAAAAAACGAAATTAGCTTGCCAAAAACATACTCCGCATTTAAATCCAATATTTTGTCATTTTAATCATTTTATCCATCACCAAAACATTTCAGTTTTTCAGAAAGAAATTCAAGCAGTTATTTTGAGCAAACCTTTTAAAGCTAAACACAGGCCAAAGGTTTGGACACACCTTCTCATTCAATGTGTTTCCTTTATTTTCCTGACTATTTACATTGTAGATTATCACTGAAGGCATCAAAACTATGAATGACCACATGTGGAATTGTGTACTTAAGAAAAAAGTATGAAATAACTGAAAACATGTCTTTTATTCTAGTTTCTTCAAAGTAGCTTGATGAGCTTCAAGAGGTAGTCACCTGAAATGGTTTCCCAACAGTCTTGAAGGAGTTCCCAGAGATGCTTAGCACTTGTTGGCCCTTTTGCCTTCACTCTGCGGTCCAGCTCTCCCCAAACCATGTTGATTGGGTTCAGGTCCGGTGACTGTGAAGGCGCAGTACTCCATCACTCTCCTTCTTGGTCAAATAGCCCTTACACAGCCTGGAGGTGTGTTTCGGGTCATTGTCCTGTTGAAAAATAAATGATGGTCCAACTAAACGCAAACCGGATGGGATGGCTGTCGCTGCAGGATGCTGTGGTAGCCATGCTGCTTCAGTATGTCTTCAATTTTGAATAAATCCCCAA
>NC_045745.1:24002013-24002145 GCF_008692095.1 Etheostoma spectabile | reverse complement strand
AGCAAAGCACCCCCACACCATCACACCTCCTCTTCCATGCTTCACAGTGGGAACCAGGCATGTAGAATCCATCCAGTCACCTTTTCGGTGTCGCACAAAGACATGGCGGTTGGAACCAAAGATCTCAAACTT
>NC_045745.1:23994537-24002003 GCF_008692095.1 Etheostoma spectabile | reverse complement strand
GACCAAAGCACAGATTTCCACTGGTCTTATGTCCATTCCTTGTGCTTCTTGGCCCAAACAAATCTCTTGCTTGTTGCCTCTCCTTAGCAGTGGTTTCCTAGCTGCTATTTGACCATGAAGGCCTAATTTGCGTCGTCTCCTCTAAACAGTTGTTTTAGAGATGTGTTTGTTGCTAGAACTCTGTGTGGTATTCATCTGGTCTCTAATCTGAGCTGCTGTTAACTTGCGATTTCTGAGGTGAACTTATCCTCAGCAGCAGAGGTGACTCTTGGTCTTCCTTTCCTGGGGCAGTCCTCATGTGAGCCAGTTTTGTTGTAGAGCTTGATGGTTTTTGTGACTGCACTTGGGGACACATTCAAAGTTTTCGCATTTTTCCGGACTGACTGACCATCATTTCTTAAAGCAATGATGGCCACTTGTTTCTCTTTACTTAGCTGACTGGTTCTTGCCATAATATGAATTCTAACAGTTGTCCAATAGGGCTGTCGGCTGTGTATCAACCTGACTTCTGCACAACACAACTGATGGTTCCAACTCCATCAACAAGGCAAGAAATTCCACTAATAAACCCTAACAAGGCACACCTGTGAAGTGAAAACCATTTCAGGTGACTACCTCATGAAGCTCATTGAGAGAACACCAAGGGTTTGCAGCACTATCAAAAAAGCAAAGGGTGGCTACTTTGAAGAAACTAGAATATAAGACATGTTTTCAGTTATTTCACACTTTTTTCTTAAGTACATAATTCCACAGGTGTTCATTCATAGTTTTGATGCCTTCAGTGATAATCTACAATGCAAATAGTCATGAAAATAAAGAACACTCTTTGAATGAGAAGGTATGTCCAAACATTTGGCCTGTACCGTGTTTAGCCAGGCTAGCAGTGTGGCTCTAGGGACAGCAATGTCGGTTAGTCTTCCAATCTGGTCCAGAGTCTGAATGCTAGTTAGCAAATGTTAGCATGCTAAGCTAAGATGGTGGCCATCATCTGCTTTTTTAACATGTTAGCATGCTGAATTTATTCAGATCTTTAACTCAAGTAAAAGTAGCAATACTATAATGTACAAATACTCTGCTACAAGTAAATGTCCTGCATTTCAACGCTTATTTATGTAAAAGTAGCCTTCTATTGTCCAAATATACTTACCACATCCAAAGTAAAGTACATAGCATACAGATAGCCCATTTCAGAACAATGAATATTACTTTTTACATACATTATATTACATTATATTAGGGATTATAATTATTGATGCATTAATACATTTTTATATTTTTCTATAACAAATATGTAATAAATACAAATTACTTAAATTTTGCAGCTAATAAAGGTAATTTTAATTAAATATTGCCGGGGTAGCTTAATTTATAATAATGTATCATAATTTATAAGTTGATTTATAGTGAAGTAGAAGTATAAAGCAGCATAAAATGGAAAATCTCAAAATAAACTACAAGTGCCATACAGTACTTTAGTAAATTAACTTAGTGACATTCCACCACTGCTGTAGAATCATAGTCTCTTTCAACATATTTTTGCAGAGTATCACTCTGAGAACAAGACATGAGACTCAAACTTGGTTAAACTTGTTATTTTCTCACTTTGACATCAAGGTTGCCCTGATATCTTTGCCGACATCATTCAGAGAGATAGCGACACCTTTTTTAGTTACCGGACTACCTGTTCCTCACTGCTTCGGTTGTATTATTTACTGTGGTGAGTATATCAAAGTGTGATACAGGCTGGTTCTGCTTTTCTGCATCAATCATCAGAATGGCTCAGCTGATAAACAAGTATACAGCGTGATACGGCCTGGTGCAGTGCCACAAACTAAGCGAGAAAGCATCAGATCCTTGAAGTTTTTACACAATTAGGTAAATCCTAATTGCCAATTACTTTGATTTGTAATCCTAAAGGTATTTAATGAGCTCATTTAATGGTGCTATGGAGCATGATAGAGCATGGTAATAAGAAGTGTGAGAATTGAGGTGTGCGTGTGAGGCCGGTGGTGCTACTTACTGAATGCACCGAGCCATTATGAGATATTACACAAACGTTTTTTTTCTCGAAAGAAGTTTAGGAAAGAGTATCAAAACCCCAGCTGTAGTCCTTCGGTTAAAAATAGACACGCATGGATTTTGAAGTGAGATGTTTTGGGGCTGGCAGCTCTCCTCTTAATAGTCATCCCCTGATGATGATGTGTTTATGTACATCCATCTTCTAGGGTAAAACTTTAAGGTACAAAAATGCGTAAAGCTGCCCTTGCAGCCTTTTTTACAGCTGTAAAAGTGGACATCTCACTCTCCAGTTCTAACAAGGTCGGAGCTGTCAGGAAAGAGTGAGGCCGGGGAGCTAATATACTCAGGCCGGGAGAAAGAGTCATCCCTCATACACACAGCAGGCGGAGGTCTGGAGGAGAGAGAAGAGGGAGGAACAGTGTGAGATCAAGAAAAGAATGGAGATGAGTGAGCAGAAGGGGAGAAGGGGTGAAGGGGAGATTAGGGCAAGTCAGACGGTGAAGACAGAGAGAGGAGGCAACAAGATAATGGAGAACTGGAGCAGTGAGTGGGGGATGAAGAGCGAAGAGGAAAAGAGAGAAGCTGGCTGCCCTACCCTAAAGCTGTGTTGATATGACAGTTGTCTGAGGCCAAATCTGAGGCCAACTCATTCCACTGATAAATGCCTCTGGCTTTACCAACCTTCGCACTGAGGGATGCATGCACAACTACTTTCTCTCTCTTTTTCTCTATCTGAGAGAACAACTCTTTTGCAACACTTCCATTTTATAAATTCTTCACAAAAGGAGGGCATTATTGGCCGATCTGAAACATAATTAATTCCCATGTTGTCTTCTTGCACAGCCTTTATCTTTGTGACATTAGTGTGACTCAGCCATGCTCGCACAAGTCAGCAGCACTCATGTACATTCTTATGCCCTGCTTATCATTTTGCGCCGGATTGGATGTATTCAGCTAATGGCCAATAAATAAAACTAATTAAGCTTATGATAATGGAATGATAATTCAACATCAATTACTCACTCACTGCACAGCTAGGACAATTAGGTATTTTACTGAGTCAAGAGTAGAGAGAGGGAGGTGAGAGATACCTGAAACCAATGCTGCCAGTGGGCTAATACTCACATTATGTCTGCAATATCTCACTGAGCAATGGAGCCATATCAAGGCTAGCAAAATAACAAGGTAATCAATTAAGTTAACCATGCAATTAAGTTAATTAATTGCTTGTATGCCCAGGAGTTTCCTGGGGCTTGTGCTATGGACCGCATTACTACACTGGCCAGTGATTAGATTACAGAGTTAGTAATGCCATCTGAAGCCCAAGTGTAAGAGCTGCAAAGTGGAGTCCCACTGGTTGCAGTAAGCCCCTACTTAAAAATAAACAGCACAGGGCGTCCGACTGCATCAACAGTATAAATCAAGTTCTGATGGATTGAGATACTTTCTTTAAGCCAATGTAGTGTAGATTTAAATCTCTTTTGATGAATCTTGATAAAAAATAAAGATTATCATCACTGCAGTAGTGTGCTTTAGTTTGCTGAGGAGGAAGTCAAGCAAAATTGCTCCGGCATCCAACAGACGAATGCATTAGATATACTTCGCTTACTGTGCACGGATAAACAGCTGACGGAAACAACATAGCAGGCCTTCCAAATCTTAAAGACGCAAGAGGAAACGTCAGCGTTGAGATGTAGTTTATTTCAGATAACATTCACATTTTGTGAGTTTCTGTACAAACTTAGACAGACATACCTAAAAAGTCAGTGGTCACACTGTGATAACATGGAGAACTCCCTTATGAATATTGCCATCACACTAACACTTGCAGGAAAGAAAAAATATATATTCAAATACTGAAAGATCAAACTTCAAAAGTCCTACTTTAAACAGTGCAATGCAATGACAACAGAGGGGCCATTTTCACATCAGACACAGGATCCAAGTAAACACATTTTTGCTGCCTGATCCTGGGAAATTGTCACGGTTACCTTGTTACCTTGTACTACAACTTTAATTGTTTTTGACATTGGGACATATTCCATTTATATTTTGTGTTTTTAACTAGGATGGATATCTAAGTACCAAGTGTGAATTCTGATGGAAGAGCATATTATTCACATTATTGTGCTGACATCACGTATTCAACATTTTACATTTACTATGCATTTTCAAGGTTTATACTGTATAATGTGGGCATTTATTTTTCCTTGTAGCACATAGTGTTTTAATTTGAGTCAAAACAAACACACACAGACACATGCACACATGCACACGCACACACACACACACACACACACACACACACACACACACACACACACACACACAACATTGATTTGTAGTCATTTAGATTTGTCCTCCTCTGTTTGTCTGCCAGAAATCTTGTGCTGTTTCTCCATGCACTATTGAAGATAAGAGAACCTGTCATTACTGTAATGTGCTGTGTTTGAGCACCGTGCTACTACACCAGACATCTTGGTTTGATTTTACCAGAATATGTCCCTTTCCCTCTGTCCCATTTTCCCTTGTATTATAATGAACATGCTGACAGTCAAATTAGCATGGTGTCACTATAGTACCATGCTTCAGCGACATGTCTGCACAGCTGTCCCACTGTGATAGCACACCAAAGGATCTTAGTACAGCCAATGAGACATAGAAGATGTTGAGTAGTATAGTAAGCGGAATCCAGTCATATTTGGACTCTAATATTGTTACTTTTTAGTCCTTTTATAACATTTTCTTTAAGATTTTCAAAATAAGACGGTGGCATTGCCTATTTTCAGCCACCTATTATTTCACAGGATTAGGAACACACTATTTGCGTGGTGCAGAAAATGTACAGCGATATCTACAGTGACAACAACTACAGTTTAATTGACCAACAGAGACTTACAGGGTTGTTTCCTTGAAAGGTACCATGGTTTTCTTATGATCAACAACACATTTTACAGTACATCCAGGTATGTAAGCTGAGGGAACCCTGTTCAGTCCTTTTCTGGAACGCACGCACGCACGCACGCACGCACGCACGCACGCACGCACGCACGCACGCACTACACTGAAGAGACCTATTCTTTAATAGGCTCCCCCGGGGTTATAGTTATTGTTGATTTCCATGCCAAAGACACAAAGATGTGCATAATCAAATTCACATGTTAGCACACACAGACACACTCTGCACGCATGCATGAATACGTGAACACTGGCAGAAACACAATCAGATACTCCTTGCTCAGCCTTATCGCTCTCTCACTCTTGCACATACTCTTGTGTCTTCTCCCTTCTCATCTGATTTATTACAAGAGATATTTTTTTTGGAGGAAAAATGAATCTGTGTGGGTAAAAGGTAAACAAGGACACCTTTACAGCATAGTTTTATGATTTTAGAATAATACAATTATATTGTTGATTACATACTAAACCTTTAACATGGTATTTGTGATATTGTACACACTGGGCCGTGTACCATATGTAAGCTGCTTTTTTGTTTGTAATGTCATTGTAAAAGGCCACTGTGGCCTTCTGTGCGAAGTAATGTCAATCACATTGAGTCTCAGAGAATGACTGAGAGCATTTCCGACACGAACCCTTGCTCAGTGAGCAATGGCCTACATATGTATTTCCTTAAATCAGTAAGCTGGACTTTGAGCATTTTCGACACCAGGCCTGCTGCAAAATATCTGAAAAATAAGCCAACCGTGAACTCAAATGTTGCCTGTTTGTGAATTAATTTAATATGTATGATTTTAACAGCTCCAAAAATAAACAAAAAAACAGGAAATGAATTTTGCTCTACATTCAGTATTGTATTCATAGATTGTCCTCACAAAAGACAGACTATTGTAAATTTTTCCATCAGTTGCACTGAATGCATGGCACAATACATACAAGGATTAGTTAGCACATTTGCCAAAACACAATATACATACAAAATATGTCAACAACAACATATACATAAATACATACATATCATCTAGTCTTAGCGTAATAGAACAGATAAAAATTGTAACATAGTATATTTAATGAAAAGGCAGGAATACTGGATACATGCACAATTAAACGGGATCAGATGTTAATTTGGACCATTCTGCTTTCAGACATCCCATTGATCAACAACAAGTCTATTACAGAAATTACCCCTTCAAAGGAGTGTGTTTTGTGCTGCTGATGTGGTAAACAGTGGAAAAACACGGAACCGTCTATCACTTGATTGTGCCACTATAAAAATGAAATGTACCAATTTGTGATTCATGATTGATAGCACAATTATAAAGATCAGATAAATATAGAACCCTTCGTTGGTGTCTCTGTCCAAGAGGCTGAAGCAGTCAAAGTCAGTTTCCTTATTAAAGTATCTAACCACTGACATCAGCATTGGTGCAACATGATTTCCCCATTGACATTTCCTATGTACATTGTACTCTTAATGCTTAAAATACAATGTAGGGCCTACAGTTCACTCTTTATGTACATACTTAAAGATTAATCTCTGTTTTAGCTGTGATCTTGCACCAGACTTCAAGCTTTACTCAAACATTTAGCTTCTGGTGTTTTTATAGACACGAGGAGGTCACAATTTCCTTCACCTCATTATTGTACAATATTTTTGACCCCCTCCATGTGACCCTCCCTTGACCCGCTCTAATTTGCATGTCCCTCAGACAGATGGATAGATGAGGTGATCATTTTTCTCTTCAACTTCTTTTACAGGCATCAGCAGGGATAAAAA
Source organism: Etheostoma spectabile (assembly GCF_008692095.1). Lineage (NCBI taxonomy): Eukaryota > Metazoa > Chordata > Actinopteri > Perciformes > Percidae > Etheostoma > Etheostoma spectabile. Next base: position 23,995,249 of record NC_045745.1, on the reverse strand, counting down.
AAACACATCTTCCTTGCAGTCTTGTCATTAATATTCATCTAGCTAAATGATTGGAAGAAGTTTGGACTGGACAATTAAATTACCTCTCCAACACTTTTTTATTATTATAACAGAGAGTGCCCCAGAGGCAAGGGTTCGTAACACCTGTTCTGGAGCAAGATCCACTGTATTAACCATGAACAGGTGAGCTTCTCCCAGAGCAGCATTTTTTGGTCTTTTGAGAAAAGATGCAGCACATCTTAACTATAACATATTGAAGACCACAGAACTGAACAGAAACAATTACAGAAACAACCCCTTTTTCAGCTAAGTGCTGTAAAAACCCAAACAAGTAAATTTGGGGTTAAAGGTGCTCCAAGCAATGTCACGCCTGTTTTAGGCTACAACATTTGTTGTCACACACAGCACTATCCGCTAACTGCCCGTCCCAAGAGCACACTGTAAAAAAAATGCGGCCTCTGTTGACAGCCCAGGATCTACAAACGGCAACAAAAACCCCTGTGCCCAACTGCGCCATGAAGCATACACAAACAGTGTTCCAGCGTTCCAGCCAATTACCGACAAGAAGGATTTGGGGGTTCGGGGTGGGGTTAGAGCGTGGAAGCACAAAAGGGAGGGGGAGGGGACGGGATGAGGAGGAAGGAGGGGCAAGCTAGTCTTGTTTAGTTTGAAAATACTTTAAAGGTCAACAAGAAATAACGTCACCCAACAT
>NC_045745.1:23977511-23994527 GCF_008692095.1 Etheostoma spectabile | reverse complement strand
ACCTTTAACATATGAGTGCAGAGCACCGTAGCTGCAGTTGCCACGTTTAATGTCTATATGTTTGCAGGCTTATACTGTATATATGTCAAGGAAACCTGTTGTTCACAGACACAGTGTCCATTTTGTTGTTTTATGCTATGAATTGTTTTAATATTATGTTTTAATATTATGTTTATGTATACGTTTAACATATATTAAGATTAATTAGCATTATCAAATACGATGTGATGATCCATCTCCCAAACTGACAGAATGAAAGTTGCAAATGTGTTGATTAGTTAATTGCTAGATTGTGCAGAAAAGTTAACTCACTTTGATACATTTCACTCAATTGTTGATGTAATGCCAGCTCTCCAGATGAAGAACACAGTGCCAAACTTCACGCTAAATGAACCATGTGGCAGTTCAAAAACCATTCATCAAAATTAAACAGTTAAACAAGCTCAAGTCTTACAAAAGATGGGGCATGTGGCAGGTCTTAATACACAGTTTTTTATTTGCTTACTTGAACTGAAATGTGTCTGATGCTTTGCCCCTGTGATCGCTATTGATTTTTAGTAATACTCTATTCTTTTTGATTTACATCTAACTTTAAATCCGGTTGCACTGACACATTTGTAATTTAATACCTCCACATTGCGCATGTGCCTAATACAATACAGTGCCTGATACAAACAATGTGCCTGATACTTTGATATCCAATTTGCACTTTTGAACTGGTTTAAAAGTGCATGCCTTGATGTCAGTGTCACTGCAGCTAGTGAAAATGTATTTTTTGTACTCCACCTCAAATTCCCTCAGTATTAAAGTTTAATTTACGTATATAAGTATGATTTTTACAACACAATATGTGAGCTAGTCAGAGCAAAGCTGAACATCACAAGTAAGCAGACAAGCACATACTGTGCACACACACCCACTCAAATGCACATGCACACAAAGACACACACACACACACACACACACACACACACACACACACACACACACACACACACACACACACACACACACACACACACACACACACACACACACACACACTTTGGCAGCTGATCTAAACTGGGACAGGCAGGGCCTTAGAGGGAGAATGAAGCAGGACAGAAACTAAAGCAGCCAAATGGAGAGGTGGAGGGGCCAGAGGGCTGGTGTGAGGGAAAAGAGAAGAAATAGGAATAAGGTGAAAAGATATGGGGAAAAGAGACGTGAGAGGGGAGAGAAAGAGGACAGCGTTTATGTAGCCCCATTTAGCCTGAAAACACACTGACTTTAAAACTTTCTTTTTCACCTCACTCCTTTCAAATGAATGCATTTGCAGTACTCTCCCGTAAAATGCCTAGACACACTCTCATTGTCAGTGACAATTTTGTTCAAACATTTAGCTGATTCCCACAAACATTTCACCTCAGGATTACAGTAAGTCATGAGTCACTCATCTCTGCCTGTGTGGGCCCTGCTGAGTGCCATTGTCTCTTCACTGTCACTGGCCTATGGGGTTACTAAAAACAATTAAAATCAAGAACAAGGTAAATTGTCTAGATGGTATGTGTCCTGTTTGCATTTCCAAACTCAGTATATAATATTCAAATGTTTGCACCTTTATCTCCTATTCTCCTATTCATATACTTTTTGTTTTTCTTTCCCTACCTCTAAACTTTACATTACTGTGTCTTCTCACCTGACTTTGAGTTTATGTAAAGAGCTAAAACCAAAGTCATGGCAAGGCTTATGGCTGTAAAAGAGCACAGATGTCCTCTCGCCTTATGATGCTGGAGTGTATGTCTGCAGTTTGCAGTTTGGCTACCAAATCAGAAGTGTATTACAGAAGTCAAACAAAAGGTGTTTGCTTGCGGTCTAGCACTGGGTCCTTTTTGGCCCATCTTAATGGTCCATCTTTAATAAATATTTATAGGGGGCACAGGGGCATATTAAAAAACATGACATGCTAAGATGGCTTTATTCCCATGGAGATAGAGATCTAAGTAGAGTTAGAAAAGGCAGATAGGTTAACAAATGAAGGCAATGCAGTCATTTGTTTGGGGATGGCAGGCCAACAGATGACTTTGTCAAGGACATGTTTGATATATGTCTGTCTATGTAACTAATGATGCAGCAACATTAAGAGCACCACTAGGGCTGTTTCTTATGATAGAGCATTGTTGGAGAATACATCTGAGGTTGTTTACTTGTAATAAAGACTACTATATGTATTTATGTGTGTGGTGTTTACTTGTAATAAAGACTAATGTATACATTTTTCTGTAGTGTGTTAACTTGTAATAACGACTTACTAAATAAGACACTGCTAAATAAGTGAATATTATTATCGACAATGGCTACATTTAATGTTGTTAACAGGGTTCAGGAGCGACGTCATCATGAGGGATTTAGCCTAGTTGTATGAAGCTAATTTATAACTAATCCACTCTTGGTGTGGCCTTAACCAAGAGGAGTACTAGTTCATAACTTGAGGCCCAGGGATGTTTGCTAAATGAGCAGAAGGCTTGTGCATCCCATACACTAGAATAAACAATGCAGATATGTGAGGACAATTCAGTCATGCATGCAATAATATCGCCTGTACTGTAAAAGTATGACAATATCATTGGTGCAAAGAATAATGAAAAAACCTGTTTGTGTGATAAATTTACATCTGAAGGTAAAATTAGAAACAAAGAACTTAGCCAGCATTAGGGGGCAGTCAGCCTCTACAAAAATGTATCTCAAAGGAATTGAAACATGTTGAAGTGACAAAGAGAAATACTATATTTGCATACAGGGATGGAGGTTTGAGGTCGATAACTATTATAACAGCTCTTCTCTTTGGATGTAATATACCAGATGTTTTATACATACAGGTAGTGAAAGAAGTAAGATCGATGGTTCCAATTTTTTCATTAAAAAAATATATATATTTCAAAATCAAAGACAGCAAAAATATCAAATCACCATTAAACCAACATCAAAGATTACATTTTATATTGAAAACTCATTGGTTCTTGTCATATTGTAGTTGTTCTTGTTAGTCTCTGCTCTGATACAAAACCAAAAAGTCAAACTGAAAAACAAACAAACATGTACATAGAGTACTTTTAATCGGTTGATAAGAAATGACATCAGTGAGCATCAATAAAGAACGAATTAGGTGGTATTGTAACATCGAACAGAATACCCTTTTAAAATACTCACATAAATTCATCTTGAAAGATCTTCAACCAGAACATTTACTAACCAAACATTTAAAATTTCCGGTTGGGTTTATACTTGTGTATCACTGGAAAGGGTAACCTTTCACATTGGAAGGGCCAAGACGCTGGTTTCAGCTCCATTAGTCTGCTGATACAGCTCAGGAAGATGCCCTGTATTTTTGTGATATATCTCTAAAGTTGTGCCCGTTAATTTCCTTAATTTCTACTTACCCCAAGACAAAAAGAGAGGAACATTTCTGCATTCACACATTTTACATATTGATTTAAAAGAAACAGTATTATTAGTAATTATATCTGTGATAATAATGCCTGTATGTGCTATTTCTTTGTAATGTGTGGGGACAAAAGTCAGTTCTCAAGGCCACAATATGGGGACTCAACTCTCATTTGGTCCCCACAAGGTCAACCCCGACATTTTAGGGTCAAAACTTTAGGCTTTAGGTGACGTTTAGGCTAACAGTTGTAGCATGTTATGGTTAATGCTCCAGGACATTGTGTGTAAGTCAATGCAATATCCTGACAAAAACTGCTGCCTGTGTGTGTGTGTGTGTGTGTGTGTGTGTGTGTGTGTGTGTGTGTGTGTGTGTGTGTGTGTGTGTGCGTGTGTGCGTGTGATACTACTTCTAGAGAAGGAGGTGAGGTAAAAACTTGGAACTCTACACTCTTTAAAAATGTTCAGTTTTCATGAATAGTTTGGGCTTTAATTCAAAAGTGGCCGTCAGACGCAGTGTCTGCTTACGGTGGTATGGACGTCATGTTTCTATAAACAAACAAAAACTTTGTTGAAGCAGCAGATTTTCCATACACACAATCACAACTGCAGAAACAAACCTATTGTCAAACCACACCTAATGAGACACTAAATGTGCAGAGCTTGGCAGAGTGTAACTTTTATGTTGTGCATGATTCAGAGTTTCCCATGTGTGCCTGTCTTCTATCAGCAGCCTCGACTCAGGACACTGTGCTTATTTCATATATTTTAGGGGAAATAAATGTCAATGTACTCTTTATGTTATACTCTTTCACACACAGGTGTTGCACATTGTCAGAATACATGTACAGAACTCATCTTGGATGTGTTCCTGTATATTTGTGTGTGTTTGTGTATGCAGGAGAGAGTCAATGTAATCCCCTAGTAATGGTTGTGATACATATTAAGAGATGGGGGACAGGGACTCTGGATTTGAAACAGTGTGGATCACTGGGCAAAATTGGGCCAGTAAGACAGAGACTTTGGTCAGCTGGTCACTTGAAATAAAGTGTCTGGTCTGCTACGGTATAACAGCCCACTCATAGTGCTCATTTGGTTTATGCGCTCCATATTGTCACATAATCTCAACCAGCCACTGCTATGGTTTTTTAGGCTTTGTAATGTCATGTGGTGTTTAATGGCACTTATTATGACCCTGCAGGATTCATTAAAATTAAGATGCAGCTCTGATTATATTTAACATCTGCTTCATATTACAAGATGCGCTCCCAGGTCAAAAACCCCTAGGGATATTCTCTCCCTAGATGCTATGAAGACATTTGACCATTAAAAATTGATTAATTAAGTCTTTGCTTCACAACATCCTGGCTTAAAAAAAAATTAATTTCATAATTGAGGATTTTAATATCCTGTCCACAGTTATGTGCTGACAGGTAACGCATGCTTGTTTAGGTTCAGAGTCTGTAGGCTCTCCCCCTAGAGTTATCTTTTATATTATTTCATCTCTGGAGCCTATTAACAAAGCAGTTTGAGCCTATGGACCACCAGCCGATCACCATTTATGATACTTCCCATTTTGCCCCTCTTTTGGCTGATGGCATCTGGGTTTTCATCCCCAAAAACATATTGTGTAATTTTCGCTAAGAGATATACTGCGTGTTCCGTCATCATTCAAAAGATTGCATATACATCTACTTAGTATTCTTTGACGTGGGTGTGAGAGGACTGATTGACAGAACCAGCCATTTAGTGTTTTATCTTAGAGCTTCTGAGGAGAATTTCCTTCCCCAATAGGTTCCCTCATATAGTGGACGTCTCAGTGTGGCCATTAATCAAGTCATATCAGTGAAAAGTCTCAAAAGTTTGCTAAAGCTAAATGCAACTCATCCATCACATTACTGAAAGGCTTCATATGTAAGCGATGTAGACATTTTTCTTTTCTATCCCTTGGGGATATGATATATATGCAAAGTCAGGTTCTCCCCACTTGATTAGTTTGTGAGGTCCTGCAGAATGATAGCAGTAAATGAAAGAGAGAGGTTAGAAAAACAGTGAAAAGAACTAGTGGTATAAAAGCGGGTAAGAAGGGAGAAACAGAAAGAGAAAGGTGGAGAGGAGGGGGGAGAGAGACATTGAAGGAAAGACAGATGGAGGGGTATGAGGGAGATTGGGTTACTTGCAGATAACATCGCTGTGTGATAGAGTCATGTGGAGACTAAATTGGGCTCGTGGGTTGAGAGGGAATCAGTCTAAGTCCTGAGTGACGGGCAAGGAGAGTGCTTATCAATGACTAGTGAAGGGAAATTGGACACCTCCTGAATGGCCTCATGATAAAGCTGCTCATTTGTGTGTGTTTCCTGAATGGTACACAGTGAAGTAATCGATAATTCTTTGACATCAATTCAAAACGCACCATTTCATTCTTTGTCTAATCTGTAGTTAGGCTGACATAGATATTAGTCTGACCATTATAGCTGCACTTTAAAAAATGAACAGCAGTCCCTCACATACCTATGGAGCCTCTGGGTATATTAGGCTACTTTTACCTTAATAAGATTAAGCACAAGATCTTTAGTCCAACATCTTTGAGGCAATGTTAAAGGAACAGTTTGACATTTTGTGAAATACACTTATTAACGTTTCCCCAGGAATTGTAAGAACATTGAAAACCCTCTAATGTCTGTACGGCAAATATGAAGCAAGCACAAACAGCTGGTTAGATTAGCTTAGCATCCAAATATAAAAAGAGAGTAAAAAACCCACATTGTGATTTTCTGGGGGATTAGAAACCTGTCTATATTTTGTTGTCCGGGCACATTAATTTCTTCACTCTGACGCTCTGGGGATTGCAGAAAGGTTTTTCGTCAGGATTAAACAGTCAAGACATGTGCATGCTAGTTGCTTCCCCCTGTGTTCAGTATTTGGTGATATAGGCCTGTAAAATGACATGAGAGTGGTATAGATTTTCTCATCTAGCTCTTGGTAGGAAAGTGAATAAGCGCATTCCCCTAAATGCTGAACTATCCCTTTAATTAGGTGTGCTGATGTTAATGACAAGGTGACCAGAAAGTCACTAAGGTTCTTCTTTGTCTCTGTTGAGTTAGTGCAGTGTCCCCATTTTCACCTCGCTCCCACTATCTGTCTTTTTCTGTCGGTACTCCTGTCCCACTAAACTGGCTTTAAAAGCTCCAACCAGATGGCTCAAGAAAACGAATGGCTGTGCCTGTAAATGAGTATGTGAAAGTGTGTGAATGTTTGTGTGTGTGTGTGTGAGTGTGTGTGTGTGTGTGTGTATGTGTGACACATTCAGGGTTAAGAGGGACATTAGTGAAAAGTGATTTTGACAACCCATCAGGGAAAGAAATTTCTCAGTCCTTCACCTCGTTCATTCAGCTCCGTATCTGCATCTCTCCTTCACTTATTCGATCTTGCCTTTGCTCTGTGTATTTTGCATGAGCATCTATTTAGTTCTTCAACAGGGTTATTTTGAAGTGATGTCTGGTAGCATGTCTTAGTGCTGTGAAGTAAAATCAGCGCTGGAAAAAACAGAAAGGAAATAAACACTTTCTTTACAGACTGACAGGAGGAGAAATTTGCCACTTTCATTTTGATTGAATAGATTTGTTATTTCTTTCAATTAAAAAAAAACTAAAACTGAAAAATATTTCATTTGAAAATGACTAACTATAAAGGTGATATTCTTTTATACAGATGCTGTACACATATATTTCAAAAGGTGACATCAGTTTTGTAGATTTTATCATGCTCAAACTCTTTCTGATGAGAGGCACACATTTAAATAAAAAAGACAGCAATTGAAAAACTGAACAAATTGTGATTACATGTCTGTAAATCTGCATCATTCCTCATACGAGACATAAGGATGTCAGCCAACTCTCCAAAGAAAGTTATTGTTTTGACTGGAGGGGGAAATGCAATTTTTTTAATTCCAACAGTTTTAATAGGACCGTCGTTGCCGTTGGCGGTGCTTGGGCCCTAAACATTTTACTTTCATATAGTGTCCTCTGTAAATGTTGCTTTATGGAAGAAACAGCCGTGTCTCACTTGCAAACCTCTTTGGTAAAAGAAGTGTGTATTTAAACCTTTACAATTATTTATGTGTCCTCTGAGTGTTAATGTAGAAAGCCATGCATAGTATAACAAGTAGAGCTTGGTGTGACTAGAAATATAATGGAAATTGATTTATCGTGGTAGACAAATATACAGCATAGATAAATGGTAAAGAGGATTCATAGTGCATACATTTCCCGAGGGAATTCACTTCTCTTCCATGTTATGTCAAAGACATATTAATCACCTCCGGCAGGGACAGTGACAGCGTGATAGTTTCATGAATTAATTAAGATCTATACAACAAAGCCTTCCGGTTAATCCAAATAAGGTCATATCTCAGTTGCATTTGTTTGCAAGAAGTCACACATATACTACCCCCCCCCCCCACACACACACACACACACAGCAGAGCATTTTTCATTGAGAAGATAGTACACTGTTAATACTTATTATTCAGAAACAGTGGGGAGGTGTCGAGCTCAGCAGTTGGCCCATTTTTCAATGAAGAGCACACTGCTGGGCTAAATCATATCATAGTGACTGTGTCTGTGTGTGTGTGTGTGTATCAGTGCATGAAAGAAACACAGTACACACTGAATTTTTTTTGTGTTTTGTTATTTAAAAGGGAAATTTCTTCTCTCAAAAAATATTAACACATATTTTTGTGAGTACTTCAGCAGTATTGTTATCCAATTATTCTGTACAATTTTTTGTCACTTACTATTTCTGCATACTGTCAGCTACAAAAAACATTCAAATATCAAAATGTTTAGCTCTTTCAGGACATTTGTGCTTGTTTTCAACTTCTCTCCACCATTTATCACGGCCCCACTTCTTAATTCTCATACGTCTAACACATCAAAACATGGATATAATACATTATATGACGTGTAGAACATGACTCATACATTTGACTCAGTGAGTCTCCAAATGACAAGAGCCACAAGCATTCCTTTGTTGACATTTCTGGATGAATAGATAGAGTACCAGTTTTTCAAATCTCCTAAGAGCCCACATTTCTGAACTTTTTCTTTATCCACACAAACGATTTCATTATCTTCGCAGACTCTCACCCCCGGTTCGATTCCCAGTCCAGGCTGGGCCTCTTGGTGTGGAGGTTGCATGTTCTTCCAGACTTTCTCTGGCATACTATACTTTGACTTTTTTGCAACATACGATATGATAGGTTGGTATTTATGCATGTAAGTGTTAAAATGTATTTAATCATTCACAGGTAGCTTTCAGGGCAGAGTCAGCATGAAGTGGACACTATGGTGCAGGAATAGATCGGAATGTGTCAAACGAGTAGAAGTGTCTCACAAATAAGGAGTCGTTTCAAAGGTAACCCTGTCTATAGATCAACTGACCGGTGCAGGACAAGAAGACCGTAAGAAACGTAATTATTCAGGATGTTCTTTGGTCATTTGTGCATAGTATGTGTACAGAGGTGGCTCATTGTGTCATGAAAGTTTGTGCACGTTGGAATAAAGCTGCAAAAGATCTGAAATCTTTGGACTCGTCATCTTTGAAGTCTTCATCATCATCATCTCCTGATCTCAACCCCATGTCACTATACCATGACCTTTTAAGCACTTTTTTGACATACTATACAATGAGTTTTTTTTTACATACTGTACTGTGACATTGTCATCCATTTTTTTGGCAAGCTATAAGAATTCATGACTTTTCTGACATACTGTAAAATTACCTTTTTCAGCATACTATGCTATAAATCCTTTACTTTTTTCAACATACCATACTATAATATTTTTGACATAGTATACCATTACTTTTTCAACATGACTTTGTATGATTTTTTTCAACATGCAATATTATGACCTGATTTATAGCTTTATCAACATGCTATAACAAGACTTTTTTGACATACTATACCATGACGTTTTTATACATTTTTCAACATACCATACTATGACATTTTTATGATTTTTTTTGACGTACAATACTATGCTCCTGCACTTAGTGATACCAGATATTCGTCAAAACTATGGAATCACTGGAACATGCATTTGTACTTGTTTTAATCATTGAGCATTGCAATTGGTAAATTTGTATGTATGTGTGTTTCTTGTTGTGATATTGTTGGGGATCAGTTTGTCTATATGTATTTATGTCTGTGTCTGAACCCCTTTTGTAATGTGTTTTTTGTTTTTAATCATCTGGACCTTGAGTCTGTAAATAAAGAAATAAATGCCTTGTTTAATAGCATACTGTGCTACTATATGACTTACTACACTATTACTTTTTTTTAACAAACTATACAATGACCTTATGACTTTCTCGACATACTATGGCTTTTTTCAACATACTGTACCTTTCAATAGTCTTTTTTACTTGTTTCTTAGCTCAGTCTGTTAAAAGACTTTCTTAGGTTGGGAGTTTAATTCCCATCAGGAGTGCTTCCATTTTCAAGGAAAGGGACTTTTTCTTATAACCGCACTTTGACTTTTTTCGACACACTATGCCATTACCATTTTATACATTTTTCACCATACCATACTACAACGTAGTATATCAACTTATTATACTATGACTTTTTATGAGTGTTTTCGGCATACTGTACTATTACATTTTATGACTTTTTACTATACAATGACTTTTTACGTCTTTTTTGACCTTCTATGTTCCGTCTTCCTATGTATCGCTGTTTGTTAGAAGACTAGTTGGGGAGCCTTAGGTTAGGAGTTTGATTCCCATCAGGCATGATGACTTTATTCAACATACTATAAAATGACTTTATTCAACATACTATACTATTAATTGTTTGATGTGCTATACTATGGCTTTTTTATGAAGTTTTTTTAGTATACTGTACAATTATATGTTATGACTTTTTTGACGTACCATAGTATGGCTTTTGTTGACATACTATACAATGACCTTTTATAACTTTTTCAACATACTATACAATGACATCTTTCAACATACTACACTATGACCTGTTTATAAACTTTATCCACGTGCATTACTATGGCTTGTTTCATAGCGCAGTCTGTTAGAAGACTGGTTGCGGAGTCTTAGGTTGTGTGTTTGATTCCCAGCAGGAAGGCTTTAATTTTCAAGGAAAGTGACTTTTTCTTATAACCATACTTTAACTTTTTTTCAACATACTACACTATGACTTTTTTTTGACGTACTATCCCATGACCTTTTAATAAGTTTTTCAAAATACTATACGTTTTTCAAAATACTATACGTTTTTCAAAATAATATACGTTTTTCAAAATACTATACGTTTTTCAACATACTATAGTATGAAATTACTTAATAAATTACTTTTTTTAACGTACAATATTATGACTTGTTTTATAGCATAGTGTACTATTACATTTTATGACTTTTTCGACATACTATACTATGATAATGTATATACATATATATATATGTATACATACATACAATGGCCTTTTATGACTTTCTCAACTATGAGATTTTTTGACATTTTTACATTCACTAATGTCACTTGTTTTATAGCTCTGTCTGTTAGAAGACTGCTTGGGGAGCCTTAGGTTGGGAATTTGATTCTCATAAGGAGCGATGACGTTTTCAACATACTATGGCTTTTTTCGACATACTATAGTATTACATTTTTACTTTTTTGACATACTATACTATGACATCTTACAACATACTATACTACATCATGTTTATGAACTTTTTCAACATGCAACAGTACAACTTGTTTCATAACTCAGTTGGCTATAAGACTGGCTGGGGAGTCTCAGGTTTCCCTGCAGGAAGGCTTTAATTTTCAAGGAAAGTGAGATTTTCATAATACTATACTTTGACTTTTTTGACAAACAATACTATAACTTTTTTTCGACATACTATACCATGACCTTTCAGTAAATTTTCCGACATACTCCACCATGATATCTTTTAACATTCTGTACTTGACCTGTTGGACCTTTTTTCAACACACAGCGCTACAACTTGTTTCATAGTTCAGCCTGTTGGAATACTGGTTGAGGAGTCTCAAGTTGTGAGTTTGATTCCCTTCAGGAGCGATAACTTTTTTTGACATACTGTGCTTTTTTTCAGCATACTGTACTATTACATCTTAAACACACTATGACTTGTGTGACTTTCTTTGAATTTGCATAACTTTTCAAACATACTATACCATTTCACAACATTTGACATTTAGTATTTTTGCTAACATACTATACTATGACAACAGTCTACGAATTTTTTCAAGATACTAAACTATGACTTGACATACTATAATACAACTTCTTTCTTTGACATGCAATCATGGACTTTTAAAACTTACTACGGCATGTCATTTTTTCAACATGCTATACTATAAATATTTGACATACCATACTAGGACATTTATCACTTTAATACTATTTGATATACTTTACTCTGACAAGCTTACTTTTTGACATTTAGTACTATACTTTGACTTCTTTGACAGACTATATCATGCCAGCAATCAAGTTTCTAAATTTATCTTTTTAGCATTCACAAGCATTTTCTACACAAAATACAATTTTTAGACTACCCTGCTCATCCTACTGGGAAGGATGAGCTAGAACGAAATGATGAAACACTTCCTTTACAATTGTTCCCAGAGACAGAAGCTGCACACTGCAAGGTAATGGGGCGAAAGGGAAATACTGATGGGATAAAAAGGCTACTTTTAAAGAACATGATTGACTAATAAGTGCAATAGAATTTGTAAGCCTGTGACAATCAGATATAATTTCCAAATCCAGCTTGACCAATTAAATAAATCTAGCTGTCACGCTCCCAGGAATAAAGGACCCAAAAGCAGAGATTAGGCAGGCAGGAGAGAGTTCATACAAAGATTTATTCACAAAAACAAGGGAACACAAAAACGGATCCAAAAATGCAAAAAAAAGTCCAAAATCTAAATATCCCAAACAGTCCTAGAGAAAAGGAGAACCGAAAAAACAGGAACACAAAGAATATGAACACAGTGACAGGGAATAACACAATAAAATGGCAATTGCAAAGAAGTGCTCAAAGCTGACTGGAACAAACAAACCAAACACACAAACTCACAAAAGGATCTGACAAGAGACAAAAGGAACACAGAGGTTAAATACAGGAGGTAGATAGATAGATAGATAGATAGATATTTATTGATCCCAAAAAAATGGGAAATTACAGTGTTCACAGCAGCACACAAAATATAACACATACAATATACATGAAATAATTATAATTATAATAACAAAATATAAGAATAAAAATATAAGAATGTAAGAACAAATTTAAGTATATACAAGATGGGAAAAAACAAAACAAAAATGTGCAGCTTTTGTAAATATGACCCAGTCGTGCCGGTTGCCCTTATTGTAGTATTGTGTCTCAGAGTCTCATCTACCCAGGGATGACGTGTTGAAGAGTTTTATTGTCTGAGGTAGGAATGATTTCCTGTAGCGGTCCGTGCGGCATTAAAATGTCGGAGTCTTTGAGAGAGCTCTTGTTGGACCAGGGTGGGTGGAGAGGGTGGTCAGGGTATCCATGATAGATAACAGTTTGTCAGCGACCTCCTCTCCACCACAGCTTCAAATGTGTCCTGTTGCAGCCGATCACGGAGCCAGCTTCTGATCAGTTTGTTCAGTCTGTTTGTATCGCTGGCTCCGATGCTGCTGCCCCAGCAGATGACGGAGGAGAACAGAGCACTGGCCACAACAGACTGGTAGAAGGTCTCGAGCAAACAAGGAACAGATGTTACACCGTGAATCATATCAGGGCGGGGCAGGACAATAAGACAGGCGGGAAAACACAGGAAGTAAAACTAGACAAGACTGGTCAGGGGAACAGACTACCAAAATAAAACAGGAAACAGAACAGACACAAGAACAACACAAGACCAGGGAGAAAACACAAGAGAATAACAGAAAGCAACCAATGCAGAAAAAGAAGCAGGAACAAAACTGGAACCATAACACTAGCACCTACACATATTTTGTGTAGTACAAAGTCCACAGTCCCATGAGACAGAAGCTCATTATGTATTCAAGGAGATTAGGACACCTGCACATCTGAACCATACTGTATGTGAGGAAATTACTAATTTGCTTGTAAATATCTCTGGGAATGCAAAGCACACATTCCTCCAGTGGGACAGGCTGAGTGGGAAGGCAAATGCGTTATGCTGAAAGGCATTCTGAGGTCAGGCACGTACAGCAGGATCTCAAGTTATGGATGAAAAATCAAAATGTTGTGAGATGTTTGTAATAAGTATGTTTCTGTGTTTCCATCTCTTTAGTAGATCTGTCTTCACACAAGCCAAACACAACAGGGCTGATCTTATTACATCAACAATGAGAAAAAAGTGGAAACACTTTTTTGTTACACGTATTTATGTTGCCACAAGCAGTCAAATACATCATCATCATGTTAAGCATACTGTACATTATATACATTTATAATAATTAGTCAATGCCTTACTCTTACTACCAGATAATACTATTTTTGGAACAGTACTAGATTGTGAACTGGAGGTAAGTGATTATAAAGTAAATTGCGTGGAAATCCGTTTTTTATCATCTACATTCAAGACTTTAACTTCTTAGTTTAATTAATTAGTTAAGATATATATGCATTTTCTGGGGAAAATATATTGCGGTATGTCATTTTGGAGGCTCACTGCTGTGCTGTTTTACAGGGAAACTCAGCATCATTAGTTGCCATTGCCACAATTTAATCAAGATTACATTGATTCTATTTTAACGTTCATGGATGTTGATGAATTCCATAACAAAAAACATTGAGATTTCCAAATAACAGAAATAGATGAACTGATCTCCAAAAATTGTCATTAGACTTACTATTAACAGATCACATTTTTTACAAACTTTTTTGAGTGATCACTCATGATCTATCTCTCTTGTAATCAATCAAACGGAATCAAAGGTTACTTCAGAGGAATATTAATAGGCCACGTAGTTGGTGACAGTGGCTATATGATGGGACTGAGCATCAAGAGTCCTTTTAGGATTCGGCAGCGCTTTCTCACAATATGTTAACATTAGCAACGATTTCTTAGCAACACCATGGTAACAGCTTTTACAGCTGGACTCTCACTATCTCAGCCACAAGCAGGGGGTCCCTTGACAGTGACGACAACATTTAGTCAACTCAAAGAGGATGTGACATGTTAATCCCTTTTGGTCTGCAGCATCTGCTTAATACTGACCCATGTCCTCACGCACTGGCAGCAGCCCCTGCCATAACATCTGTTCAAAGGTGACCCTGACCCCCGTGTAGTACCTTGATGTAAAGTCGTACCTTTCTCTTGACATAGATCATTACCTCTGGCCAAACCACAGGGGGCAGCGAGTGTGGATTGAGAAGCATGTGGAGTCAGAGCTCAGTGAAAAACATCTGGTTCAGCATGACCCTTTTGCCCCCGACCTCTGATAGAGCTACAACTTTTTTTTTAATGCTTTTCTCATTCTTACAGTTGGGTGGTGTCTGGCTGCTAGGTCTCAAAGCAAAGTAATGTTATTGCCATAATGTAATGAGGTCCGGGAACTGTACAGTAACTTTAAAATGTTCTGTCTCTGGGAAGTTTTTAAAGTAGGTCAGATTTTAAAGATAAAATATTACACGATTTTCATTAAACCAAAATGGGCTTTCTATAACTCCTGTTGTGTAATTCTGTGTCAGCATTAGCTTTTCTTCTGTTACATCTGTTTATGCCAGAATTTAAAGAAAGAAATTTGATCATGATGCAAACTAAAATACAGCCAATGTTAAATATATGATAGCAAGGTATAGGCAAAGTCCAAATCTTACGTATGATTTGATGATAGAGTATGACATTATTTATTGATAAAATGCATTTATGAGGTTTAATAAATTATTAAAAAATGTGATATGGCCTTAATATATAAAATGTTTTCCTTAAAATTTGACCAATGAAGCTTTTTAAAGAACTCTGGTTGGTTGCACAATGAAGCTTTGAGGTAGTGATGTGGACATCCGTGTGGATGGTTTAGATCAGATCACAAAAATATGGCCGTGTTTCCAATGGAGTGACAACAACACTTTATTCATGACATTGTTCATCAGAATCTATCATGAAATACAATTCAAACTGTAAGGTTCTGTGAGAATGGCTTCTGGTTGTCCACCTCATGCAGAGAGGAAAAATGAAAGAAACAGAAAAAAGGAATGATTGCTCCTAGTTTGTACTTGAAGCAATAACAACACAAGCTGTCAGATTGGATAGTGTGTGTGTGCACGCGTGCATGTGTGCATGCGTGCCAGCATGTATGTGTGTGTGCAATACAGTTAGTTTTCATGAAACAGAAAAAAATGCAAAAGAGTTGTTAATCTGTTCTAATAAAATATCAAAAACTCTTCAGCTATTTAATGAGGCATCTGGCACCATCCAAGCACACACACATCCTAACTGCCACAAAACTCTCATTTAACACTGTGCTTCTCATCATTTGGAGCTGTGCCCTTTAAATGCACAGCCTTGGACAATCCTGAGGCCTTTTATATCCTCCATTAGTTGTGCAGCAGATATAAATTAGCAGAATCACTGCAACCACAGCAGCATCCAGTCAAAGGCCGACTAATGTTTTGAAATCCTCCATAAAGCTCACATTCCACTCTGATATACTCCTACTACACTGGTGTCTCACATAAAATGAGCTTCATAGGCATTTGGACTGACATACATTGATGTTTTGGCTCTGTGCTGTTATTACTTTAGACACAGCTGCTATTAGTTTCATGTCCAGACTGTCAACTTTAATGGATATGTTCTCTCACATGAAATAAGCAGTTGGAAAACTTCTGCCACATTTTATCAACTTTATACAGTGCCAGTGCTCCAAAAGATGTGCAGATTATCATGATAACATGATCAGATGATAGGATAAAAGAAAAGACTTTTTTTTTTTTTAGATGTTTGTTAACAGCAAGACTAACTTTTATAGTTGAATCATTTACAATCTTGCTCAAATGTTTAAAGAACTTTATAGGCCTTTATTCAATACTTTAAATCTAAATAAATGCACCAACATTGTGCATTTTGACTAAAGCCCAATCATTGGAAGCACCATGGCATCACACCTGCTTGCAGAGATGAGACACTTTACACCTTTAAACTACTGTATCTCTGGATCTTGTTATATTTGGTTTACACAACACATGGAAGATGTCTGTTTTGACTGCATGTCTCCCTGATATGGGGCCACTGTGCTTGTAAAGGTCTTAACTGGAGGTCACCTTCCTGATCACCTTTGGTCTTTGGCCTTAACTTCAGAGATGTCAAAGAGGTGTTGTTTGAGTGTGTTCTTGGGCTCATGTGGGGGAAATTCCTTTAAAGTAAAGCTTGTAGACATCAAAGATTTTCCTGCACAAATTCTCTCTGATGGCATCTTGAAGCAAAACAGTTTGTGTGTGTGTGTGAGTGTGTGTGCATGTGTGTGTGTTTGTGTGTGTGTGTGTGTGTATGTGTGTGTATGTGTGTGTGTGTTTGTGTGTACGTGTGTGTGTGAGTGTGTG
>NC_045745.1:23922961-23977501 GCF_008692095.1 Etheostoma spectabile | reverse complement strand
TGTGTGTGTGTGTGTGGCCTATGTGTGTGTGTGTGTGTGGCCTATGTGTGTGTGTGGTTGTGGCTACACGTGGTCAGCACAATTACAGAACATCAAAGGCTACTCAAATTTTTGCTGTCATCCCTGGTCAATCCCTCTGAAGTGAATCGTCCTGTAGAGTAAACGGAGAGCTGGCTACACTGGATTCTGCCGAGGAGGCATGAAGAAGGAAATGAAGATGGGTTATGGGGCTTGTGTGGAGGGCAGGTGATATAATGGCGGAAAGCAATTTAGTGAAAGATTAGGATTGATGGAGGGATGGAACAAAGTGGCTCTGACTGAACATCTGAACATTTGAGGCAACCAGAGATGTGGGCATAAAGAAGAGGAAGGTATTTGCATAAGGAGCGGCTGATACCTTCGAGACAGCTGCAGCTCTCACAGCTGGCAGACTGACAGCACTGGGCAGGTGTGAAGCTCGGCCCATTCAAAAAGTGACACTTATTGAGAGTTGTGTGTGTGTGTGTCTGTCCGTGTGTGTGGAGGGGGCACCATTTATCACAGCCCTTTGTGCAGCAGCCTTCAAATATAGAAGCATACTGTATCAGTTCTCTCTCTTTTGCCTCGCACATCCATCTGCGTCCTTCTCTCTAATTGCCATTTTCTTCTCTACAATTTTCTCTTCTTTCTCTCCAAAAGTTAAATCATGGGGCAGGAAAGTGTTTTATCGACTGAACAGTGATCATTCGTGTTATTACATTATATGAAAAGCTGAGGTACTTGTCTGCACTGATGACTGATTCTAGGGCTTATTTCATTATCTTTGGATCTTTGTATCAAAATGTGCTGCAAGCCTGCCTATGAACATACTTAACTTGTCACTTTGTTGCTTGGCCAAAAGGTGGGCTATTCTTCATTCAGTCTTCAACAGTCTTGCTCTGACAAACCTAAATGAATGCATCAATCAATATTCCCCCATGCTTCCTATCCTGCTTTATTCCCTTGTCATTTCACTGGTGGCAACAAAGCAGCCCATTTTAACAGGCAACAAAAATGTATCAACAAATTAATTTGTAATTAAACACATTAGAGGCCATTGATCATACATTTGACTGTTGAGCCAAAATCACCAGTTTCCTTCTGTTAAAAGAATACAGAATTTTGGCTTAACAACTTTCAGTAAAACCATGTTGTCCTGTTTTCACAAAGAAACATATTGACAAATCCAATATTCAGCACAGAAAGTAAAATAACCCAGAGCAAGAAAAGAAAAATAAGTTCAGAAAGCTTGTGTTTGGAGAAAGTCTAACGGTTAGGCTTTTGTGTTTCTCAATTAAGAGTATTTAATTGCTACCCATATGAAGAGATTCATGTGTGTTATAAAAAAGGAAGTGCTCTGTTTTGGGTAATATGGTTACAGGATCTTACTGTAGCATTGACTTTAACATTAGATTTAGAGTGTGATTGGCCACGTTGACACGGTGTACAACAACAAACTAGTTGGTTTGGGTTTTGTGACAGCTCGTTGGACTATGTTGCATGCTATTCATTCACTGCATGGCTGCAAATCCATTGTTGCCTGTCATCCCACCTGTCTCCTCCATCTGTCCTGTTATTCTTCTGCACCATCTAACGAAACATAACTGGAATACTACAAACAAAAAACTTTCAGCTGAATTGAGAAAGTTGGAACATCACATTCCTTAGAGAATGCAAACACTTGGCTGCAAAACTGGCTTGACAATAAGTTAGGATGAGAAAAATCATTCATGCAAAATGTTATTTTGCATGAAAAGCTATTTCTGTCTGGTCTTTTTAGACTTCTCCCAGTTCACAAAACTGTTCTGATTGATTGATTGGAAATTTAGTTTTTTTTTTTTTTTTTACTGACCCCTCACTTTTCATCAGGAGAACAATCACACCTCAGCTGCAGAAAAGCAACCCTCTCCAGACTGCAGTTATTCCCGACAAGTGGGCTGATTGCAGCTTTCTTTAGTCTAACATGTCGTCTTATTGCCATTATTTAATTCACCCCTCAGTCATCATCTTCTGACTCACTGAAAAAGCTATATACCGCTCCCTCCTGTCTATCTGGCTCAGTTCCACCTTCACTGAGTCTCTCCCTATTAATCTTTACTTCTTTATGGCTACATATTTCCTTACATATTTACACATTCTTCACTCTCCTGATGCTGTTGGAGCAGAAGTTATGTAAGAAAGTCCCAAAGGGTTAAGATTTAAAGGATTTCCACTTTACCACCACCGGACACAGATATATCCTGAGCCAACACCCTAAATCAAAAGTATTGAAGGCTTTTACAAGTGAATACGTACAGTATATATCATATTGCACTACAATATGATGCATGCCCAAATGATTCAGTTTTAGGGATCTACTGTGGCTGTGCATTTTGAACTGTAAAGCTGTGAGAAACATGTAAAACTTGCATATTTGTTATTATAGCACTATATTATTGTGGCTTACATGTTACATTGTCTTCGGGATTGGTTTGAGTAGATATAAGTGAGGGTTCCTTCTTGAAGTTAGCCAGAACAGAAACTTTCTTTCAGTCTTTCAAGCTCTACACATTTCCTGCATTTTTTTTCCAGCAGCATGGTCTTTAATGTCAAACTGATTTAAAGGTGTTCCTCATTCTTTTTTCCCCCAATTACTTTTTCCTTTAGCACTCTGTCCTGATTTACTTGGACTAATTTTAAAGTTTGTAAACTGTATATCACAGCTAGAGCTGATGCAGGAGTACTACAGTCTTATATAGGGTAGTCAATTAAAATGGGAAAGTACTGCTCAGACAGCTGTAAGACTCCACATGACAAATTAAATGGCATCAAAACAACAACAGCACAAGAGAGCGCAGGATTATTCTTGTTAATAAAAAATTATGAACATGTCTTTGCTTGTGTTTTTGTGAATGTGTATATGTGTATGCACGCAACAAATTCTGATGTTTCCAAAGCAGCAGTATTTATGGTGCATCAGCATTGCTTGTCTCTCAGCTTAGAAATACAGAGGTAAGAGGCTTCCAGAAGAAAAAAGATGACTAAAAAAACAATAGAATCAGGGTTATACAGATGTTTTGGCAACTATTTATTCAACAATTTTCATTTCATACATGAGAACGAATCTCTAAATTAAATTAAATAAATCCCACAGACAATGAGAGAAAAACACCTCCATTACGGTGCTAGATATCGAATCAGGCCCTCTCAGTACAGCTTGATATGAAACCCCTTATTTCACCAAGGTACATTAGGAGCTGAACTAATGTGTGTCTAGCTCTATAATCCTGATCTTCTGTGGATATTTTGTGAGTGATAGTGTGTCACAACTCCTTCCATCTAAGGACTGATATACATAAAGATGTGTGTTGCTACAAGGAAAACATCATAATAGAGGCCAAAAGCATTGAGCTGCTTACATACCAGAAGCTAAACACAACTCCACTTTATCATTATTGAAACTCATGATTATTTGCAGCATGTTTCTAAATGTCAGTATTTCAAGTCAGTGATCATATCAAAAAACAATTATTTAAGTTTAATATCCCAATGACAGAATTACTGGAGAATCACTGAATAATTTTATTAACATTGCGATAATCTTAAACTCAACAAATACATGGTGTCAGCATTCAGGGACAAGCAGTGACAAGCAGAGTGAGAAGTGCTTATAAGTCTCCATTTTAAGACTGAAAACAAACAAACAAAAAGAAATCTCTAAATGAAACATTTTCCTGAGATGCAAAACAAAGAGATATGATTAAAAAAAGAAGTAAAAAAAAAAAAAATCTTTAGATGCAATTGTGTCAAATTGTTGTCATCTTAGGACTGAACGGAGCCATGCCATGCTATCATCACTGCAGCGGAAAACACAACCATTGAGTTAAAACAAAATACAAACCCATAATTTTGTTAAAAAAGAAGCATTTTAAGACAGATTATGACTCAAAGTGGCCATTCTTTTCTTAATCATCCCTCATCCCTTTTTTTTTTTTTTTACAAGGATTCAAAGATGGCATTTTTAGTGGATATGGGCCTCTAATTTCCTGAGATTGGGGACAATTGTGAGCGCAAACTTGAGCAAAAATTTGTGTATGTGTGTGTGTGTGTGTGCGCGCCCTGACTAACTGCAATATTTTGTGACCAGAGGTCCTCTCCTGGGGCAGTGTGGTGCAGTGAAACAGGGTGAATACATAATGCAGGTGGAGTTTGGACAAGCTTCAGTGATCACCAACCACATCAGATTGTCACATTCCTCTTTAAAAGAAGCATACAAGCAGGAGAAGGGTAGAGAAGCAAACTGGAGGTGCAGTCACAAGGCACAAATAAACATAGTATACACTGAAATCTTGTGATATGTTAGTTTATAATGCAATGATATCAGTGCACTTAGTCAACATCGACAGCAACTTTTAGTATAATAAAACGCGTCTCCATAATTACTGTCTGTTGCCTATTACAGATATGGGTAAAACACACAAATAATTAAAAGTCACATACAAGTTTTTTTATTAAACAGGTCTGTTACTATGTGCAAATGCCATCATGAAATGTGTTTACAAAATTGTGTGCAATTTCATGCCAAACTTACTGTCAGTATTTCACTGCCTGATCTGCATAAACAAGTAACCTCAGCTGCACCACTCCCACCTTCAGTTAAAGAAAGTAGGTTTTTTGGAACCAGGGAATTTACCAAACAGAGGCGAGTGGAGTAGCGCCCATGGTTAACGCTATTACTGTCCTGCCGCCAGGATGAAATTAGAGGCCCATGATGTAGCGCATATTAACTGAACCGATATATGTTGGAAAGCAAGGAGGCAAAAAGTTTAAAGCTTAGTTTCAACCGACAACATAAAAAAGAAAAATAACTGAAAACCGACCCAAAGATGTAACAGCTACAGTTGATTCTGTCATAGTAAAATAGTGCATGATGGTATGTGCCAGGCTGTTAGAATAACAAATTAAAGAAAGATCTAGGTTTGGTCTAACAATCATAAAAAGCCATTTGCAACAAATTAGCTCATTACGGTCATGTCAAAATAAATATTTACATGTGGTTTTCAGAAAGAAAAAAAATGAACAAAACATGTCACCACTTACTAAGAAATATCCATCAAATTAGCCAGAGGGCGTAATTCTGAAAATGGCACCTGTTTCATTTCTAAACACCAACTCATCACTGCAGAAATGGTTATTTATGCATTTAATATAAAACAGCCTGTTTCTCTGATTTCACAATCAACAAATCGATTAGATACACAGGCGTAAAGCAACAGAAAATTTAAATTGACACCATCATTGATTTAAGACACAATGAAAAGAGGATAGAAAAGTAAACAATAAAGACATTACATCATTGTGATAAATGTATCTATACACACATGTGATGTTTCTGAAGACCAGACGCTTTAGTCTGGGTCTACTGAAGAAACGTGAGGCTGAAGTCAAACCTGGAAATAGTGATATATTGATTGAAGTGCACTAAAATTATTACATATGGAAACTGCGGCAAAGCTTCTGCATTTTTAAAACATATCATTAACATATAAATGTAGGCAACCTAAATTCTACATCTGTGGTGACAGGTTTAATGATTCCCAACAGTGTTTGAGTTATAACACATGGAGAAAGACCGTACTTGCTGACCTTATTTACATAATGATGTAAATTGGCCACCATATTGGAAACAGCTGGGCCCACTATTCTATTGCCCTTGGTAAAAATTTGCTCCCTCAGTGCCTTGCTTTTAAGTCTTTAGTTCCAGAGGTCACAGTGTTTATCACTCTTTCAATGGCGAGTAAATTAGCCAAATTCCTGCAAATTGATGAACGACACATGCTAGGGATGTATAAAAAGAAATGGAAAGAACTTGTTTACAAGGATTTGTTAAGTTAGTGTGTGTGGACTATGCATTGCCTCTAACATTAAGGTATTGTTTCTTTCAATTCCAATTTTTATTTGAAGGATTTGGTGAAGAAGACAGATGCACATTTTCTTCTATTTCTGTTCTCACATCACATCACATTTTTTACAACACCAAATCCCTCCGATGTGTAGCACCCCACAAACCCAAGAAGCTCTCCAAAATTAAGTTACAAACTTTAATTTCGGTTATTTCTTAAATATCTTTAGTTCAAATAAATTAAAATGTGAAAAAGAATCAAACAAAATCATTCTAATGTGTAATACCAATTTAGTCCTCACACATTATATACATGCCTTGTGCTAAAACAAAATACATTTGTTTAAAATAGGTCCCAATGAGGATTATGCAATGAAAAATAAAAAAAGTAAATAGATAAGGTGGCTAATATACAAATTTGAAGGAATTCAGAATTTAACAGCAATTTTCACAATCAACCACATTTTAGCAGACACAATACACAGCAGGGAGCTTAGAACCATTTAAACCAAAAATATTAAAAACATTTTTTTTTATATAAAAACATGATTTAGCTTACATATTTTTTTCTTCCAGAATTGAGTCACAGAAAGCCTTGTCATCGTTCCACTACCCAAGGCAATCTAGTTGTTGGCAAAGGAACGCAGTTACTCATTCAGACATCTTTGTGCTTTTCTATTTGTCTTCAGTTTTTAGTTTTTGGAAAGGAGGCCCCTGCAGATATATGATCCAGCATTCACACACTATGTCGTTTTTTCTCTCTCTTTATTTTCTTTTATTAGCTTGAAGACCCCATGTAAAAGAAATCAAAGTTCAGTTCATGGAGAGCAACTCCAACAAAATAAGAAGGAAATAAGAAGAGCAGTTATTCAGTTTGTGAGGTGGAAGTCTCGACATGTTGGTGATATACACAGTTTGACTTATTTGTTAGAAACTTGTTAAACAGAAATTTAGAGGTGGCAATAGAAACAAAAACGTGGTTTTAGTCAAACTGATGTCACCACTATTTGTAAGTAATCCTATAATTGAATGCGTATCTATGAGCCAGTACATGAACATCAATGTGTATACAAATCACTTGGGAATCTTGAGAGTGTAATGAAATGGAAAAATGGAAACTAAATTTCCTATTCTCTAAATCATATAACATCTAATTTCCTATTCATTCTGTAACTGTGTACTGTAACTGTATACTTGGTTAATTTTACATTTCATGGGGTCCATAAGCCTTAAAATTATTCCAATGTCACATAAACATAAAAATCCTAAGTGGAAAGCTAAACTCATTTTAATACAATTTATACAGCTTTTAGAGAGAGGAGATTGATTCTTTCTGTACACCTGAACCCTTTATGTGAATCACAAACTACGGTAAGCTGTCAAGAGGACACTGAAGTTGTTGGTGTTTTGCTAAACTGCAGCCTGGACATTGGCGGAATATACAGACAAAAGTACATAGGGACAGCAGATTTAGCAGATGGTTTTATATACTTGATTGAGTTTATTCGATGGAATGCTTCATCTACCATCTGTGTGTGTTCTCTGTTCTAAACATTACCTCACTACCCTTTATTACCCCTACCCTAATGAAAATCATATTATACACTTATCTGGCAAACCTTGCTACAGTGTTACACAAAGCCTTCTTCTTATCTTACAAGGGTCAACTGTTTAATTACAAGTCTATTTATAGGAGGGGGTTGGGGGAGGTGGATCTAAAAGTACCATATTCAGTGTGATAGACATGTATAAGGCTTAAATAGCAAAGATCTTCATTTAAATAAAAAAAGATGCAATGCATAATCAAAAGCTGTGAGCTAAGCAATGAAATGATGGTCCAGTTAACCCATCTACAAAGCATTTACATTGCTACTGACAGACGATACATGAAGGCATTGACAGAAGTTCAATGGCGTCTGTATTTTTAGGCACCGTGTTGATGTGAGATATGATGTGTGTTTGTGGACGTGTGTGAACAAAGGGGATATAGTGTTGAGTTAGGGTTTCTGCTTAGAGAGGAAACAGGGGAGAGAAGATAAAGAAGGGCTCATCCATAGTAGATATACAGACTTCCAAGCATTCATGTCAAAGATGAGGAAAAAATATGAGAAAGGGGAAAACTTTGGCAGCGACGGCAAGCTTCCTGTGAAAACCGACTGCCAAAATAAAGAAGAAAAAAATGATATAATGGACAAGATGTAAATGATAGACAAAAGGCAATAATAGGAAAACACTTGGGGAACTTCTCTGTCTGTGGACTGCCTGCAAGTTCCTCGTTGACACGGCGGGGGCCGTTGTCAGAGGTGGAGGTGAAAAGTGGGAGACAGAGACAGAGAAAAAGAGATATACTGTAGAGATTGAAATAGGGGAAAGAAGAGAGCTGCGCAGCTCCTTCTGCAGTCTAAATGAAGTATTCTTTCTTTTCTTCTGCGTGTGCATGGTTGCCCTCAGCGTTGATGATGGCTGTGTCGGCATCGGGTGCGTCGTCTGCCCCTTTGGCCTCGTTTGTCAAGTACGTTCCTAAGGAAACGGAAAACAAACCTTTATCAAGAAAAAACAAATACAGAGCAGCCCTGCATGGTGTCTGTTGCCTGAGGTGAGAAACACATCTGAAGACAACATCAGTAATGCAACATCATACAGAATGATGGGAGGTTAGGTTAGTACAGGATATGCAAATACAGCAGTGAGTAAGTGTGTAAAATCCTGCATCAACAAACATCGTTATTGTTCTCAATGACGGAAGCCAAGTTTTAAAGTTGGACGTCCAAATAATGTGATGCAGCTCTTAGTTTTTTGTAAGAACCTGATTTTGTAGCATCAGTGTAGGAAACTGACCATTTGCTTTGAACTCTATTTGTCTACAATTTTTTTCTTTTTCTTTAGCCAGGCATGCCATATATTGTTCTTTTCAAATTAAAGTGGGCTACTTATGAAGCCATCGATTTGCATATGAGTTGTACTACATATTTAAAAAAAAAAAAAAGAACAAAAAAAAGAAAGATTTGTTTTGGACATGTTAGGCCTTTATTCCTATAGGACAGCTGAAGACATTAAAGAGGAGAGAGAAGTGGAATCATAAGCAGCAAAGGGCCGCAGGGCAGCGTTGAACCCGCGGCCAACTCAATCAACACTCTCGCACCACGCAGTTCAAAGTATGTAATACAGCTACGGTAGCCTTCATGCTTCAAAAAGCCGTTCTCTTGCTCTTTTTAATATAATTTTTCTTTTTCTTGGCAAAAAGAAGACTCCTGTTCCTGAAATTTGGATTTTGAATTTGTGTGGTCCTACATGTTTCCTTCTTAAAACTTGCTGGGGCCGGTAAGCGACGATACCCATCAGCAGCCTTAGCAGCACCTGTGAGTTTATCATGTGACAGTGAAAACACAAAAGGAGGGGCAGTATGTCCTGCAGGGACATCGTTAGGCCTATTTTAACCCTAAGCACCCCTAAATGATACTAAGAACAACAAGAACAATTTTATTTATCAATAGCTGTATCCTCATTCATATAGACCCAACAAATTATATTTATCCAGCTACAAAAAAATAGCCGAAAAGTCTGAAGTTAGACAAAAGTACGAAGTCACACATGAGTAGTTGTGCTATTAAGATGATGCACCGCACCGTCTCGTTGCACTGGAGTGAACTGGCAGCTTTCAGAGCGTTGCAGACCAGAGTAGCAAGTAACTGGAGGATTCATCTTGTCTCGTTACCACTCTTTGGTCTGAACTCACCATGTACCCTCCCCTTCGATACACACGCAGATACAGAGTAAAATTGTAAGCTGTTTTTAATTACCTGCTTACCTTTAGCTACATTTTCTTGAGATAAAGGAAAGGGGATATTTTGGATTGCTATGGAAAACTATAGTCTAGCTAGAGTGAACGAGCAAAATACAAGAAATGGTTAACTTAGCAAGCTAATCACAACTCTTTAATTCTTTGCCAATAATATAGCCTCTAGTTGGCCTATTCTAAAACAATATCAATCCCCATAGAATGTTGTCACCGAAAACTAAACGCCATAGGGTCCCTGTTAATGCTATTGTACCATTGCATCCTTCAATTCTTTGAGCAGATGAGATGGATATTGGAAGATATTTCAGCGGAGAGAAAGAGAAGCAGGAGATGGGCAGGGCAGTTGATTCTGAGGGAGCCGGTGTGATTGAGGTCAGTAGTGGTCTATAGGTCTGAGGATTTTTTAGTTTTCTTCTAAGTTTTGGCACTATGCATAGCTTACACTACATTATTTCATTACATTTATTATATTCGCTAGCTATACTGTATTCTAACCACTTTACATTTCTGCATTCCCTGGCTATGATAAATTAAATTAGTATGTAGATGTTACCTAAATGTAAGCTAAAGATGAGCACATGCCAACAGATACTCATGTGAAAATAAAATGAAAGCAATACTACATACGGTATACATATATACAGTATATACACGAATCATTACTACAAATCTTTTATTCCTTCCGCCATCAGGTTATTGTGTTTACACAGTAGCCACTTTAAATAGGATCCGTATCAATAGCTTACATGATAAAGTATGCAGTGATGCCTATTTTTTTCTTTTTCTTTCCTTAGATATAGTATGCTATTACTTTATCATACATTGACATGAGCCAACAGCATTTATTAAGTCATTGCTTACAAAAGAACTCATCAAGTCTGGCCTAAGTAAATTCCCCCATGCAGCTTTGATGTGTCTAAAAGCTAAAATTACAGTAACTTTTGTTGAACAGACTAGAAACGGAAGAAACAGATAGGTCTGTCACTTTTTACTTGTTAACATCTTGGTTTGTTGACTGGTTGTTGACATATGTGTAGCTCTAATACAGTAACAAAAGATTTTGTAAATGCAAGTTACAAATACCCTGGGGGCAAAGCACCCCCTGTCTTACAATCCTAGTGACGTTCCTGACGTCCTATATGTCCCTTACCGGCCAATGTATTTCAAGATGGCGCATGAGTATGGAGCGTATACTCCAGTTCATGTGAATGGAAATGTAAAATGTCAAGCCAATAGGAATACTTGGAACTGATGGTGGTGGTATATATTCATGAAAAAGGACATGTTGTGAATGGGCAACACAGATTTTGATAATAAACAACTAAACACATTACACACTGGGCCTTTAAGCATACATTCTTTTTCCTCCACTGCAGGTGTGTCAGACACTTGTAACTTGAATGGGGGGAGGGACTCTGATGTCTCATGGGATAAGTAAGACATGCTCCACTAGTTCCATGTGCCTTGAGAGACTCAGGTCTGGTCTACTGTGGTTTTACCTTTATGCCTGGCCAGGTATCTTCCCAGAACAATGATTAAACACAAGGTGACAAAGACCACTACGGCCACCACTCCTCCGATCAAGGCATGGTCAGTGCCATGTGGCCCCAGAGCGTTGGGATCTGAGGAAAGACAGAGAGAGAAAAAAAGAGAGCAGATGAAGGCGCCGGTTGGTGAGGTGAGGGAGTGAGGGCAGAGGAACAGCACAAGCAAGATCATACAAAACAGAGCAAGGAGGAAAAAGATTATTTCCAGCTCGTTTCTGCTCTAATGAGCTGTTGCCATTCCTCTCTCCTTTCACATCATGCAGTCAGAGCATAGCTGCCTAGCTCTCTGAGAATAATAAAATGGAAAGAGAGGAAGAGAGACGGACACTACATTGATACAAAGAGCAGCAGACACACATTCACCCTGCAAAATGAAGGAAAAAGAGAATGAAAGATGGACTCAGAAAAAAGAAGTGAATAATTCAGGATCACCCCCAGGAAGCCCCAGGAGTCCCCAAAATGCAAACCAGGGCAGCAGTGGAAGAGTAGTACACAGTAAATAAATCATTACATGGAAAATAAAAAAGAAAGATCAATCTTTTTCTGTTTCTTAGAGAGGAAGGACTGTTGTTAGGAAAATGAATTGTGTGTTAGTGAGTTGCTACAGGTCCCCAGCTGTTGGAAAAGCAGTGGAAATGATAAAGCTGAGCTTGTTCACGTCTCATGCAAAAACCCATCAAAGGTTTCCCTTGATTTAAAAAAAAGAAGTAGCTTATTTCCTTTACTCACCTCAACTTCCCTTTTCCACAAAGTCTGGCTTATAGGTTATTTATATTAAGAATAAGGACGTGACATTGAGGGTGTCCACTGTGGGTGAATCAAAAAAAGTTGACAGAGACAGCGGTGGGGTTCACGGGTAATGGAATAGACTGTATTATTCATATCAGTCCATGACACCTGAGAAATTAGCACTCATCTCATTATCCTCCGAGGAGCGTCAGGGCATGCCATATACCACCCTGTCACTCTGTGTGTGTAGGTGGGCTCATGATAGTTAGAATATGGCAATGTCAGAGCAGGGTAAGCAGTGATAGAATGGTGGTTTAAACATACAGCACATGTCGTATGCTGACACTGTTTATCTTCGGTATACTCCTTTTCTTTCTGTGTCCGCCCATGTGGCCAAATTGAACAGCTGGCTCTCTCTCGCTCCATAGCTCTCCATGGTCTGAGTGACCAGGCCGTCACACTTCACCGCCTCCCAGTGGACAGACACACACTCATACCGACACACACACTCATACACACAGACGTGAGCGGCGTGGTTTCACTGTGCTGCAGTTCTGCTTGGCCAGTGGAGCAGAGAGTAGAGGAATGTTCCCCTGGCACGGCCCAGCAGGGCGAGGACTCGGACGTTTAGTTACACACATGGCTGTGTCTCTTCATGGCTGTGTCTCTTCACCTCTATCTGTCACGACATATAGATATGTCTCCAGGCTCAGCTGGAGAGAAATGATAAGTCTACAAGAAAAACCTGCCGACCTACTACTTTTCTTCAAATCATTGAAGGTAAAAACAAGCCATGACTATACAGACATATGTCTGCATATAGAGTACTATATAGTTTGGCCACGCAATATATTGGTGTTATGTCATGTCTCCATTAAAAACGGTTTGTTCGGGTTGTTTTTCTGTAATCCAAAGCAGGGGGTGGAAAAGGACAGAGGTTGTTGTATGCTGTACAGACTGTAAAGCCCCCTGAGACAAATTTATGACATTGGGTTATATAAATAAAATTGACATGACTTGACAAGAAGTTGGGCTGGAAGTCAAACCCCTGGACACTTCCAGACATGTTGTCTGATCCTGCTACTACTGCATCACGTCCTTAAAGGAATACTCAAACATCTCTCCTCTGAGTAGAATTGAAAGGTTGCTCTGAATAGATGCTGCGTGCTCATTCTTGAAAGGTAGCCACTGAAGTCAGTATGTACAGATTACAAGATCTAAAGTCAAGAAAAATATGTGTTGACGATACATCCATGTAGATTTGTACGTTGTGTTACAAACACTGACAGTTCCTCCACTGTACACCACTTACTATATATGCTATTGCCTCCTCATAGCTCCAACGCTACGGCAGAAGTAGCATACTTAGTAATTTGATGGCAAAGTGGCAGTTGTCTGAGAAGGAGCTAGCTACATCAATTAAGGGAACACTCCACAAATGTTACATATCTAAGTCTGTTTACAGGTCTTGGGGAGTACTATGTGTGAAAAAAAGCCTTTTGTTGCTCCAGAGAGAATTGCACAAAGTCTGATAAATTGCTTCAAGTGATGACAACTGAGTCGGCCTAGGTTGCAGGTGAAGACTACTAGTTGGAAAATAAAATAAATCTCTCAAGGATAGCTGCTGCTATACTGTCGGTGGTTGAGTTGCATTGTGGGTAATGTAGGTGGCAGGTTAAAATAATGAGGCGGAATGTGTGGAATAAAAATGACAATCTGGTTAGTTTTTTAAACTGTCCTTTGTGAGTCAGGCAATGTTATAGAAGTGTAATGCTAAATTGATTAAAGGCATCTTACAGCCAACTGGGGGTGAGTATTTGATTCTTAAGATTAGATTTTCAGTGGAGAATACATATACATGCATATATATCCATATATATATATATATTTAGAATACATATAGTAACTTAAAATGCATAAAGCAACAGAAGCCTGTGGCATAATCACAATTTACAAAATGCTTTTCATGCGAGTGCTGTCAAAACATGGTTCATCTTCAGTATTGGAATCTTATGTATTCTGTTCTAGTATGATACAATTGTGTGAAAATGTGTATAAAGACATACAGAGAAAAGAGATGAAAAAGTAGAGATTGAAAAGGAAAGAAGACACAGGAGAGGGATCTAGAGGGGAAGGTTATACATTTTTATGGCTCCAGAACACATTATCTTTTAATAAGGGCACATACATTCTTCTCTGTGTGATTTAATATGAGAGCGTGGCAGAGCAAACTCCTCTTTTAATATTTATAACACTCACCATGTCGCTTTGCCTTGCAAGTTGGGCTTGTTTAATAAATTAAAGGGGTTCAGGGCTTCTGTGAGCCACTGCTTGGCCGAACTGAAAAGTGTTTTCTTCTTAAACTGCCCCACTAACTCCTCATCTGATATGTTTCACTGATTCTGGCTCTATATGGGGTTTCTGTGAAAGGATATGTGATAGTTATCCTGTGGGTTATCCTGTGGATGTACAGGATAGAAATGGTAACAATATAATTTAGAGTCATATTATCTGGTCACAGTAAATTACAATAGTCATAGAATGACATTTCTGCAGGAAATATGAAGCTTACTGCACATGTTGTTGCAAGTGGGATGGCTGCTGCTTTTTTGCCAAGCTACCAGAAGTGTTCACTGTTCATCATGACTGAAAAATTACAAAACTAAACAATCCTAGTCCTAGATTGGCTCCAAAAAGGTGGTACACAGATTTGGAAATGATGTGCAAAGGAACATTATTAGTTTGAGTGAAAGCTCAAATATTCTATCAAGGGCTCAGCAGGAGAGAAATGATAAGTCTACAAGAACAACCTGCCGACCTCCTTCTTCAATCAGATCGTCATTTTCATTTTATACCAGTCTGATCTGACCTTACTTTCTACAAAATCATACATTAAGTGCTGAACTCTAGTATAAAAATGTGAAAATATAAATATTAAATATCTAAGACGGGAAGCTGACTGGAGTGGCTGAGCAGTTTGAGTACCAAACTTGTTTAATTTGGTTAGTTGCAGATAATAATTCACCATCTATCAGGTGGCAAAGAAAAAACATCAATTTACAAGCATTTGTCAGATTATCTAAAACTGTAATAGGATTATACAAGAAAATAGGTCTGTTGTCTATATTTGTTAAACAAAATAATTCAGGTTCAGCAAAGTATACACAACTTTTGCTTAACAATCAAAAGTGGCAAGGGCAGTATGTATTGAGCATTGAGCTAGTTCACACCTGCTGAGATAGGGCTACTGCCTGCTGCATTGCCAAATCAACAGGTAAACAGGCGAGAGCTTTTTATGTGAGCAGCTAATGGTGCGTCACTTTGTCAAAGAACGCTTGTTGCATGGGCAACTTACTGTGGGCTATGTCTGTATGTAGTATGTGTCCTTCTCTCAGTTTTCAAACACCACATTCCCTGTTAATGCCTGCAGAAGTTCATAGGAGATGTTGTGCCATTGTGTAAAGTATAGTTACAGCATCTCTTGGATTTGACACTATACCAATGTCTACACTGCCTTTCATCTAAAGTCATCTCTTAAATTAAAAATCTCAACTGATCAGACACAGCGTCCTTGAATCATATTAGTATGCAACTCAAATGGCCTTCACATACTGTAGCTTAACATACATCTCTCTCTCTATCTCTCTTTCCCCCTTGGTATAAAATGTGTTAATATTCAAATTCTTTCTCATCCCCTACAGGCATTTTTTTCTTCTTCTTTTGGATTTTTTTGTCTCTTAGCTAGATATAGCTCTGTGTTTTCAATTGCTCAGATCAATAAAGCACCAGCTTGCTTAATCATGGGATTATAAAGCTGCAGTGTCCTTGTTTCTGTGGTGTGGGTCAGGGAATCTTTGAGTGGGCACGATTGTGTTTGAGCACATCTTTTTGTAGTTTTTTGTCAGTTAATAAGATGTTTCTTTATGGGATAATGACTCTTGTATACGATACAGTCTGTTTACCTGACATAAACTGCAACCAAAATTTTGGAACCAAATAAATACCACATTTATGCCTTACAAAGGCTTTACACTACACATTACATTATTAAATGTGAAACATAAAGAGACATACAGTATATTACTCAGCATCAATTCCGCTGCAGTGATGGTTAAATTTAAAGTTAGAGACACAGACGAAAGAGTGCCTGCAAACAGAGAGAAAGTAAAGAAGAGAAAGTGGTGAAAAGTGCCTGCAGTCTTTACTTGTTCAATGAGTCAATTATACACAACTTTTTTTGGCTGAGACTGGAAATTCACCAATCTGCATCTAATGCTGCTCTACTGCCAAGATGAAAGAGTCCCTGGAGGCTGTGGCAGAGGGCTGAAAGACACATGTTCACACACTTTCAAATGCATGCACCCATGCATGCAAGTTAGAAAGACAGAAAAGAGGAGACATTATAGAGACATGTGCGTGTGATTGTGTGTCCTGCACAGTATTGCCTGCTGGGTCAGAGTGGAGTAATTAGATTCTAAAAACAAATTGCTTCTGCTAATCATTCAATAAAGCCCACACGTGGACTTGAACACTATCTTGCATATTCAACAACCTTCTTCTCCCTTCTCAAAATGAAAGTAAATTGTGGTCAGAAGGGTAACAGCATGAAGTTATATGCAAGATAATTAATCATATGAATTCATTAAGTTGCATGCAAGAATCAATCTATCTAAGCAGCTCTATGTTGGGTAAGATACATAACCTCTTCAAAACAGCAATACAATACAACAAAGGAAGAAGCAGGGAGATGACATTAATGTTTCACCTATGGTAACTTAATCATACAGTACATACATTGCTGCTGCTTTTCAGATAAATAAACTGCATTATGCTGCTGGTTAGTTTAGAAGAATTGCTATGTGTGAGCCAACAGCAGAACAAGCGAGCGGCGGAAACAGTAGCCCACACAGAAATGAGTGAGTGATCTTGGTGGAGGAAGCAAGTTGCCACCACAAGCCCAATATTCCCCTGAGGGAGACAAGCAGAGAAAAATGAATAAAGGACCATATATAAAACTTCATGTCAACAAATGAAAATTAGACTATCTCAACTGTGTGTGTGCGCACGTATGTGTGCATGCATGTGTGTGCCTCTTGAACATTGCTGAAAGTGTCCCCTGCCATTGAGATTTTATGGATATAAGGGACATTACATCCAATTCATAACACTAGCCCCAGGATCTAATGATTTCTCTTATTCCGTTCTACACTTTGTTCCAAATTGTTGCTATAATTCTTCCCCAAAGCGAGTTTATGTGACAGGTCATGAATAAAAATTGCCCAGCAATAAGAAGAAAGACCTTTGCATTATGTTTTAATTTCTCCTGTGCTCCTCGGTTTTATGGCAGATGGGTGGAAGTGGAAGTGGAGGGAAGATGGTCAGTACTGTTTAATATTCAACCATTTCCCCCCCCCAGGGGATGCTGCAACCTAAACCTAGCCTTTCTGGTTCAAACACATCAACCAACCAGCTGCCCTGGACACCTGCCCTTAAGAATATACTGCATGTCTTTTACTCATCAAATGACCTAAGCAATCACAAATCCCTCCATGACTGAAAATTGTAACCTTCCTAAGTGAAATTTCACAAAAGGTTAGTCCTCGATCTAAAGTAGCTTAATTAGCTGAATGTGGGGTTAAAGACATAAAACTTTACCTGTGGAGTGCAACATGCCCTTATAAGTCCACAACAACTTGTAACTGTGATAATACAGGAGTCACTGGAATTTAAACAGTCTGCTTAAATTTGGAAAGCATATTATTAAAGGAGTTTGAGTAATCTGTTTCATCGTCTTTAGTTCATTTATTTTCTTTCTTTCATTCTTATAAGGTCCTTGACTTAAAAAACATTGGAGACCCCAGGCTTTAATGTATTTTTAAAAAACTGGATGGTTGAGTATTAGACATGTATCAATTCTTAAAAATTAAAGGGTTTATCAGAGGTATATATCAATCTAGCATGATTTAGAAACACTGAACACTAGATAAAATAATTCCCAACAGTTCCGTCCTTTTACAGCTCATATAGCGACAACAAACAGCTTTAAGCTATATTTTACTAAGCTGATGGATATGCCGCTATACAACACCACATTTCACAAAGGATTTGTGTCCCCCTGCCATTGCTTTCAGCTGTCAAATATCCTAAAATATCTTTAGAGGTAAAACAAAAATCAGTTTGCATATTGTTGTTTATGGCAGATGTTTGACTTTCAGACCATTAGAGTCTCAGGAAGCCAAACAGGATACGAATGGTCTTGTGTTAATGTCTTACTATTCATATGCAGCTTTTTGGCCAGCACTCACTTTAAAAGAGGGAGAAAGCTTAGACTAATCCTGACTTTGGAACATTGACCAATCCCTTGCCTCCACTCTTAAATCATCCTCTTGTGTGTAGCCACTGCTATAAACTTCTGTTCACAAGAATTGTATTTTGCTTTAGAGTACCAATCATTAAAAAAAACATTATGGTTATGGATTACCATGGTAAACTTCACTGTTCCCAACTGACTGTTAAAACCTCAGATAGTAACCAGCCCTCTGCAGGGCTGGACTGGCGTAAAAAATCAGCCCTGGAGCCCTATTTTAACAATTTTAAGCGTATGGCGTGAAGCATATGGCGCAGGTGTGTTTAGGGCGTGTCCAAATCCACTTTTGCTAGTTTGACGGCTGAACAAAGGGTCTGTGCGCCGGACGCATGGTTCAAAAGGGTTGTACTTTGTGGTTTAATTAATCATCAAGGTGTATTTTGGATGTAACATGCAATAAACCAATCAGAGTATCATCTCTCACTCCCTTTGAAAGCCAGGCACGTTGGCGCATTGCTATTATGATGGCGGATTTGCTGAGCAGGAAACAGAGAAGAAACTGATCTGCTTGAGCGTGAAGTGGAAGCACGCGAGCAGATCATATCATAATACTATTTCACATTGTAATATTTGTATTTTTAATCTTTGTGTGCAGCTGCGCATCCCTGGGTGTGCGCCTAAGCTCGCGGTGTTCACGAGTCTAGGCGCATTTTACGAATATGCTGTTAAATAACAATTAAGTGATGTGCTATAGACTTTTAGACCAGGTTTTTGTTGGTCAATTACGCAATCATTTCATCCTGCTCAAAACCAACCACCAATACCGCCGCTTAGCTAAGAGGTAAGTAATACAGTATGATAGTGTAGGACTACTCAAAAAAAGGCTGCCTGCCTCTTGATGGCAAAAGGGCAAAAAGCTGAGGTTGGAGCATAGGTGTCATCAGGAAGACTCTTTTTGTAAACAAGTTATAAATCTGTAACTTAAGTTAAAGCTACAATTTCTACACATTTTGCAGCTTGTGTTATAGTGGCATGTGGATAAATTTAGAAAGCTATAGCTACATTTGCAAGTGCCTTGTGCCGTAGCTTGCTATTAAATAACTAACTAACTATTAGTTTACTAACAGATAAAGTGTCCTCTGGTAGACAAAGGGTGCTAACATAGTAATTTAACATGCTTAAAACTTGTGTTTTTAGCTAGTTAAAGGCATTTTGTGGAAATATTTTCCCTGCCGGTGGGGGCTGAACTTAAATGCGCTATGTCTCTATGGTAGGATGGAGGTGGGCCACTATGGTAGGATGGAGGTGGGCCATTGTAGGATAAGACTGGCCAGTGTTCAGATGAGAGACAAACCAGTTGGCCAATCATGTGATCTTTCTCCTCTCTGTGGGCCGGTCAGCCAAAGACCGAGGATATGAATGGTTAGTGTTCACATAAAAGACAGCCAATCATGTGATCTTTCTTCTCTCTATGGGCCAATCAAAATAATAATAATTTAAAAAAGCTTTCAACAGGCACATGCAGCCCTCACAAATAGACCGGCCCACTGTAAAATCTCCCGGTACTCCCAATGGCCAATCCATGCCTGGCCCTTTGTTATCAATTTTTGTGTACACTTTGATTAAGAATCTTAAGGTTGTTGGTGCATTTCTTTACTTCTATCCTCTCAGGGAACAGCTAATGGAGCACAGAAAAGAGAGCTTTTACTCTGCAAGGAGGTATTATTTTAGTTTTTCTGTCCTCTCCACAGGCAGAGGCATGAATAATTGCTGTCTGCTATGCAGCGGGTCCTTTTCAGCAGCAATATCGAGCTACAGGGGCTTAGGTTGGCCACACGAATGCTGATTATGAGAACTGAATTGTAAATATTTTAAACACCAAAGAAACCCTTGTGCATGATTCAACCTTTCAGCTCCACAAGGTCAAAGCTAATTTGCAAGCCATGAAAAAGCATTTGGCAAATTTTAAAGAACTCAGTGGTGGTGGGGGGGACTTATGACATTGCATAGACCTCTGATACTTAGCACAAGAGTTATTATAGCCATTAAGGATGGCTGGGCCATTGAAGCAGTGTGTGTGTTGGGCATACCTGCCAGCACTTCATTAATAAAGTGAATCACAGACTGCAGTTATGCATCAGTCCTGGCATTACACAGTCCAGGTAAAAAACAGAAGAGTCTCTTGCATACCTTTCCACTAGCTACACACCAAAGGTTGGCAACAGTTAGTATTAAAAGCATGGGTTACTGTCAAATTTACATTTCCCATTAGATCTGCTGAGTCAACAGTATCAAATTTTTATTCATTAATATTCCTGCAAGGATGAGTAAATGCTTCCATTAAATTGTGCATTAGTGTATTTGCCACTAATACTAACTGTATTACTTTTTTACTGTCCTGTGTTACTTGTATACTTTTGCTATAACTAATCTCGCAAAAGTAGACATAAAAAACTGTTAAAATAATGTTACATTTCATTTCTCACAAACACATTTCCGTAAATATAGAATATCGAATGCTATTTTTTTTGTGTACCTGAAAACAAGTGAAAAACACAAAAAAAAAACACTAATTGCATCTGGGCCTCACTGCTCTCTAAACTCATTCAGGTTTTTCCCGGCAAAAAAGCCCCCAAAATTAAGTAATGGGTAGTATCAAGCATTATGTTGAATTACATAACATAAGATAACATCCAGTCTGTTTGCCCCGGTGCCTTATGATAGTTCAACTTTATATTTCTTTCATAAAGAATATGTTGTCCTTCAGCCTCACCTTGCTTTTCCATTGGCCTGTGGTTGCCGTGGTAGCTAACAGGGCTCAGCCAAAAAGACCTCACTCACAGAAGCTAAATTACCACTGAGGTCTTGGCACTGAAGGTCTGGGAGACTCAGGACACTTTCTCATACAACAATAGTCTAGTTTTCTTTTTAACAAACTATATTCAGATTCTCCAAATTACAAATTTTACTGTTCATGTTTTTTATTTTTAGACTGGGTGAAAAATAATAATAGAGTTGACATGGTTTAGCTGGGAAAATACGATCATCAATTACATAAAAGCCAATGAATTGTGCATCTAGAGTCCCTCCTGTGAAAAGATCTTGTATAACTGATTTTTTATTTTTTTTATTTAATTTTTATTTATTTTTTACCACAAACTGCTTATTTCTTCTCTGCCCACAGTTTCTTTTTGGAAGAAGTCTTAGTCTTAGTAGTCTTAGACACGCTTGTACTGTTATGAAAAATCCAATGTCCTGATGAAGAACAAGACAGGGAAGAAGAGTGCACCTGAAAGAGCTCATCAAGTATATAATATGCTAATAATCTGCATATAGGCTGCAGAGCTGAACCTACACTGTCTGTTTAATCTGCACAGGAAGACAACTTTATTAAAAAGACAAAATATAATGGGGCTGGTACAGCTCCACAGTTGTTTGATTTCATCCTGAGCCTGTGAAAAGACCTGGTAATAAATCAAGTAGACACATGAAAGCAGATAGTGTAGTATCCAGTGACTGGGATGCAGTGAAGGAGTCTGATACTTAGATTCCCTGAAGATATACACTAAGAGGCTCAGCTTCTCTTGTGTCTCTGCACTACACAAACAGACATCAGAGAAGAAGTGAGACATGCTGATGAGGAATATCCAACAACATGTGGAAGCCTGTTATCTAAAAGGGTCTTCAGAGAGATGTGAGGGTAGTAGAGAAGAAGCGGGTGAGAGTGAAGTGAAACAAAAGCTTTCAATAGAAAAATGTAGAGGGGGAGTCAAGACTCCTAAGAACTTTAATTCAGAGAAAGCAGCAGTAAATAGAGGAAATGATACTCCATCTGATTTTGGAGCACCATGAAGTTGAGAGGGAGCAAACAAGAGGCAGAGACAAGACAGAAGCTAAACTCTGCAACGTGTACAGAAAACGGACACAGGAATGAAAATGAATAAAGCTTCTTGAGAGAACTGGATAAAAAAGTGCAGAGAACTTAGGACAAAGAGAAGAGATCAGTGTCATGATTTCTTCGTATTTATATTTTATTTGAATTATATTTGAGGTTGAATGCTTATGTTTTGCACTGTTTAGTGAGAAAATGTACACCGTTAAAAATGTTATCAAATTGAAAGAAACATTTTAATGTGCTTGTTAGAACTTGTGAGTTTACAGAGTCATCTTGTCAGAAAATTTAAAAAAATGTTTAGAAACCGTGATTAAGATGATATATGAGTGAGCAAGCTCATTTGCATGCAGCCTATCACAGCACATTAATTTTAAATTGACAAGTCACTCAAAGACTGTGATTGACATATCACTCTACTGTAGTAGACATAGTGCCATGTCAGCGTTACTGACATTGTATTGCAGAATGCAACGAGAAGGAATCACTAGATGGACTGCAATTCAATCAAACAATTGTTATTTTAACTTTTTCTTTCTTAGGTCTTTGTCCAGCTATGCAAACCTTTGTGTGATTAAGTGAGCCACTTATTCACATTAGAGCTTTTAAAAAGGGGTGAAAGTAATCAGGATGCTTCCTTTCCAGACAACTTAAATTGAGTCAAACAAAGAGAGTCTAACTTTGTTGCCTTTGGTTTGTGAAGGTGTATCTTAAAATAAATTATGTAAAATAAAATCCCATAATCTGTACATTAACCATGAACTGTACAAGACTAGATTATTCATAACAAATGCCCAATCATTTAAATTCCCGTCGTAACACCCAACAAGACACCAAGAGAGACATGGTCATAAGTCTTGAAGGACATGCGTGCCCTTAAATTATTGGATGTACACACTTCTATAACCCTGCAGAGTCCTGAAGGTCTGGTTCAATGGTCAACAACCACAACAAAATCTGCATTTCTCCTTCTGAATCTGAGGCTGTTCTGTAGTCCTTTTCCAGCACACATGGAAGTCCATAGATCCTGTCCTCAACCTCCATGCAACATTAAAGAGGCATGTCAACTAAGAGAGCAAAACTATAATCAGAAATTTTACCACCTACATTGTGCATTTCATCCATCTGGTATTTTAAACTGCAGGGCTATTTAACAACCTCAGTGACCTTTACCAGAAGGAGCGGCAAGGCTTCCCCTAGGTGTTTTAACTCTGCTTC
Source organism: Etheostoma spectabile (assembly GCF_008692095.1). Taxonomy (NCBI): domain Eukaryota; kingdom Metazoa; phylum Chordata; class Actinopteri; order Perciformes; family Percidae; genus Etheostoma; species Etheostoma spectabile. Next base: position 23,954,110 of record NC_045745.1, on the reverse strand, counting down.
CAATGTGTTGGCAACATTCTCAAGTTCTTCAAATGTTTCCTTTTATCATCAGGTCAGCAGTATTTCTTCCTGTTGATGACATCTTTCTGGAGACCACAAGCAGGTTCTTGGGTTGCTGCCATGACAGGCACTAGTGACCTTCTGGTGACAACTGGGAGTTGCCTACACAATGGGCCCAATGGACTCAAATACTGTCCCCAACCTTGCCCAAGATGCAGCAAATAGGTGCAGGAAATATGAAAAAACCTCAGTACTGTAAACTTCCCCAGCATTTCATTTTCAGCCTTACTGACATCCATTTATTAAAATTGTATGTTATAATTCTCTAAGCTTTATATAAACAACATTAATATTATTGAGAAATAGATTCTATAATAAAACCATATACCCATAAGGTACCCATGTGATGACTACTGAGTTAACTTAAAAGTCAGAACTCTCTAAGCTTGAACGCAGCATTAGAAGTCATGATGAGACATCTCCAGTGGCCAGACATTTTCAGTTGGACATGACATTTGCTTCTTTGAGGTTTCAGGGCACAGTCATAGCCAAGTCTTTGAAATGCCAAGGGGACAGTGGATGGGGTATTTGAAAAGCTAGACTCTTTTTGAATACAATGACCTAGAATGTCTTGGAGACTGATATAATCTAAATAATGTCCTTATTGTGAAAAAAAAAAAAAAATTTGAATGGACATGCATGTCATTGTTATGTTTACTAAAAGGATAAACAGAAAAAAATAAGTAGAAAATGCAGTACAGAAGAGATGTTTATCATTAGATATTTTTTCCAGTTCTTTGTGTCTCCATGTCCCTTTGTGTCCACATGAGGTAGAAACGCTGACGTTTGAGGAAGTGAAATAACCGAGAGAGAAATTAATTGGATGAAGGAGACACGAAAGTAAGAGTGAAGCGGGGATACACAGTAGCATGCTGAGGGGGCTGTGGAGATGCATGGGGTGGTACTGTACCTCTGTTGCCAGTGACTGTAGGGTCTGAGGCGTGGGTGTCTAATAGAGTGGTAGAATCTGGAAGGATGGGAGGTAGGGGGGGAGTGGTGGATGGAGGCAGGGTTGTGGGGACGTCTGGTGGAGGGGAAAGACAGACACATACATATACACAAAAACAATACAATAACAACAAAAAATGAATCCACAAGGGGGTTAGGTACTTTAAAATAGTAACAAAAATGTTCAAAACATTATATAGTGATGGGAAACAAAAGGGCAAAATGATGACACGATTAAAAGTATATACAAACGATTAAAAACACACAAATGAAATACTGTTGATGCAAAGTGTTGCACCACACAACATACATTAATTCAATTGTTGATCTTTTTTGTGGTCTCTCATTTGATTGACTTTTAATTACAATATTCTCTTTAGGGTCAGTGCTCATAAGTCATATTTGAGAGACAAATATCGTAATGTTTGTTTAAATGTTTTATCTATTTAGCATGTACAATATCATCAACGAAAAGATTTTGGCTGTATTTAGCCTGTGGGTGTATCTTGGGCAAATTGCAACATCTAAATAAGCGTGATGCAGTATGCACTTAAAGTGTAACGAAAAAAAACATTTGTTGACGTCTTCATGTTATGTTTAAGTCCTGATCCTCTACATTTTCCTCATTGTTTTGACTTAAAATGTTTTGACTTGGAATGTGAGGGTCATATCTGTAGCAAGAGATCAGGATTAACCTTCAATCTGCTAATGTTGGCTGACCTCTGTGAGGATAGATGCAGCACTGGGAACCTCTCCTCACCAAATGAAGAAAGTCATTTGACAAATGATCTGTGCCAATTAGTCATGTTTGCAAGGACATTCTCAGGAGAAGGTTGCAAAGCCATCATTACAATGCTCTGTTTTTGACTTCTCACTACAATATCATGGTTAAAAGTGCTTCATGCAAAGGCAGTGTTCTTTATTGTCACATGTTGAAGCAACAGGAAAAAGGGGACTAAAACATTGTGTGACAAAGTTAATGAGGTTAGACTACCACCTTGGCTTTTATGTTTGTGTCATTTTGCTTTTTATGGTGAGCTTGCGGCTTTTAATTGGCTGTGGTACTCTTTCTCAGGGCAAACTGTCCTGTGTGTCTCGGTGACATTTCAGCCTAAGCATGAATTACTAAGCAGCTAAGTGTCTTCGGGAAAGAGGGTAGAGAGAAAATGTCTCCTCGTTGGAGGGGAACCATTAAAAAGGTATTTTCAAAGAATTATGGCGGCAATTGAGAAAGGCTAAAAGGTGTGCTAATCACTAATGAAGGGTAGGAACAGACTAGGTGCCATTTCAAAAGAACATGTAATGAATAGGACTCTTTGACCCTCCCATACCCAATTGCCTTTTTTGTGGCATATAATTTGTCAGTTAAATAACATCACTGTCATTATGTGCATTGGTTATTCTTGTTGTTACATTCAGTTGGCATTTAAAGGAATTGTTAGGTGCACGCAGACACCCTGGCATGTGGGACACTCATTAAACCGGCCCAAACTATTCACTGGCAATTAGGTGAGGGTTGATTGGAGGGGTAAATAGGAAGTGCAAAATTAAACGTTTAAGCTTTACTGTTTTTACTTCAAACAGGGCCCTGATATACCGATTCGAGGGGACCATTACATTATTAAAAGAGATAATAACATTGTTTTTCCTTTCCCTTTGATGATCCTAATCAATATGCTGCTATATGTCCCTTTTTAACTCTGGTAATCAGATTCAGACATGGGTATGAGGCCTTCTTACCTTGTACACTTCACATCTCTCTTTGCTTTTAATACAGCCTTCACACAGGATTTGAATTTGAAGGAAAAATAATATAAAGTATCAGGTGGTATGTATCACTCCTCATTTCTGACCTGTGTTCTGGCTTTGAATGTAAATATGGCACCTTTGACATACAATATTTAACTAAATATCTAAAGATTGACCTGCTAGTCTATATCCTTGATGTTCCACTTTCGGGATTGCTCCGTTGCCACCGGAAAATCCAACATATTTCACTCATTTAGGCAGGATAGCCATTGCCTTGGGCTTCATTTGTGTTGGCATTTTAAACTCCGGTCAATTTATGAGGACTATGGTTAATCTTTTCTTAGATCTCTACAAGGTAAATCCAGACAGCTAGCTAGATCTGTCCAATCTGAGTATTCTGATGAATGACTAAAACAACTATTAAACGTACAAGTTCCACTAAAACAAGTTCCTTCCAAGCCTATTCTGCAGCGGCACCGTGGCTTTTCTCTGGTGCTTAGCACTGCCCAAGACGATTGTGATTGGTTTAAAGAAATGCCAATAAACCAGAGCATGTTTTCCTCCCATCCTTGAATGCTATGAACTCAGCAGAACCTACATTGGCAGCTAGCTGAAGATCATGTTGTAAGCCATTAAAATACCTTTAATTTAGATGATAATATTCTATTTATATGACATTTACAATCTTATTTTGATACATGGATCTAATAAAGCGATTGACATTCAACAATTCAAAAAATAATGTTTTACTATATTTTTTATTTAATGCCCCACATGCTACTCAACATAGAGTAACAAATGGCACACAATATATATTTCATACAATGATTTTTTTCTTCCTCCAGTGTGCCATATATTACTGTATGTTGTGAAGCATTTGTGGCATTACATTTTAACATTCCTGATTTCAGAGGTTGTCACATGTTGCTGTTACCATCAGAAAGCACTTTATGAACTACTGATGGTAACCTTGGTTGCATCCTTTATAGGCTCCGCATCTGGTTATTACTGTACATCCACCAATGTGCTAGAAATCACTCTAGTTCGGCTATGGTGTAATCTCTCATGTTCATCAGATCAGATATGCTTTTAAATAAGAGAGCAAATGAAACACCCCCTAGGTTTCATGTAATGTTAATAATGTAACATTTTATTGATCCACTTAGGGAAATTCTATTTTTCCTCCAGTCTAATGGTCTCTCTGGCCAAAAATGACCTGCCTCTTTATCCCTCATCACACAATACCTTAAAACTGAGAGGGAAGAGATGTGTCACTGCTCTTCTTTTTTTTATGCATTATTATTTTATACCAAGAGACAAATGGCAGAGGAGAAACGGAAGCTAGGAAGAGTTATCTATTTTCCCTCACACTGAGTCCCTTTATCCCCACCTCCTCTGGCGTTACTAGGAATTACTTATCCTTCCTGACAACGCAGCACTAAATTTTGCCTCCCTCACACATTTCCCTCATGGTGTATATGTGTGTGTGTGTGTGTGTGTATGTATGTATGTATGTATGTATGTGTGTGTGTGTGTGTGGTGTATGTTGTGTGTGGTGTGTGTGTGTTTGTGTTGGGTGTGTGTGGTGTGTGTGTTTGTGTGTGTGTGTGTGGTGGTGTGTGTAAGATCTGGAACGCAGGTTTATTTAAGGAAAGGCGTTGGTGGCATTTATGTCACCTAAGGCCCTTATTCTTCCGGTGAGAGATAGTACCACTAATCACTCTTAGCACTGATGCTGTATGCAGATCAGGATGTATTAAAATCCTGTTTTTTGCAATGGAGTTTGGTGCTTGTGCCTGTGAGGTTCATACTTTCTACTATTTATTTGTAGCATTATTGGAGTCCAAGGCATCCTCTCGCCGCTTTTTCTCACTTGAAAGGTACTTTATCTGTATGATTTGTCATTTGAGTAACAGATGAAGATTTCTCTCTGAAGGTTTCTTTACCTTTGAACATGATCACATGAAAAACAATCACCCAATTGGGGTACCCATGTCATCTTTAAACTCACCATAGACGTAGAGTACATATTCAGCACTGCTGGTCCCTAGGTGGTTGCCGGCTTCGCAGCGGTAGGTGCCGTTGTCTGTCTTGTTGAGCGAAGTAAAGGTGAGCTCCCTCCCCTCTACAATCATCCTGTCCAGGTCAGGAAGTTCACTTCCGTCCTTTGTCCACATCACAGGATCTGGCCTGGGAGGTTAGAGGATGTAAAAGTGAAACAAGACATGCTTCATATTCCTGTCTGAAGAATTTAAGAGTCTGACATCAACGAACAGAATTTGATTGACTTACGAAGGGTTTCCTTTGGACACACACTCCAGCTTTAAGTACTGACCCTCCTGAGGGACTGCAAGGGAGTGGATGATCTGGACACGTGGAGCATCTAGGACAGACAGAGAAGGCTCAAAGTGAGGACTGACAAAATGGAATACATTCATATTAAAGTTACCATCCCATTATTATCTTGCTTTTGTGTTATGATCTAACGATTTACTAAAATATTCTTATTTAAGCGGTAAAAAAGGATGAACCAAAAAAAGGTCAATCTCATTAAATTTTCCTTGAACAAAATCCTATAATTTTTTTTTATATTAATGAAATAAAATGATTTGAGAGGTCACCCTGTGACAGGTTTTGATAAAATATACCATGAAAAAGAATTGTAATTTTTTATCTGTCATTTTACTCCATGTGTTTGTGTTTGAGTGTGTGCATATCTTAGTGTGTACACTCACAGTGGACCTCCAGTACTTCAGTAGCCTGCTGTGGTGTCTGTGTGAGTGCCACATGGTCCACTCTGCAGGTGTAGGCCACTCCATCATCATTTCTGTCCACGTGCAGCTGCAGAGAGCTCCGCACCGTAAATGTCTTCCCACTTGCATTCACCTCTTTGGCACCTTTGGAGAAAGTTGGATACTGTCACTGATGCAGCACAATTATCTTGCAAGGGGTGAGGGCCACACATCGATGTGATGACTGAGTGTTCAGCTTAGCTCTACTTTACATCCACAGCCAGACTCCACCAGGGTCTTCTATACATATAGACAAGGGCACGGCATGCAATGTAACAAGCATTTAAATGAAAATTCCATAGTATCTTTACATTGATATCTTCGTGATAGTTATTTTTAGGGGAATTATGCATGCCATCATTCATGTAAACATTCTGAAATGAAATAGCTTTAAACAAAAGAATGAATAATTAAACACATCCAATGAGAAGAAAACAGTCCAGCTCACATTACACATCTCCCTGGATGTTGCTTTGGAATCTCTACAGTACATGTCCAATTCTTGGCAGGACTCTTAACAAAACCCACCTGCCTCGCCTCTAGGTTGGGGTCTCTTTGACTGTAATGTGTATATTTACAACGTAGGCCTTTTTGACCACCTCTGGCCTCCCCTACCATGTCTGCCTGGGGCTTCACTGCTCCCACACAGTGTCTAAATATCACCAAACACTTTTTTCTTCCTCTAATCCTTCTACCTGACAACCACTTCCAGCCTCATTGGGACAAAAACATTACTAGGGCCAATCAGACGTTTGCCAATAACTTCCGTCCACCTTGTTGCAAATGATCATTATGTACAGTCCTCTCCCTCTGTACAACCTGCTCACAGAGCTAACCATGCAACACCTGCCTTGTAATACCAACCAAACAGCTGATCCATCTCTGCGCGCCCATCAACACCCCAATCATTGCCAAGGCATTGGAGAACTACTCCAACCCAGCTTCCTTAAATCATCTACATGATGTCCTAACATTTGGCTTGCTCCTTGATCACATCATTCCACTTATTGCCTCATTTGCCTCCCCAATGATATGGGCCTTAGATAAGCCAAATGTGTTTGATTAAAGTTCAACGACCATCATGACACCAATCTTTGACCACGACATTAGTGTCCTTGAAAACTTCTTGGCTTGCAATAAATCCTCCTCCCTAAAGGCAGTGATGCCTACTAGTTGCATTGTTGACTGCCGCACTGCTTTCTTCCTCCGTCCCCCGTCACATTGTACTTGAGATTGAGATTTTTTGGTTTGTTATTAAAAAAATGGAAAACAAAAAACAATCTCGTTATCCGATTGTCTTTGATGTGTTTATAAATGGATATTGGAAAATAAAATACGTGTGTATAAATCTTATACCTCAATTTTACACTGTTTTTTTTTGTGACCCGGAAGCGATCGTAAGCGGTTGTATGGATGCTACAAAGCTAACCAAGGCTCTGTGAACTCGGTGTTCGCAAATCCACAACTTAATGGTATGTCTATACATGCAAAACTAAATTATAGCTACTTATATATTGTGTAGTATGTTATATATTGAACAATGACAGCACCTGAAATATCCTGGATATCTTGTCCACAGATCTTTTATTGTAACCCGTTTGCCTCCTTGAAAGAGAACATAACCTTCCATTGTTGTTTGCGCAGACATCCAAAGTAGAGAATGACAAATGGCAGCGCGCCCTCTGCTGACTGCTAATCTCGCAGGAGTAACTTTCAGGTCCAAATTAAGGAATATGACTTAAACACATTTATTTCTGATTTCCATCTGTACACAAATCAAAGACATTCGGAAAACAAGATAGTTTTTTGTTTTTTAATATCAAAACAAAAAAATTATAACGGGTTGTTGTCCGTTTTTCGTTCTTCCTATTTATTAGTGGTAATTGAGAAACTGGAACTGAAACCTTTTTTTTTTTTCTTTTCAAAATGAAAATCCTTTGGCCGCCAAGTACACAGACCCCTAAGAATCTAAAGATCCTGCACAAATTCATACCTAATCATTTAAGACCTGTGGCTGTGTTCATTACCAGACAACATTCAATGATGCCAATTTTTAATAAAGCCTCAGCCTACGCATATCACATGAATGTTCTCCTAAATTCATAGACTGTTAAGTATGCGTTATGTAATACAAATGACCATCCTCCTCCAGACTACACACTTATGCCAACATTTACAACTCACCAACGCCAAATCTGCTTTAACCTACTGGCTGTAACTTAAGTGTTTACTTGTATCCACCCCAGAGCAGGTATTTATAACAGATTCTTCTTTTCAATCACATCTGCTCAGCCAGTCTTTTGGGGGTGGTTGGTTGCTCACATCATGCCAGCAGCCAGTATTTGAAATCACATCAAGCTTGCTCATCCACACTTCTACAAGGTATTTTTCAGAAGAGGAAAAAAATTACTAGAATACTGTGTTCAGCTGTCCAGGCTTATGTCTGCATTTAGGTGTTGCCCTGGTTTGCAAAATCGTGTCCCTTTTTCCCATCATAGCAAATTTAAGAAAGCATCAGTGTATGTACAGTCTCATGCTCTCTCTCACATGCTGGCCAGCTTTGTTTGTATCTCCTAAAAAGACTGTTTATGCTCCATATCCTTTTCTCCTCTGCGCTCATCTGCTCCACTTTCTAAGCATTCTACCCCACTGTCTCCTCTCCCTCTCCATTCTGCCAATCAACTATTCCGCTCAGTCACTTCCCGCCTCCCCTAGAGATGAATGACTGACAGGTCTGCAGTGTTAGCAACATCCACCTAGACAACAAGAGAGGGGGGAATGGCTGGATTTCTTCACAAAGAAGAAACTGCAGGAGACAAGGGAGAGTGAGAAAATGGGGAGTGCTGGAGAGAGAGGACATCACATTTCTAATATCAAAGCATGTTTAGCAGTTGCAAACATTCTCCTGCTATTTCTATTAGTTATTCCAAGTCCTCACAGACTGCCTCTCCCTGTCTCTTAAACGTGTCTTTCCCCTTCTGTCTGCAGAAGGTTCCTTCTACAGATTTACTGTTTTCAATCACCTATCTTTCTTTGAGTCTGTTTCCTCTATCCCCCTGTTAATATTTGTATTTTATTGTTGAGGTTAGTGTTGGGGTGAATGAATAGTTGGTTAAACTGACTTGCACCATAGAAAAGTTCAATTACACACTGACATAACTGAAAATACATTTTCAAAAAGGTTATATTACAATTTCTACTTCACAGCTGTTTCTAAGTCATTTATATTTTTGTCTTGGCTCAAGTTTGAAAAATGGATAATGACTTATAGTGTTTTTATATTATTTTTAAAGTATGTCAATTCAAAACACTTTGACTGAATGAATCATCCTGAATTGTGCAATTTTATTGTGCTTACGTCATATGTTATGCCAGAATTTAAGTACTTCAATGTAGTGGGCACTCAGAGATGCATTGGTAGAAACTAACCTAATGTTCTGTCTGTATTTAAACTCCTCTATTTGTTATTTTAGGTTGGCTTTCAGCAACAACAAAAAAAGATTATTTCTCAAAGTGAGTTCATAAAATTTTTATCTAAGAGGTTCCTTATTGTAAATGTGCTCCACTTTGAAACAAAACCCTCGTAGAGATCGTGAAGCTCACTTCCTGTATAATTCTGCTTTGTGATTTCAGTGTCTGTAGACCCATTTAAATGTCTAACAAAATGTCTTGTCTCATGGCGATTTCAATGGATTCTCTGATTGCCTCTGTGTGATTCAGGGTAAAACGTGCTTGCACGAAGTTTGAGTTCATTAATATCATCATTTGGTGCAAAGTCTTCCTAGATCCACATTGAGCACATAATAACAGGTGTCTAACAGCAAGCAACATCTCATTGTTAAAGTGTGTCAATCTGCACAGAAGTGTGTGTGCATGTGTGTGGGTGAGAGAAGTTATAATTGGGCTATAAATATCTTATCACATAATTTAAGTGCAGCTGAAAGAAGCAGCTGACATTGTGCTGCTATTAAAGCTCAGGGTTGTCAATCAAAAAAGTTATCTGGCCAGTCTCATGCCATTGTAAAAAAATTACTTAGTTTGCACAATTAAGAGAGATTACAAGATTTTTTTGGGGGGGACAAAGCTTTTGTTGGTACTATTAAAAAATGCAAGAAAGTTTTTATTTTTGTTATTTTATAGTTGGTAACTTCACGAGTCTTGCTTTCTTTGAGTTAACTTTACAAGCTACAGTGTTTCTCTCAGTACTCATATCAAACTCTCTCTCAAACTCTCTCATGCAAAAAGAACATATTATAAGGGAGTTTTTCAAATATAAGATATAGGCTTTTTTACAGTTTATTTACAGATAACAGACAAAACCTAGCATGAATTTTCTTTGTATTTTTATTTTAACTGGCAAGCTAATTAAAAATGCATCTTCTTGAGCCTGCCATCATGAATGTACAGTGTACACATTGTAAGTGCAGCCAGCAGCAAAACCAATGTGTATTGTCTAAAACTGCCCTCTAACATTATGTTATTACATCTCTAGCAGCTCTCTTATTTTTTTACAATCTACATGATTGATCTACATGATGTCCTTTCTGACATGAAACTCCCTGAGCATTTGCCGCTAAGAAATGTCTACTGTGGGTTCATGAGGATTTTTTCACTTGCCCATCAAAAGGAGAGGTCTGGTCAGTCTCGGTGCCTTGGCATTTAAGTCTGGACAGATGCTCCACCTCCAGGATGTTGCTCTTAACTGGCATAGACAGTCGGTGTAGTGTGTGTCAACTTGATCTGCTCTTCTTTCGCCCCAGTGCTCAAGTCTAAGTCTGTTAACCTGTCTCTTATGATGCTAGAGAGAGGATACATTGGATACACCTTTAAATGTGCATATTTAATCAAGGTGATACAAGTTTAAAGAAAGAAAGAAAGTTGAGGTGGTGCATGAAATATTCGTGGTCAAGATTTTTTTGCTCTTTATTCTGCCCATCTTGTGGTTAAAGAGTTTGACAAACACTATTTAATTTAAAGTTGACGCCACAAAGAGATGTTAATCTTAACCCAGTGCAGTGATGTTAATTAATATAAAACATATCAGATTTTCACAGAACTCATTTCAGGTATGTGTCTTATGTTCATGTGCATGTGCACACAATATAGAGAGTGAATATGCTTTTTTGTGTGTGTGACTTAGACATCTTTTATTCATGCCACTGTGACTTGCAGGAACCATCTTGAAATTACATCTTTAATGGTCATTGATCCACTCCACCCCAGGGAGCTGAATAGTATAAATGTAGTCCCAACACAGACTTTTTCAGTAGTGTGCAAGGTTGTCAAACTCTTTCAAAATGACTGAAAATGTATTTTTCTTTTCCGGAAAACTACTTTAAATTACTAAGCTTAATTCTTATTTTAGTGTTCACAATGCCACTAGCAGTCCCTTCAACGTCAACATCATCCTCTTTGAAATAAGCTTTATAAGCTATTGCCTATTCACTATCCTTAAAAGCTCTTTCCAGAGCAAACCTCGAAATAATCATGGCCATTATTCTGTTCTCACTCACAGGAAGGACAATTACCCATGAATGAAGAAGCAGTCAGCACTATTTAAAAAGGTTGTTCAGTCACTGTTCAACTTTTCAGTGAACGGGCAGACTTCAGTGATAGCGTACTGAAAAGTCAGCAAACAACCTAAAATAGTACAAGGATGTCTGCAGTAACAGTTCCTTGTCCTTGACTAACACGTTTGACAACAGAATAGGGATGTGACTGCAAGCAAATTTGAATCAAATCTTTGTGTTTTCTTCCTTAAGCCCCCTTGGAATTGAGTTATCGCCTAACATGATGAAGCAATAACCTCTACAGTTTAGGTCAGAGAGTATGATAATACTTTACTAGTCTGATAGCAAACATCCCCATCCTTATTTGAAATAACTATTCATTTCATCTCTGCTCTTGGTCTCCACACTGCTCCCTCTAGTTCAGTGGTGTGTAAACAAGCGCTACATGTGGTGATATTGGCAGAGGTCTCTCTGGGTTACAGTGTGTAACTGAGATAGAAATATATCATTACTGGGTGGGGACTGAGGGGATCTGAGGGACAAAGAGACTGAGAAATAAGAATATTGGATTCCCTTCCACACACACACACACAAGCTTATGTCCTTACATGCAGGCTGTCTACTCCATCTGTCGGTTTTGCTCACACATTTAATGGGATACATACACTTAGCATAGGGTGTCCGTTAACTACATGTGAATGGGTGATGGACTGCTCCAGTGGCTTTGCTGGTAATATAATATTCTCTATTCCCCCAGATCCCACACCAATATGTCACAATTGTCATTTATTTCCAGCATGGTCGCCCACAACAAGATGGCTTTTCACATTGAACACACCCTGATCCAGGATGACGAACACTTTAAGTGCACTCACATACGTAGGTTGCCCTTTGTGTTTACTTGCAACATTTTTATTTATATTGTCGGTTTTAAATGTGAAAAGAACGCTGAGCCGTCAAAGAGTGGCTTGCACACAAATACACTCCATTGGTGAGATACTGTACATAACAAGTCAGACTGACGTCCAGATAATAATCCACATGTGGTTATACAAAAAAATGTACCAATTAGTGGCGAGAAGGCATTTATGGTGTGACAAAGAATGTGTAAAATGTGTCAACATATCTTGAATAATCTGTCTCTAATAATAAGTCTGACAAATGCTCTACAATGAGTGTCAAACTGCTAATTAAAAACAGTTACTTGTGTATATATATCTATATATATCTATATCTATATCTATATATATATATATATATATATATATGTTGGATGATGGATGGATGGATATATACACATACGTATATTCAGTCATCAGAATCATTTATAATGATAAATGATTAATGTTAGAGAAATCTGTTTATGTTTTTTTAAGTGTTTCTGGGTTTAAAAAAAGATGTATATATCGGACAATATATTGGCATATCGTATTTTTAAATAACCAAATATTTGTATCGATCTTAAAAACACTTTATCGGTCGGGCTCTACTTGTCAGGAAAGACAGGGTACAGATCAAGGGATCAATATGTAATTAGGTTTCAGCATTTATATATACTTTTCTACATTTATATATACCTTCTATGGTGTCAAACAAAAAGGTGATGGTGACAAGGTTAGCCACTAAGGAAAAAATGTGTATAATTGTTCATGGATTTGGTTTGATCAGAGGTGATGTCAAAAATCCGATTAGGATATTGTCTTTACTGTCAAGAGTCAGTATGAGATGATGTTCTGAAGAAGTCTAAATAAATAATACAGTTCATTTAGAGGAAAGATACCAAGACATCTGCTTAAAACTGTGTGCAAAATCAGCATTGATTTAGGCTTATCTGCTTGCTTATATGGACCCTGGAAAACCTAATGCGAGATAGCAGGCTCAGCTGTTAGGTCTTAAGCCAGGGTAGAAAGGGTGTACTGGTAGACACCTAGAGAGCTTTTCAGTGAATTCAGTGAGGGCTGAAACATCACCCTGCTGATCGAAATTCTTGATCAGTCCAAAAGCACATCTGATAAGAATCTTCTAATTTGACATTTGTATAAAGTCTCAAGGTTCTGCTTTCTGTTTTGGTACAATGTTACCAAGATTTTGAAAGAAGAGTGAAGCTGAACACACTATTTGTGTCCTTTTCAAGAAAAGATATACAATCTTTTTGCAGTGAATAATATACTGATATAAAATTGTACGAGACCCAAATTGAAGGGAGTAGTGTGCCAAGTCGAGGAGAGAATTATAGCATATGACCTTAATGAGAAGGCGTATCCTCTTGAGACTATCTTCACTTCAAACCACCAAGGATATCTCTGACTACCTGGTAGCTTTCTGTGTTAAATTAAAAGAACATTATGTCCTGGCTATGTTTCTATTGCCTTACAGGAAACTCTTCTCTCAGTAGTGGGAGAAATAATAATCACCCGTAGAGACGAAATATCCCTGTAAGGGAAAATACCCACTCTGCTAATTAGTGTATATTCTTCTTCGATAAGCTTCATGTTCCTCAGAAGGGAAACAAGAGGACATATAAAGTGGAGTGACAAACTACTAACAGGGTGATTAGTTTGATTAGAAAAATGTGAAAAAAAAATTATTATTGTTTATATAACATAAAAGTGTGATAATGGTTATAGAGAGTATCAAATATTCTGTTTCATATCAATAAATGATGTTCAAGTAATAAACATGTGAGGTTCTGGCAGTGTATAGGAAAACTAAAAGCATGTTGGTTCAGTGCTGTTTGGGGGAAGAAAACTCAGTTACTAGGTGTTAGTTAAGGCATGTCTATTACAGACCTGCAATCCAAACGTCATTTAAAAAAGTGGACTCATTGTACATTCATTTAAGAATGGGAACACATTGACTATGTCTGTTTTCTATCTGAAACAATGTAAGCCAGACAGACATATTCAATGTTGTCTGTGATATCAGAGAAGCAAAATAAATACTGATAGCAGAACGAGAAAGCATTAATATGCAAAGTTAATAAGAAGAAAATTATGCATTCTTTGGCAAAAATGATTTTTGTGGTTTATTAATCCTTTGTATATAAGCAATGAAATGAAATCTGTGAAGTGTCTGTGTTTTGCATCCCAAATGTGATTTTACTCCAAATTCTTCTACATTTAATTGGCCGTTTAGGATGTGCAACACCTGGCTGCTTGTTATTCTCACCAGTTTCATTGATCTGCGGGGTTACACAAAGATTGTGATTGTAGTGTCTATTGTAATGTCTTACCAAACCTGCATTGTTTGTTGCCAGTTCTAATATAAGAAAAAGAAAACATCTGATTCTCAAGCCTATCTATTTGTTTCACTTGCAGTCAATTTAAATAAGAAAAGGGTGATTTGCATTTTTTTTTTTTTAATCTGCTTTTATTCTACTTTGGGAAACAGCAGAGAAACCTTTGTAAAAAGTTCTGCAACTGGGCTGATGATCTGTGACAGTCTGTCCCACTGGGTTCTACATTTTATTTGATACAGAACCACATCTGTTTCTCTCTTCCTCAGAAACCTAATTTCATCATTTCATTTCCCTTGCTCTCTCTCTCTCTCTTTCTCTCTCCTGTTCAAACAATTACAAAGCGGATTGTTCATCAAGTAGAACAGGGAAGGAGCAGGGTGGAAATGTGGTGTGTAGTCTAGCCAGTGTGATTTAGAACAGCCCTCTGATAACAAGGGAGGTTAATGTATCGGTCTCAGGCCAGAAGACACATGCTGAATCTGCGCTATTAGAAACAACTTGTTCAGAACAAAAACACACTGTTAAAGGATGCACTGCAGCAGTTTCCTGGTACCAGTTTTATGGAAAATACTTTCTGCTCATTCAAAATAGTATTCTAAGACACAAATTCATATTTCATGGTACATTTGTGCTCTGTTTAATATAAAGCATGGTCTGAGCCATGGTGGATTGGAAAATCCATATTTGTTCGTTTCTGACAACATTGTGGAGATGGGGATGTCTCTGCATATATAACATTTTAAATTGTGGGCCTAATGGAGTATTTTACCCTAACGGTAAACTACAGTATAGCTTTGTATTGGGACTATCAGTAAATGTGTAGCAACATTACTAATAGCATCTAATGGTTTTATCTTGTTAACACTATAGTAAGTACTATGATAAATTGCTAAATTGATAAAATGTTAACAAAAACAAATACGCAATCCAATTACTTTACAGTTACAGCTTTGATTTTGTTTCTAAAAATCGATTTTCCATGTTTTAAAATGGCAAAAAAGAAACCCTTGACATACTGTTTGTATGGCATTACACACACTGTGTTAAAATGGGAGTGATGCAGATGTAAATGTAGACACAGATGTTAAATACCTTTGATCTCCTTTTCATTCCTGAACCAGCGCAGGTCGGCGGCGGGCTTGCTGCCGTGAGTCATGCAGGTCAGAGTGATGTGGTCTCCCTCCATGGCAGGTTTCGTCAGGCCATCGATCTCTGGCTTCTCTGGCACACCTGAAGGATGGAACAGAAAATCACAGCGATGGAACTAATTCACACACAGCAGTATGTCATTATGCAACAATAATATTGTAATGCCTTATTGAAAATTCTCCTCCTGCAGTTCCTGCAGGGAGATTAGAGAGCAGACTACAGAGCAGCATCCCTGAGCAGTTTCCTGCTTGAGAAAACATCAGGGAGGATTCTTGCTGACACAGCCGTGAATGGTCTCTCATCTCTGGTCCTTATCTTTAAGGCTAGGTTCATCCAAATTATGATTTGGCCAGGTTGTATCATATCTGTCTCTGCATCAACTCAAATACAACAGCGACATTTTCACCAGAACTACTTGATGCAGAAGGAAACAAACAACACAAAAAAAATCTTAATGGCTAGCACATGATGAAAGTTGAAAAATAGATTTTTGTGTGTGTGTGACAATGTGAGTTAGGGTTGGCAAAGGTGACCACAAAGGTGGCCACAAGGTTGTATAGCAAATGTTAATTACTGGCCTTTCATATAATGAGTGTTTTAGGTGTGTGGAGTCTGCCCTTCTAATGTCAATGAGCAATAAATCTGCCTTAGGCTGAGCGACTGAAAGGTCTGTCAGTCAATGCCATTGACTGACTTTGGCTTCGTCTGTCTCACCACTTCATGCAAGGCTTATTACCAGACTTAAAGGACAACCTATTTCTTGTTTACCATCCTTGTGAACAAACTGTATCCACAATCCTAACAATGGCTTCTGCTTTGTAGATATAGTATGCAGTTAGGTTTATCCCTCTTAATCTAACTAAATAATATACCATTTTCTATGCAAATGTATAGGTTTCTAGTATGTGAAGTGTCCCTATATCTGATTAAGTACATGGCTGCATGTGTAAGTGTGTGAATGAGTAAGTGTGGCTTGACTCAGAGAAGTGTTTGATGGTTTTGCTCCAAAACTGAACTAGAACAGATCAAATACAATGTTCATCTTATACAGTCACGTTCCCCTTAACTGTGCATTTTTCTCTGCTCATTTGTGCGTTGTGGATTTGCACATGCTGAGGGGTATTTGTGCGGTTCCATGACTGTTTAAGCATTGCCAACAGCATTTTGAAGACATGGAAAAGAAAGAAGAGCTAGATTTCTAATGTGAGGTGAAATTTCCTGTTCACTGATTCACTAATATTGCCTGTGGCCATTGTGGTCACATTTCTTTATGCTAATCACACAGTTTATTCAAAGTTTAGAGAAATCATGTTTATGAGAAGTTACTTAGAAAGTCAGTTACTAATAATAATGGAACTTTTATGTTGTGTATCTGTAATGCTAAAGCCTGTCATGTTGAGCATTTATTTAGCCAAGCTAGTGGCGTGGCTGTTTGGATGGCAATGTTAGTCTTTTGGTGGGTCCACCACTTTGGTCCAAACTGAAATTTCTAGTGAACAGATTGCCATGCCATTTTGTACAGACATTCATGGTTGCCAGTGAATGAATTCTTACAACCTTGGTGCTCCCTGACATTTAGCTCAAAGCCCAGCTGTGCCAACATACAGCCTCACAGAGCCACTAGCATGGTTGTAGACCCTTAGTCTCATTGATGTTTATAGCATTACTGTTTTCATTCCCTATAATTCATATTTGAATAGTTATAGGGATTTAGTTATTAATGTATTTATAGGGTTTTGAAAATTCAATTTGTGGGGTTTAGATAAGCATGTTTGTATTGATTATTCAAAATACGTTGAGAAGATCTGAATGTGAAGCTAATTTTGTTGCACATTTATTTAACAGTTTAGTATTTGTTCAATGTGTTTGTGTTTTCATTCCCAGCACTCACTGTCCTGAAACAGAGGCAGATAAAGCAGGCCATTCCCAGAACATTTTGTATGTTTATTAAATCTCCCTCCATGTGTCCTGGCTTGCACCATTAAGTATTGTTCAGTATTGCAAAATGATTTTCTCCATATCCTTATTGAGCAGTGGCCTTAATGTCTCTAATTTTCTGAATGCTTGTTAACACAGAGATCCAGCTAATGGTCCTGGAGTGCACTAGGACATCTATTAACATTAGCAGAAACTAATTGGCAAGATAATAAGCCCAGTGGAAGGAAATGAGACAATGTTTGTGTATGGCGATGATCACAACACAAACATTACTAAAGGGCCCTACAGTAGTATTTACATTTATCTGCAGATGATGGTAAGCAACAGACTATTTGTAACCATAGTCAATTATTATTATTTTTTTTTTCAAACAAAAGGAAAATTAATACAATCAAATCAAACCAAAAAACACAACGAGAAAGTACTCAAATCTTGACCTCCACCAAGATTGCAGAATTGTCTACAGGTATCATTTTAGTAATGATGTTTTGAAATTAACACATACACAAAACGGAATTCACATATTGATAAAATCATTGCATACATGTGCCAGAGTAATTGTTTTTCAAGTTTTGCATTGTCAACACACCTTTGAAATATTCTGGGATCTGCACCAAAAATACTCTCTTTTCCCTTGGCCAATGGCCTAACTTTCCATGTAATTTCATTAAAACCTTTCAACATGTTTTTGCCAACAGCTATCGTACATATAATAATGTACTATACCTTGCACTTTTGGCCGGTTTGGTAATGTATTGATGCAACTGTTTGTTGTTTGTTGTTTTTTTTCTTCTGCCTAATCTATTAATTTTATTTGTGTACAAATGTGTGCTCCCAAACTGAAAGCAACCCCTGTTGTTCCCAGTACTTCTGGGAAATGTAGGATTTTCTGAACTAAGGTAAACCAGACAGGAAAGATGGATGTTGAGGAAAGGTGTGTACACCAACAATCTATTATTACAGACTATATCTTATGTAACAGTGTATTTGCAAATTAGCATTTCCTTTAAATACAAAATATTACTTACCTAGAACAGTCAGGTAGGCTTTGGCTGTTCTGACAGGCATGGTGAAGAGAGAACAGGTGTACATGCCTTCATCCGTCAGCGTGACATCACTGATGCTGATGGTCAACTCTGACCACGATGCATGCACCAGCTCAATCCTGTTGTCCCTTAAAGCTGGACAGAGAGACAGACAGAGAGTTAGTCAACATTTCAAACTAGAAACTTTGTGAAGCTTGATGTCCATTCTCTACATGTTATGTCTATATGTCAAATAGCCAGAGAGAAAGCAAAAGAGACATTGTAGAGGGGGTCTACTGAAAGACAATAATAAATGTGAGATAGCAACAGCAGGAACTGCAAAATGGAAAAGAGAGATCAGTGTTATGTTAATATTTTGCTGTCATTCTATTGTATGTTGCTAAACATGTGCATGTTGTTGACAAATACTGTAAATACTGTATGCCTGAATATATTAAAGTGCATAGTTAATCAATGATCATATCAAAATGTGACCTCAAAACTGAACGTTGTGTTGAATCTCAACATGCAGTAGTACACCTCTACAGTAAACCAAACTCACACAGTCTTCTCTGGTGGAAACACTTGTAGACATTTTACTTATATGAAAATGTAATCTTCCAAAAGACATAACAGAAATGGAAATCAATACTGCAATAACAGGCTGAGAAAAAGGCCTAATGAGAATTTGGCAAGATGTGAGAGTTGAAATGGATTTGCTGAAATTGGATGGCTTGTTGAAAGATACTCCATGGTCTTCAAAGTAGACTTTCTACTTCATATCTGTGATAGTAAGAGAAAGATCTTCAGAGCATGGTGACATCTTAAAAAATATGTGATTCCTGCCTGTTGTATCCAAAGGGGTGCATTTTTATATAGAATACAAAACTGCACAAAAGGTTGGTTTGTACATTTAAAAAAAAGTGGATTGTTGAATGCAATAACAAGTACATTCAATCTGTCTGTGAGAAAGTTTGTGCCCTTGGCTGCTCAAGAGCTCTATTGCAAGCCTTCCTTTTGCAAGTACAACACATTTCTACAAAACTTATTTAATATCAGTAGCCAAGGCTACTTTGCTTTGTTGTTATTTGTATATAGATGTTTATATTTTCTTTTATGTAAGGCCACATGAAAGAATATTATTATCTTACCGCAATTTGATAAAATCATCTAAAAAGGAGAGCACCCTGGTTTTTGTAACCTCTCCAAAAAGATTTAAATAGTAATGGGCCATTAGACAGTCTGTGTGTAAAGTACTTTCAAAAGTGGCTGGCTGAGTGGTGAGAAACGAGAGGTATCTAAAACACTGTAAGTGATTCAACCAGCATCAAAAGTCATTTTTTTCACACAAAACATGTAACCGTTTCTTAAACTACAATGCAAACTTGAATTATTTCATACTCTTAACACATGATCAATTTAAAATCTTTAAAAAAATATAAAAAAAATATAAAAAGTGTTATTTACGAAGGACGCCAATTGCGGTAACAGTCAATTAACTTTGAAAACAGCTTTTAGTTAACTTGTGACAATTATTGTTGTGCCACAAGTCTAAGTGTCTTACATTTGTTTGATTGAATCAATTCCGATCGGTACAGTATCAGTGTTTTCACCCACCTACGGCTGTAATTTGTCAGTCCCTGGTAAATGTCCATAGGCCTTGAGGTGACTAGGAAAGGTGGTTTTTGGCACACACGATGCATTCTTTTTACAGCGTCTGTGTATGCTTTGCTGCAATGATCACAGAACTGACAAATGTAGAGAAATGTCAGCGAGCACACTATCTAATGTCATTTGGTCTGCCGAGGGATGAATAGCTTTGCTTTGCCGGTTCCACGCTAAACACCTACAGTAAAAGGCAGTAGAGTTGTAATCAGTTTGGCTAAATGACAGCTGCTCTCTTTCATTTATTATTGCATTTGTTCTGTCCCTTCCAGTCCCTCGTAACACCTGTTATCTCTACATGCTGTGTACTGAGCCTGAGCAGGCTTGACACATTGATATGAACACAAGACATATCTTTAGGCTTGGCACGGGTGACAGTACATTCCTGTTTTTATGCGTGTGTGTGTGTGTGTATAAGTACACATTGCCATCAATGCAAGACCACCGAATTAGATTTATTCTAACGCACTGGCAGTTCAGTTAATGACGACACTGGTCCTGAAAAAGATAGCTATTTCATGCAGTATGTATACACAAAATGTGTACACCTTGTCTCATCAAAGAACACACTAAGACAAAGAATAGATTGTTTGGACTGATTCTAGACAATGAACAGATTCTCTTTGCCTCTCTACCTGTCAGTTTGTCTCCTTCCTCCTACCCCCACAGACCTCATTCTGTCGACTCAGGCAGCTCCACTAACTTGTGAATGTGTACAAGTTAAACAAAGCTTCTTTTCAACTGTTGTTGTATTTGCTTTGGGCAAGGAAGTATGAGCAGGCAAATGTCAGAAAATAAATTTACTGTTGCTGGCTTGCTGGTTGTGGTGATGCAGCTCTACTTTCTTTCTTCACTCTCTTTAACAGCCCATTTTGGGAAGTTGTTTGTGTGATACTGAGGGACTCATACATAGTTATTTGACTTTTTGGTCTACTTAAGCAATTAGCAATGAGAACTCAGTAAAGCTGTGATGACATTGCATCTGCATTTATAACAAGAGTGCCTAATTGAAACGTGACTTGGCTAAAGCCACTCGATTATATAACTAATGATATCAAAACTCCTTGTCAATCATCACTTGCATGATATGGCAATGACAATATGGCAGATAATAAAATAGTAGTAATAATAAAGATTTCCAGTTTTATTGAATTTGAAGATTGTGATCATTCAATCAGAATGTGGATTTAGTAGTCCAATCATTCTTAGCTGCAGTGGCTAGAAAGCAACAACATTTTTTTTTGTGAATGTGAAGTTAAGTGAGACTTCTTCCTGCAGCTTTCCCCTTTCTGTTGCGTGGGCAATGCATGCCCAGAAAAGCCAATAGGAACGCTCTCTCTCTTTGAAAATGACCTGTGTTTGACCAAAGTCTGCCTCCACAGGCTAGGATTTCTAAAGCTTGAAACAGAGCCAAGAGAAGATGCAGAAGTCTAGTTTTCTCTCAGACCACTTGAGTTACAATATGCTGAAAAATTATTTTTTTTGCCCAACAACGCCAAAACTAAACTGACTACCAAAGCTCTAAGTGTTGTTTCTGCTTTTTCAGTGGTTACAGGCAGAGATCTGGATAGTTTAGATGCCAAAAAGCAGGAACATCCTGATATCCCTGGAAGGGAGGATTTAAAAACAAACAAACATGAAAGGTGTTGTATATAACCATGCAACCGTGATATAACTGGTAAGGATGCTTTAATAATACAAAATACAGATCAAATGAACAAAACCTTTATAACAAAACTCCACATGACTGGCTCTGTCTTTAAATGTCTCCTAGTTCTGATAGTTTTAAAGTTTATTTCTCACACTTAATTGAAATGGGGCACATATACATTTATACTTAAAACATGAGTACCAAGGTTTCATGATTTGTTTTGATTTTGCATTTGAAATCTTTTGCAAATGTAGACCTTACAGCTGATCTTGGAGATTTTTAAAACGATTTGTATGCAAAATAAGAAAATAGTGAACACACACACACATACACACACACACACACACACACACACACACACACACACACACACACACACACACACACACACACACACACACACAGCACATCACATTGGTTTATAGAATTTTTCTAGAAATAAACAAGAAGGTCTCTATCTTTCCCTCTTCTCAGGAGCAATGTAGCCCCCTGTCTCTCATTCCATGCCCAGTGAAAGGTTGGAAAATCAACAGAGAGAGCAGAGGGGAGGGAATGTATCCTTTGCTACCTGTCTGTGAAGGGGCTGCAGCTGCCTGCCATCCATTAGAGTCCATTAGTGCCGTCAGTCCTGAATGTGTTCATGGAGGACGGCACTGTCGACAACAACAAAGAGTGGAGGATTTGTATTCCACAACAACCACAAACTGAAGATACAAGAATATTTTTTGCTCATTTAGCCTTAATCAGTGTCTGTCTGTGTATATAGTAAGAGAGACAGGAAGCAAACCTGCACTTAAGCATCAATCTTTGATTTGTTACTGCAACAAATGGTCAATACACCTGTGTCTATTTAGCTGCTAAAGTAAGAAGGAGCTTACAGTTTGTGTGTGCGTGCAAGAGAAAGACAGAGAAAGAAAGAGACTGAGAGAGTTGTCTTTTATACATTTGCTTGCCGAAATTTCAGCAGAACTAACACAGCACCTTGAGACGTGACAATTTTACGAGTTTGCCAAAGCAGATGCAGTTAGATATTCAAAAACCCAGTGGGGGCAGAAAGATTCCTCATCTTATTACAATGGCTGATGACCGTCGGCTTATAGGCCGTGTTGAGGTTCCTCTGAATGCAGCCATGACCGATCAGATAACAGAGAGTAAATGGCCATAACACCAAAGCCACAAGGCTCTCTGTTCCCTAACAGTATTCCAAAAGGGACAGAAGAGAGAGGGGAAAAGTCAGCTGTCTTAAAAAAAAAAAGACTGTAAAGGATGAGATGAAAGGCACATCTTTAAGAAGGAAAAGTGAAATATTTTTTGTTTCTTTCAAATTTAAGAATTAAAGTGAAATTTTTATTCTGAAGGGAAGATGTTCAGTCAGCCAGTGAAAGTATGATGTTACATTCAATCATAATCTTGGAACCATTATTGAGTAACAGGTTAACAAAACAAAAAAAAATGTGTATGGAAATTTCCACCAGATCATTTCCTCTCACCTAAGGCCCAGCAACTAGTTCCTACTAGTGTTTTTTTTAAACACCCTGCTAATTATTTGTTTCCTGAATTGTAATACTGTACAGTATCTTGTAAATGCATCCTATGAATACCCACAAGTACAGTCACAAAAACATTACACAACCTTTCCCCTGCTTCAAACACAATTGCTAGTTAAGGGGCTTGGTCTTTTTGTTGAGACTATGACACAGTGAGACGTAGTGAATACTGTAAAGGTTTAATTTTGATCGCTATTAACATTATGATGCAGGGACAACATAGGGCCCCAAAACTGTCCTCTTAATGTTTACAACACTTGGTGTTGGACCCCACAACAGCAATCTCTTTGTCCACTTGTTTCAGACCAAGGGAACCAAACTACAGGTGTGAAAGTGACTTCAGAGTCCAAAAAGCTTTTTCCAGTTCAACATGAGGAAATTTATCCCACAGCTAACGGTTTTGTGATTCATTAGTATATTGCCAGTCTCACTAAAATCACAACACATCACCGTGTAGCTGTATTATGGTGTGATGTGTAGGCATACAGCACATACCCACATATCTAAATTGGCTGCATATCTAGCAGTTTTCCTATGTCTTCTCTCCATCATTAAAATCACTGGGTGAGTAACCATAGTCTGTGAAAGGCATGTGTGTGTAAGAAGGGTGATTACATTTGTACATTAAGGATGTGTTTATTGTATTGGCATACAGAGTACATGCATAAGCAAACAGTCATGACTCCAAACTTACGCCCTTTAAGGCTATCATGTTTGCACATTTCACTTAGCCCCTTTATCCCCCCCCGCCCTTTCTTCTCCCAGCCTTTCCACTGGCCTCCCCTCCTTCCTCCCCTCCCTATCCATTCGTCTATCCAGGGACAGTATGTATTATAATAGAACCTTGGCAGGTGTTTGCTCATTCAACTGACACACTTTTATAATGAGAAAAGTGCAAATTTCAGAATATACATTCAGCTGCCTGTGTGTGGATGTGACTGTTCTCTTTTTCTTGTCAACAACCCATCTGGAGACTTGAGCTGGTCTGTGTATGTGTGTGTGAATGTGACGGTGCGAGAGAGAGAGAGAGAGAGAGAGAGAGAGAGAGAGAGAGAGAGAGAGAGAGAGAGAGAGAGAGAGAGAGAGAGAGAGAAGCAACAGAATGCAATGTTTATTGAAAAGCTTAATGTATATTCTGTATCTCAGCCGTTTCTCAACCTCCATTACCTGGTATACCTTTCCGAAGGCACATCAGCTTTTTAAAATGTAAAGTGTGGCATACTCCATACAGTAATTGGCTTGTGCAGATTTTCTCCTGTGACAGAAATGATTTCTTTTCATCAGTTTCTACCTGCCATGCCGAGATCAGTGGGACACCTCCACCAGCCCTACTTCATTAACTCCTTGTGAGAAGCAGGTCAGTGAGGAGACAGCTCCTGCCTTAAACCCTATTGTGTTTTGCAGAGGGATACATTTTCCCCCTCTGGATCCAAACTAGAAGAGCAAGCGCCTTGGTCTATACAGAGACTTTTCTAGGATACCCACTACAGCTATCCTTCAAAAACGACTTTGAAAAGCGTTTGAAAGAAAGTGGACAGTGTTGGTACAGCCACATTTTCCTTTTGAAAATCTATTATAAATTATGGTTTCTTTTCCCCCATGTCTGTGCTCTAGAACTTTCTCCCGGAAGAGAGAAAGAAAAAGCCTGCCACTAAGAGTGAGCTAATTATTCCCATTTGCCTCAGGTATTTTTCTCTACACCTCCTAGATGATAAGTGGCTCTACTAATAAAGGCAGTAATAACTGAATATATTGCTTCATTTGACAATGTAGTCTCTTACTCTTTTCAGCTGTACAACGAAAACAAAGCTGACATTTATCTGACACCAGTTTTTCTGATCCATAGGCGACACACAGATCTCTGCCTGTAATTATTATACCTGTCAGCAACTATAAATACATTGCAAAGTATGTCGAACAAGCTTTCTTTATAATCAAAAGCTGAATGTTACTCAAACAAAGACATGTGCAAAGCGAGGCGACAAAGACAGAAGACGCAGAATGCTCAAGGTCAAAGAAAAGTTTGCCAGTGTCTTTCAGAGGCGATAACTGCGTCTGAAAGCTCTCATAAAATGCCTCCTTAATTCCTCCCCTTTATCCCACCAAGGCCTACATTCCATCTCCTTTTTCCTCTTTTTCTTCCTCTCATGTTTTATGGTGCTTGTCTTGGGGAGAAGGGACTTGTTAGGGATCTTTGGAGATTTACAGTCAAGTTTTTTTCTATCACAGAGAACACCGTACCAATCTTCAGGATGATATGAAAGGATGTTTCATAGAGGCACTCTTCCAGGATAAAAAAAAGACAGCTGTCTCTAAAGTTTAACTTTCCTGCTAAGATTAAGTTTTGAGAGAAAGTTCTGCTACTTGTTTAATAAAAAGTCTGTCAGGCATTTCTTATTTTGTTATTTACTTTGGAAAACTTTTAAAAGCCTATCCCCTAAATTGCTCAGGCACAGATACCCTGAATGCATCAAAGCTTTCATGGTTGCATACTGGAGAGGTGGAATGCTTGACATTTCACATGCACACACGTACATGTGCACTTACATACACACACACAAACACGCGCTCACACAAGCACAAACAGCCAGCAAATTGATTCAGACAGCTGAATATTTGACATCTGAGGACCGAATAGTTTCATATTTAGCAGCTCGGGGCCTAAAAACGAACAGTTGGCCCTTAGCTGTTCACCCAGAACACTAATCTTAATGTTTAAACAGATTCAATCAATCTGCAGATGTCACAGTGAAGGCAGAGATGTCCACCAGGTACAGGAGGAACTTTGGTAATTTTGCAAACAACATCAACATATTACTTTCCTCACACTTTGACCGATACTGGTTTTTCAAGGACGGTATTACTATCAGTTAATAAAACCAATAACAGATTTTTGGAAAAGATTTGTATATAGAGAGAAAATGAAAATCTTTAAGTCAAAATTAAGATTTTGGAACGTTACAAAATCCAACACAAGACTTAGTTTAAATGCTTTAAGTAATTATTTCATAAATATGCACCAACATACAACAAGTGAGCAGAGTAGTAGTAGTAGATTGAGTAGTGCGAGTTGTATCTGAGAGTGATTGGCTGAAACGTGTTGTATTTTGGTCCACAGCCTGTGCCCCTAGTGTTTGTTGGACGTTTACGACCCCTGTGTTGTCTCCCGAGACAGGGCTTTTTCACAGTGTATTCAGGGGACAGGTAGCTTGTAGCAGAGCCAAAGTAGCACACTTTTTAATTAATTAACTTTATCGGTTATCAATCAAATAAAGCGCTGATACAGATAATCTGCAAACTGCCAAAAAATGGGCCGATTATCAGCCAGGGATGATAATCGGTCTATCCCTACTAAAAATGCTGCAGACAACAATTGTACTAATGAATCAATGTGCGTGGTGACTCACTGAGTTCAGACTAAGGTTATATTCACAGTCGTGACTTTCTGATGGTCAGTTTGTCTTTTCCATGAAACAGCATGAGTCACATCTAATCGTCCTAAATTCGTCATAATTGTGTTCTCAAAATTTTCATTCTTAAACATAAATCAAGTATTTTTTTAGAATGATGTCAAACACTGTATAACTGCAATCCATGTTGATGTTTGGAGAGATCCATTGCCAAATTGTCAAGTCAGTTGTATAAAAAAAGAAATCCTGATAGTAGATAGTACGTATACAAATATAATATAATAAGTAACTTGAATCATGTTGTTGTTTTCCAAAATCATTAAATTAACCTTTTGATTCCTTCGAACAGAAGACGTTTAGATCCAGTAAGGGTATAAAAAACAACAAAGAAATTGTTATTAGATAATGTAAGCAAGGGGAAGAGTTGTCAGTACATGTGCATGCTGAACCAGTCTTGTGGTAAATTTCCTTATGTCAAAAAGTGAGTCAAGACTGAATACAGATGCAATCAAACGCAAAATGAACTCAAGACTCTTGAAATATGACCTTGAAGAACGAACAGCCGCACTACCATGAAGCCAGCCGTGTCAGTGTTTTATCCTGCAGAGCACCCATTCTCTGTGCTACAACCAAATGACCCACACCCTAATGTAGTAACCACTAACACCTCAATATCTTTAAAAATACATAAAGCATCTTTCCATATACTGTATCTACCAATACATGTGCCTGCTGCTTTAGCCACATTTTTGACAAAGCTATATGCGTTCAAGTCTACCAAATGAGTGCTGTTAAGCAAATGCTTTATGATAAAGGATAGGTAAACCACAATCCTTTGCAAAACTTTGGAAGGCAGTGGTGGACAGATAATGAAAGAAAAGGAAAAGAGATCAAGAGAGTACTGTAGGCTGTCCATTAAATAGGCCTACTAATTTAGGCTGCAAAGTAATTACACTTCGGATCTATCTAGTACGGGAATAAATAATACATTATTGTTAAATGTTTAAATCCAGGACATAAAGCTATTATAAGTTCTTGAATTACATGAAACCAAAAGAGTAATTTGTGAAGAAGTATTAGCCTCTTTCTTATAAAGCTTATAAAATAGAGAATCCCTTGCGCAGTGCTCATCTTTCTCACTGTCGAAGCTTAAGTCCCTCTGTGGTAAGTGATGGAAAGGACATAATTGGCTACTTTCGAGACAATGACTTATTTGAAATTCAAGCAACTCTTCACAGCCATTGGAGCACCTTTGAGAGGATGGAAGACAAGAGGAGTCTATTACATCAGACAAAACGTCTTGGAGGTGAGCCTCAGCCCTGGCATTAAACAACAACAGCAGCAAAACCAGCACCACTCAAAGGACTGTAATGAAGTCAGTTGCAGCATTTGTCTTTGAAAAACAATATGTTTTTGCTGACTTTAATAGAGGATGTACTGTAAGTGACACTATTGGAAATAAAATACATGCAGGCATATGTGCACATACAACAGTCTGTTGAATTGAATAAGACAAGAAACATAGATTCAGCTTGATTTTTTTTGGACACTTGCCAGCATATACAAAAGTTTGTAACAGGAATCTATTCTGTATGACATAAGTGGAAAATGTATGTTATCATTTTGTCAATATACTGCAGTGAATAAGTCAAAAAAACCTTTGTTTGTTTTTTTCCACTAGAAGAGACATTTTTAGCACTGCCTTCACAATAAAACATTTTAATTATTTAGAACTTGAAATGTTTTTACACAAATGAAGATGTTGGACTTTATATACATAATTTATTGTATGTTGCCGTAAATAACAAAACTAGATATTTTTTCATAACAGAGCAATGTATGCAAAAAGTTGGCAAGTTGAGGTTGTATTTTTGAGCAACTATGTGTCCTAATCCCCATCTTCTTCTCCCCAACAGGCAGCAAGGAAAATAAATCTGAAACCAACTGTGCTCAAAGGCGTTTGCAGCTGAGACATCTCTCCTTTCTCACACTGCCAATGGCACTTTGGAAACACTCACCATCTCAGTGCTCCCATCAGCATGTGCATCTGAATTTGCCACGTTCAGCAAGACAAGTCCCAAAGCACACACCTACACGTATACACACGCATGCACATATATGCAAACACACACACACACACACACACACACACACACACACACACACACACACACACACACACACACACACACACACACACACATCCAAAACAGCAATGTAATTTTGGTACCACAGTAGTATCCCTTTGCTTTTCATATAATAAAAAAGTCCTTGGCGTTTTTTTTCCATTTCCAATCTCAGAGCTCTGCACTGGAAATGCCATGAAATAGACCCCCAAGACTGACCCCTGGTGTGATATGGAATAACCTGCAGAGAACATCAACTGTTGAATTTAATGTCCAAAGCAGCTTTTTACTGCTGCTTTTTCCGGTAAGTGAAAATGTAAATGGTTGAAAATGGAAATGCTTTGCATGCATTCACTCACAGTATGCAAAAAAAAACCTACAGACACAGACACACACACACACAGTGTACGAACACACAAATGGACACGACAGCCTACTGGGCAGACGGATAATGGAAGAAGACTGTGTAAATCCTATATGTGCTTAATCCAGACACTTACAAGAGAGTGTGATTCATACTCTATTACACTCGACTAATACAGCTGAGAGACGCACAGGGCACAATCATTTCAGCAGGCATGGACCAACAAAATAACAGCCATGAATTCTCTTTATGGAGACTCTACTGAAGAGGGTGTAAAAGGTCAGGAATAAAGCCTTTGTACTTATTAGCCATTAAAACATTGGTGGCTTCGTGCCACACCCACATTTTGTGTGTGTGTATTTGTTAGTTTGTGTGTGCATTACTGTCTGTGAATGTGTGCTAAGATAACAAGGGTTTGCATCTGTTTAATGAAAGAAATTTCTCTGCAGCACCATGCAGATCTTCACTATATAACGTGTTTATTATACAGAGCTTGAAGTTTATTTTGCAGATCACATTATTCTCAGGCCCATGTTTCTCAGGAAGTGGGGTGAGGTTGTTAACTTCATATATTACAAAACATTCTTATAGTATATACTGTATATAAATAGTTTAATGAAGACAATACTGAAGTTACAGTACTTTTTTTGCTTCATTTATGTTGCATTGTTACATACCTAAAATTTCATAAGTTTGAACTATTTGTTTGATTAAACACATTATTTTGATTGACAGACTTATTTTGATCTGCTTCCTTTCTAAAACATAAGTGAACGCCTTCCCATTGGGCATGTTTACATTATTGAATTGGAAAATCTGGGGAAATAGTTGAACACATCTTCTCAAGTGGAGTCAGTATTGTTGGCCTGTCAGGCTCCACTATTGTGGCAATTCTAAACAAATCTAACCTTCATCATTGATGTTTGCACAACAAGATTCCCCTGTAGTTATGCTGACACCATCAATTACACAAGCATTATGCTGTACCATTCAAGGCTCAGGTGATTGGATTTGTTTTTTTAGGTAAAATTTAATTTATACTGCACTGTGTGTGCTCAAGGCAATACGGGCTACGTACTGCAGGGTTGCAATGAAGGGCACTCACACACTCTGATGTTCTAAATTGTTGATCTGAACAACAATATGAAACTTTTGAGTATGCATCTTTTGATCCACATAGAAAGGTAAAGAAACCAAAAAAACTAATTTGACCCTTCTTTTCAATGGGATGTAATCAACCTGTTTCAAGGTTTGCCTGATCATGAGATGGATATCCATCAATAACAGCAATCACCAAAGCTACGGCAGATATCTACAGTAGGGCTGTAACGATACACCAAACTTTGGTTCGATTCGGTTCACGATTTTTGACCCACGATTCAATACAAACCTTGATTTGGGTCTTAATACAACCTTTTTTTCTGCCACATGGCATCACATGATTGATTTTAACACCAAAAATTATCTTGTAACTTAAAATGATGTTTTCAAAATTGTTTTAGTGGTTCATTAACTCATTGGAATGAGACATAAGAATATTGGTAAAAATTCCCCTTCCAAGCTGTAGGGGGAACGAAGAGAAAAAGTGCTTTGATGCCTATTCTGAAGGTCCTGGTTGACAAGTAGCTAATGCTAATGCAATTCTTGGTGGGTAACCATAGACTGTGTATTTATTAATATTAAAGGTCTATGTGGGCAACATAAGATTACGACACCGTCCATCACGCTCAGTTATTTTTAGTATGATTGTTTTGACCATGGTTAACAACTCTGGGCTAGCTAACCCACAGATTTATCAGTAATGTTAACTGTATAGACAGACAACTAATCCAATTTTAATTTAGCTAGCTAGCACACCTGCCTCAGACTCCCTGCGCTGCAGGGCTTCAGTCGTAAAGAGAGCTGACAACAACCCGGTCCACACATCCATTCCACAGTCAGCCCCCAGACAGCTAGCAACCATTCACTATCATTACA